>NC_081353.1:54026085-54101108 GCF_029784015.1 Lycium ferocissimum | reverse complement strand
CTATTGCAACAACTACGCAACTTGCTTAAACATCTGATCCATCTGTTGAAATAGATTAGTAACTTGTTGCAACTTCTTCAACAAATGTATGATCTGTTGCAACAATTAACTCATCTGTTGCGACATATTTTTTTAGTTTTTGCAATAATTTAAGCAATTGTTTTATTTTTTCCAACAAGGTGAGTAATTTGTTGCAATAACTAAGCAACTTGTTTAAAAAGATTAGTAACTTGTTGAAACAGATTAGTAACTTGTTGAAACAAATTAGTAACTTATTGCAACTTTTTTAACAACTATATGCATCTGTTGCAACAATTAGTAAGCAAAATAAATAAGTTCATAAATAGAAATTGTTCAACGTACCACCTTGGCTCCAAATCAAAACTTTTTAAATAAGAAAAAAAAATTAGGGGGTGGGAGGAGGAGTAGTAGGTGGGTGGCTGGTGAAAAAGCAAATTAAAAAAATTAAAAATTTAAATTTTTTTTTGCCGGGGAGGGGGGGAGGGGTGAGTGAAAAAGCAAATAAAAAATAAAAAAAATTTAGGGGAGGGGGGGGGAGGGGTGGGAGGAGGAGAAGGGGGGCTGGTGGATTTTTTGGGATTAAGTTGGGATCTTTTTGTATTTTGTAAAAGATTAAGAAGTTTTAAAAATTATAATTCAGTCCCATTTTAACCTAATCGCATTTTAAGACAAGTTTGACCTTGGTTGGTTGGTCAAACTTGTCACCATTTCTAATTAGTGACCTTATTTGTCACCTTTAGTTTATTTTTCCATGCTTCTAAGCTTTTCACTCTATAATTCTCATTCTCCTCCCAATTCTCTACGACTCTTTGAACATTCTAGATTCTTCTTTGAAATATTTTAGATACTAATTAAGTTGGTGATTAATTCTTAACATTCAAGTCCTATAATTACCCAATCAAGTCATTTATTAGATAATTACATGTAAATGTTTCTAAAAATATTTTTAAAAATGTACCTTTAAACCCTCAGATAGTAATAGTGTCATTTATTAAGAGAGAGTCATTTTATGTCTTTATTGAGCTAATGGCATCATGACTCTGCAATATGGATAAATGTGGTATAGTTGTTTATTTTCCTTTTAATGTTATACCATTAGAACTCTTCTCCTTGCTCTTTTTGAATAGTTACCAAGGAGTCTCCTTTGGTTGAGCTACATTATAAGAAGGGAAAAAGGTAAAAAATAAGCTTGAACTATTGAAAATAGATCACTTTTACCCTTCGTTAAGTTTTGGGATAAATTTACGCCTATCGTCTATTTTTGGGAGTACATCTGCCCTTATATCTAACAACCAAAAGATCCCTCTTATTTTCCCTGGCGAGTAGGGTTTTATATTTGCAGACATTACATATTCACATACTCGAATCTATTGATAAAAATTAAATTCTAATTAGTCAGAGTGAATTTGCACAGCTGCCTCTCTTTATACTTTTGGTGATATGATTTCTTTTGACAACACCATTATTTTCTTACCCGTTACATGGAAGTCCCTTTTAGATTTGTAGCGTCGCTCTAATTTTCGTTCACATTAGAGTGGAGAAAATCTCCAAAAAATTCTAAGTTGTTCTGTAGACAGATGACAAACAATGTTTCTTAATGAAACAATGGAACTACCCACATCTCATTAATTGCTCAATCATCTGAATTTCAGGCTCCCCTTGTGAAGATAAGATATTTAAATGAATTTTACCTATTGTGAGCCTTACAAATCACTGACCGTGTAAAATAATCATCCGCTGGCAGTGGATACAAGTTAAACTCATTCCTAAATTGTACGATAAGTAGGAATACAACTTTACACAATTGAAACAAACAAGAAATGTATACACTTCATCTAATACCCCAAGTGTTGAACAAAAGAGAGATACATTATTTTGTTATCATATATGAACGAAATAACAATACTCAAAGGAATAATATAAGCACAAGTGAAAGATCCAACAATGGCTATATAAAAGATATTTATCAAATTAGAGAGAGAAGGTAGGAGACTTTACTTAATGACTTAAAACTTTTGAATCTCACTACAATGAAAATATGTGACAGAGCATTTCTATTTATAATACTAGAAAACCAACATAGACTAGGACTAGAAAACCAATTCCAATATGAATTAGACAAATAAATCCTAACTAGATATGAATTAAATAAATACCAAATATCAATCCTAAACAACTTTGGATTAGTAACCTTGGTTTAATTCCAACATAGCCTCCCTTAAACCAAGATCTTCAAACTTGAGCGTTCCATGAACAATATCATATCTTGTAGAAGTCAACCACCTTAGAGTCACAGAAAATTTCCTAAAATATATAGCATCGGCAAATTTGCGGGTGTTGTCTTTAGTCAGCTTCAGTTTCACTTCAACAAGATTCACAGTTAATTTGACTTTCTCCATGTTAAACATCTTCAAAATATCATAAGGATATTTTTTCTTTTTCTTGTATCCTTTAATAACTAGTCTTGATTTAAAATTATCTGCTTCTTCAATTGATTTATAACTGGATCTTATGCGCCCATTCGACTTTAGTTGACTTTTCAAGAGCCGTATCATCAACAAATAATTTTTCATGCTCCTCCAAATATACAATTTCGGATAGTGGCCTCAAAATTAATTGCGTCTTCAATATTCATAATCATGCATGTCACTTGAGGATCTGGACCCTTAATTATTTCTGCTTCAATTTTGGGTAAATCATCAAAACCTTGCTCTTGGTGAATTCTTTCACTTCTTTCATCACTAGATTCATCTTCAATATCTTCAAACAATTTTTCTTGTGTGATAATGGTGGGTACTTCTATTCCTTTTTCATTAGCCCCACCTTGTATAGACGAATCATGTCTATTACATATCTCATTACTTAAAACACTAGTAGTCTCTACCGAAAGAGCATTAGTCCCAACCAAAATATCCTTTTTAGCTATCCCAGAAATCATTGTTCAATTTGAATATTATTGGATTCTGCATTGCAATCAAAGACATCTATACCACAACAAAAATTACCTCTACCTTCTCTTCTTTTCTCCACTATATTTGTACCTCTACCTTCTCTTTGTTTCTCCACTATTTCTGAATTCTGGCCTTCTTCATTAATTTCTGACAGATTCGATGACTCTTCTTTTTCTTTTGGTTGATCATCCTTTGTTTGCAATGCCTCCTCCATTATCTCATAAGTTTGTTCCAGGGACATCTCACATGTCACCAATTCGTCTTCTAGATCACAAAGTCTCAAATTATTAAGATCCTGGGTAGCCTCAAGAACTATTTTCTTGGTGTGAAACTCTAATCTTAGAGACTATAATATCCTCTAAACAACTTTAACATCTTCCAATACTTCTCCATTGGCCTTCATATCATTAACAATTTCTGTAATTCTTGTAAAAAATTCGTTGACAGATTCTGTTGGTTTCATCTGGGCCAACTCACTCTGTCTCCAAAGCTCTTGAAGTTTCTCTCTCTTCACATCTGCAAAGACGTCTATGTGATTTCGCCAAAATTGTCCAAGCCTTTTTTGCATGCAAATATTCGTTATATACATGCAATTCTACCTTGCTTTCAAGGTAGAAGCATTCCTTATTATCCAATTGTTTATTTTTCTCCAATTGTTTAGCTGATTCACTAGTCAATATTGTGCCTTATGGGATTTTCACGAACCCTTTATGAATAATGGACCATAGTCCAACAACTTTGAAAAAAATCTTCATCAGTTGATATCAACTCTCAAAATTATTTTTACCGTCAAACACAAAAAAGGACAATTTGGTAAAATATGAAATATTTAGATTCATTTTTTTTAATATATGTCGGATCTCACACAAGCCTTTGATCATATCTCACACAGGCTTTGATCGAATCTCACACAGGCTCTGATACCAATTTGAAGGAAATAAAAATACTCAAAGGAATAATATAAGCACAAGTGAAATACCCAACAAAAGCTATATAGAAGATATTTATCAAACTAGAGAGAGAAGGTAGGAGACTTTACTTAATAACTTAAAACTCTTGAATCTCACTACAATGAAAATATGTGACAAGGCATCCCTATTTATAATATTAGAAAACCAACATAGACTAGGACTAGAAAACCCATTCCAATATGAACTAGACAAATAAATTCTAACTAGATATGAATTAAATAAATACCGAATATCAATCCTAAACAACTTTGAATTAATAATCTTGGTTTAATTCCAACAATATACACGACCAACCTAACTCAACACATTAAAAGGAGTACATAAGTTGATTCACTGAAAGTCAGAATATTGCATTTTTTCAAATTAATTCCTACTCTAAAAGGAAGAAGAAAAACTTATTGAAACTAAAAATCAGAAGCTGCAGCATATGATATTGCATCTCCGATGAGCATTCCGCCAAGGACCTACATTTTCAAATTTGTTATTTATAGTCTGACTATCGTTTTTTCAAAGAAATACACACAGAATCTACACATGATCTTAAAACGTTTTGGAAAATGATTCTCAAAAGAAATAAAACAAAGTTGGCCTTAGATTGAAATTCTCTTATAGAAGACCTTCAACTCCTATCCCAAAGATACAAAGCACCCAGTCCTCTTCTCTTGTGTCGAAGCGTAGTGTAGTGTGGTGAGTGTCACGACACAAACTGATGGGCCATGATTAGTGCCCGAGCTGGACACTCGTATACGAACTACTGAATATAATCAGATTGAAACTAAGGGCAGCATGGAAATTTGCAAAAGCATGTTGTAAACTTATAATGCTATATACCAGAATAAACTTGTCTCCTGAGGATTCACAGTTAACGAAACATCACAAAATATGAAAGCCGACAAGGCTGCTGCTATACGCGGGAATATGCAAAATGAACTACATCTGTATAGCTGACCAAACCATATATACACAACCCACATGTGTCTACAGACCTCTAAGAGTACAACAAAGTCTATGTCAAAAGGATCTGTACCAAAATAACTCAAGCTCCGGAACAATGGAGCTCTCCAAGCAAAATGAGTGTAAGTCCTAAGCCGGGAGGATCACCAAACCGAGAATCTGTACCGCGGGCATGAAATGCAGCCCCCGAAGAAAGGGGGTCAGTACGGAAAATGTACTGAGTATGTAAAGCATGAAGTACAATAAAGAAGATCATGACTGAGTAAAAAGATGAGAGGAGACAAGTATGATAATCAAAGATACCAAAGCATCTGTGCCTTATGAGATGAGTCATGTATATATATATAATATACCGTACCCGGCCCATTATGGGACTCGGTGAATGATGTCATATACATATATACCGTACCCGGCCTATTATGGGATTCGGTGAAATAATCCTAAACCGTACCCGGCCCATTATGGGACTCGGTGAAATGATCATATACCGTACCCGGCCCATTATGGGACTCGGTGAAATAATCATATACCGTACTCGGCCCATTATGGGACTCGATGAAATATAATACGTACCCGGCCCTGTGGTGAGGGACTTGGTGAAATATAATATACATACCCAGCCCTCTAGTGAGGGACTCGGTGAACATTGCAATGAAACTGTGCACGAATACGTACCCGGCCCTCTAGTGAAGGACTTGGTGAAGTGAGGCAATAACAATGTGCACGAATAGAATATTCGGAGCAATCTTGTTCAAACTGAATCACCATTTAGAATTCGAGAAAATAAATAGAATGAACCAACACTTGAGAATCAAAGACAACTGTCATGTCAAGCACTACTGAGAACTAGAGTTCATTGGAGACATGTATGTTCGTCGTTCGCTCGTTTTATGTAATTCATGCCAAAAAGGAAGAAGGGATAGCTTTACATACCTTGAAGCTTATCTATTCGCTTAACTTCTACTTCTTGAATATCTACAATCAAGGGAATTCATGCTATCGTTAGGCTCGTTATCAAGTGCTTACCTTAAGCCTTTAAGTTAACTCTTTCTAGGATCTGCCGAAATTTTGGCAAAAAAGATCTCCTCTGTTTATATGCCTAGCCCAAAATCGTAATTCAGCAACCAACAACAACAACATCAATAACAACATTAAAAACATCACTTTCAACACTAACATGTGCCATAAAACAGCTCACATGCTGTTTTCCAACTTCCATAACTAATCAACTTACTATACCATTATTTAACGACTTTGCCTCCGAGAATAAACCTGTATTGACGTAAATAGAAAGAGATTCATACCTTATTCTTGTTAAAACAGCAATATCTCCGATATCCACTTGAATCCACGCTAAAATCCACCGCAAAACAATTCTAGAATCACAATCATGCGTTATCCGGGCTTGATCAACGCTTCGCTACTTGAAAACACTTTTTTTATGACGAAATTGCCCATCTGATTTTTTTGATGAAAAAAATGGGGTTTTGCCCCTTTTATAAGGTTCAAATTCGAGTTGGGTCACTGTAGCAGGTCGGTACTGTAGCAGTTACTATAGCACGTGTTTCTGCTCTATCAGCCGAACTTGTAACGTCCATAATTCTCTACTCCGATGTCCTATCAACGAGCGGTTTGTTGCGTTGGAAATTAGACTCGACGAACTTTATTTTAGGCTTTTGAAACACCTTAAAACACTTCATATGCTAAGAGATATTCTTCCCTCAATTTGGACCAAAATGTTTACACGAAACTTTACCTATCCTTTCTCCAAAGTCGTACTACGCCATTTCTTCCACTCATTTCCTTATAAAACCTTCCGGTATACCTTATGTAGATCCTTCACTCATTAAATATATTTAATAATGCTTGCTCCTTATATTCCAAAGTGGTTTTACTTAACCATAACTCAACATACTTATGTTTTAAATTTGATAAGTGCTTCTTCGAAGATACGGGGTGTAACAGTGAGGTTGCCTCACAGAAAAAGTGGGAAATTGGGGGAATTATCAGTTAAATATAGTTTGGAGCAATATATTGTCTTCCTTCAGGAAATTATATAGTTAGATGCCCCAAGTTGAAAATACAAACTTAAAACAATTATCCAGCTAGTAAAACTCTCGTTGGTTTGCACTTGAAAGACGTTAAACTAGCCTCTAACCAGATTATTGGATTACTTATCCCCCTGTAATCAAAACTTGTAACTAATTGTGGTATATGAATTTGAAAATTTTATGCTCATGATTCCACCTTAGTTGCACGTTACAAATTGTTGGGTTTAATTAATAGGTTGAATGGGAAATGGAGGGAAAATGAGTTGTTCCCTCTTGCTTTATGAAATAAGCATTTGTTCATCATTGGTAGTGGAAAGAAAAGAAAGTTCTCCTACTTAAAAGTAGAAGCACTCCTTCTTGTTGCTAAAGGGTTAAGAAGAGGGTCTCCCCTCGCGCCGTCATAGTCGCTCGGCTCGGCTTCGGATTCGGTCAGATGATCTGACCAAATTTTCTTCAATTTTAATTATTTAATTAATTATTATTTATTTAATTGATTAATTAAATTATCCAGATCCTGACCCGTTAGTGACCCGGATCCACGAGTCTGACCCGCGACCCATTTTTTTTTTGGATTTTATTTAAAATTCCCGCCCGTTTTCAAGTGACAGTTCTGAAGGGTTGCAAGCCTTCAGAAACAGTACTTCCATGGCTATAAATTCGTTTGATTCCTCAGATTTTTCCTTACGAATTTTCTGAACTTCAAAAACTTCTTCTTCTTCTGCACAAATAAATTCTAGTGTAATTTACTGCCGTTGAGTGGTGCGCTGACACCATGGTTTTAGGTACCGATACACCGGTGAGTAAGATCGTTCTATCCTGGGAGGATATATTCCATTAACCTCGAGCGCTTGAGGAGAATAATTTCCTTAACAACACACTGTGCATTCAGTGGGCTCGATTTTCTTCCTTAAAAATATTTTTCGGATATTGTTTTGATATTTTCTAGTTTCTGGTTTATACTTTCTGATTTTACAAAGTTTACTGTTTTCTGGAATTTTTACAAAGTTACTGTTTCAAAATATTTTCGTAATACAGATTAATAACAATCTTAAGGAAATTATATTTTATATATTAATCTGTATTTTGTTTTGGAGACTAAAACCTGTGTCGTTTTCTACTCCATATGAAATTTCGTATTCTGACTTGAAAATATAAAAACTTCGTTGGAATATTAAAGTTCATATTTGTACAACGATTTGAAGAACAAAAAAACTTCATCGTTGTTGTTGTGAAAGGTTTGCTATCTTGATTATTAAAACAGTTTGTCAATTTTGACAGTGAAAAGAAATGGCAATTGAAAGCGCTACTACTTTTACGACTGTTGCGGTAACGAGCCGAACTGCTGTGCCACCGGCGGAAAAACAGGGGAAATTTTCTAGAGCCAACTTCAAAGGATGGCAGCAAAGGGTGTTCTTTTGGCTTACCACTCTTGGTATGCAAAAGTTCACCAACGAAAACCCTCCAATGCCTGCCGCCGATATGCTGGACAATGAAAAATTTATGATTGCTGAGGCGTGAAAACAGGCAGATTTTCTATACAAGGGCTACATCCGAAATGCTTTGGAGGATGATTTGTATAACGTCTACAGTGCTATGAATACTTCGAAAGAATTGTGGGATGCACTTGAGAAGAAGTATCAGACTGAAGACGCATGCTTGAAAAAATTTGTGGCTGCCAAGTTTCTAGACTATAAAATGATAGACAGCAGAACCGTTGGAACCCAAGTTCAAGTGCCTTAACTTATTTTTCATGACCTTACTGCTGAAGGTATGGTAGTTAATGAAGCATTTCAAGTGGCTGCAATGATTGAAAAGTTGCCTCCTTCGTGGAGAGATTTCAAAAATTATCTAAAGCACAAGCGCAAAGAAATGAAGTTGGAAGATCTTGTGATTCGTCTCAAGATTGAGAAAGATAACAAAACAGCCGAGAAGAAGTTGCGTGGGCAACTGCACCAAAAAAGTAAGAAAATAAAGAAGTCCACCGGACAAAAGAAAGAGCAAGCCAAGAAAAAGTTCAAGGGAAACTGCTATAATTGTGGGAAAGCTAGCCACAAAGCCCCAGATTGTCGTCTCCCAAAAAAGGACAAGAAAAAGGGACAAGCCAACATAGTGGAGAAGAATGATGACATTGATGATCTGTGTGCAATACTATCAGAGTGCAATTTGGTTGGAAACCAAAAGAGTGGTGGCTTGATTCTGGTGCCACACGACATGTTTGCTCTGTAAAAGACACATTTGCAACCTACGCTCCCACTGGACCCCAAAAGGAGCTTTTTATGGGAAATACTGCAACAGCCAAGGTTGAAGGATATGGGAAGATACTTCTGAAGATGACTTCCGGCAAGGTGCTGACTCTCAACAACATTCTGCACGTTCCTACAATTAGGAAAAATTTAGTCTCAGCCACACTACTCATAAAAATCGGGTTTAAGTGCGTGCTTGTTAGTGAGAAAGTTATAATAAGTAAGAATGAGATGTTCATAGGAAAGGGCTACCTCACCGAGGGCCTTTTCAAACGAAATATAATGGTTGTTGATAGTATTAATAATAATTCAGCTTCGTCTTACTTATTGGAGTCAAATGATTTATGGCATGTTTGTTTAGGACATGTCAACCACAAAACCTTGCGAAAATTGATTAATTTAGAAGTATTGCCTAAATTCGAGTGTAATAAATCAAAATGTGAAATCTGTGTTGAATCTAAGTTTGTTAAACATCCATATAAGTCTATTGATAGGAATTCAGATCCTTTAGACTTAATCCACACAGATATGATATGAAGTCAATACCATCTCGCGGTGGGAAAAAGTATTTTATAACTTTTATTGACGATTGCACTCGATATTGTTATGTGTATTTGCTTAATAGTAAGGATGAAGCAGTTGACGCATTTAAGCAATACAAGAACAAAGTGGAAAATCTATTGAATAAAAAGATAAAAATGATTAGAAGTGATATGGGTGGAGAATACGAATCTCTTTTTGTAGAGATATGTTTAGAATATGGAATTATTCATCAAACTACTGCCCCTACACACCACAATCAAATGGAATTGCGGAAAGGAAAAACTGAACATTAAAGGAAATGATGAATGCTTTATTAATAAGTTCCGGTTTACCGCAGAGCTTGTGGGGGGAAGCTATCCTTACAGCTAACCGAATACTTAACAGGGTACCCCACAACCAAACACAATCTATTCCATATGAACTATGGAAAGGAAGAAAACTCAACTTGAAATATTTCAAAGTGTGGGGGTGTTTACCAAAGGTGCAAGTTCCTTTACCCAAAAGGGTAAAAATCGGACCAAAAACTATGGATTGTGTTTTTATTGGATATGCTACAAACAAGAAAGCTTGTCGGTTTTTGGTTCACAAATCCAACAATCCCGAAATTCATGTTGATACGGTAATTGAATCAGATAATGCTGAATTCTTTAAAAATATTTATCCGTATAAAACTGAATGTGAGTCATCAAGTGAAAGATCTAAACGACCGCGGGAAGAACCAAAGGAAAGTACACCAAGTGAAGAGGATCCAAGGCGTAGCAAACGTCAAAGGACATCTACTTCCTTTGGACTAGATTTTGTGACATTCTTGCTTGAAAATGAGCCTTAAAATTTAAAGCAGCTATGTCTTCTTCTGATTCAGAGATTTTGAAAGAAAGCAGTCAATAGTGAGATTGAATCAATTTTGAACAACCATACATGGAATTGGTTGATCTTCCTCCGGAAATAAACCTTTAGGATCAAAATGAATCTTTAAAAGGAAAATGAAAGCTGATGGCACTATTAACAAATATAAGGCAAGACTTGTGGTCAAAGGTTATAGACAAAAAGAAGGCCTTGATTACTTTGACACATACTCGCCGGTAACAAGGATAACATCTATTCGGGTGTTAGTGGCACTGGCGGCCGTACATTGTCTTGAAATCCATCAAATGGATGTTAAGACAGCTTTCTTAAATGGAGAGTTGGAGGAAGAAATTTACATGGAACAACCTAGGGATTTGTGGTTCCTGGTAAAGAAGGGAAAGTGTGCAAACTTGTAAGTCTCTTTATGGACTAAAACAAGCACCCAAACAATGGCATGCTAAATTTGACCAAATAATGTTGGCAAACGGATTTAAGATCAACGAGTGTGACAAATATGTTTACATTAAAAATACTCCAAATCATGAAGTCATTGTTTGTTTATATGTTGATGACATGTTGATAGTGAGTAAAGATATTGCCGATATAAATGCTACTAAGCGCATGCTGGCTAGAAAATTTGATATGAAAGACTTAGGAGTTGCTGATTTGATCTTAGGAATCAGAATTCATAAAACTCCACAAGGTCTAGCATTATCGCAGTATCATTATATTGAAAGAGTACTTGACAAGTTCAAGTATTTGGATTTCAATGTTGCCAAAATGAAGGTGAAAGTGACTCACAATTGGATTATGCAAGAGTGTTGGGAATTTTGATGTATATCATGAATTGTACGCGACCAGATATAGCATGTGCTATTAGCAAATTGGGTCGGTTCACAAGTAATCCCAATCAAACTCACTGGATGGTAATGAAACGAGTTTTGGGGTATCTGAAGCATACCCAAGATTATACTTTACATTATAACAAATATCCCGCCGTGATTGAGGGATATAGTGATGCAAATTGGATCACCGGATCATCTGAAGTTAAATCCACAAGTGGATATATTTTCACAATTGGGGGTGGAGCAGTATCTTGGAAATCATCCAAACAGACGTGCATCGCCCGTTCTATGATGGAATCTGAATTTATAGCTTTAGACAAGGCCGGTGAAGAAGCTGAATGGCTCCGGAATTGCTTAGAAGATATTCCATTCTGGCCCAAACCTCTGGGACCTATATGCATACATTGTGATAGTCAAGAAACAATAGGTAGGGCAGGGAGCATTATGTAAAACAGAAAATCTCATCACGTACGACGAAGACATAATACTGTGAGACAACTACTCTCTAGTGGAATTATCACTATTGACTATGTAAAGTCTAGAGATAATGTGTCGGATCCACTTACAAAAGGCCTAACTAGAGAGGCGGTTGAAAGATCATCTAAGGGAATGGGTTTAAGGCTTAGGACAAGTCATCATGGCGGTAACTCTACCTAGTAGACTGGAGATCCCAAGAGCTAGGTTCAAGGAGATCAAAAAAAGTTGTGACTGACGGTTCGGCATTGTCAAATAACTCAATCCATTCTCATGATGAAGACAATGTTCGGGAACAAGGATAAAACATTAAGCCTTTTTAACAAGTTGATAAAGCTTAAATTTTTTAATGGTTTCAAGTTTGGCAGGTTTGACCAAATAGTGTATCTACGCGATAACACGTTTAGGAATCACCTATGTGAGTGTGAAGTGTAAGCCGCTTCAAAGAGGATAATTGTAAAAAGCCCATTCTCTATACACTCATGAAACCAGGAGGTGTTCATGGCTGAAACGAACACAACCGTAAGAACCATAGACGGTAAAGGATTGATTATGTGACATGTGGCTGTCTAGGTATACACCAAAGCTCGAAAGTTCAAAGATATCAAATCTACCGATTGACCGCGTATATCTGACATATGTTTACTACAGAAAGTTCAAAAGGAAACCTACTTATCCATATGCAATTAATCCTTGCTTGTAAATCACACACTTGTCTGTGCATTCCTTTATCTTATAGCCATTCCCTATTCATGTGGGGGATTGTTGGGTTTAATAATAGGTTGAATGGGAAATGGAGGGAAAAGAAGTGGAGGGAGAATGAGTTGTTCCCTCTTGCTTTATGAAATAAGCATTTGTCCCTCATTGGTAGTGGAAAGAAAAGTTCTCCTACTTAAAAATAGAAACACTCCTTCTTGTTGCTAAAGGGTTAAGAAGAGGGTCTCCCCTCGCGCCGTTGTCGTCGTTCGGCTTCGTCAAATGATCTGATTGATTGATAATCTTTTTGGACCAAATTTTCTTTAATTTTAATTATTTAAATAATTATTAATTAATTAATTAATTAAATTATCCAGATCCTGACCCGTTAGCGACCCGGATCCGCGTGTCTAATCCGCGACCCGTTTCTTTCCCGGATTTTATTTAAAATTCCCGCCCGTTTTAAAGTTACTGTTCTGAAGTGTTGCAAACCTTCAGAAATAGCACTTCCATGGCTATAAATTCGTTTTATTCCTCAGATTTTTCCTTACAAATTTTCTGAACTTCAAAAACTTCTTCTTCTGCACAAATAAATTCTAGTGTAATTTACTGCCGTTGAGTGATTCGCTGACACCGTGGTTTTAGGTACCAGTACACCGGTGAGTAAGATCGTTCTATCCTGGGAGGATATATTCCATTAACCTCGGGTGCTTGAGGGGAATAATTTCCTTAAGGACACACTGTGCATTCAGTGGGCTAAGATCGTTCTATCCTGGGAGGATATATTCCATTAACCTCGGGTACTTGAGGGGAATAATTTCCTTAAGGACACACTGTGCATTCAGTGGGCTCGATTTTCTTCCTTAAAAATATTTTTCGGATATTGTTTTGATATTTTTCCAGTTTCTGGTTTTACAAAGTTCTTGTTTTTACGGAATTTTTACAAAGTTACTGTTTCAAACTATTTTTGTAATACAGATTAATAACACAAATAACTTTCTACTAAGCTTAAAACATCAACTAAAGCTAATCCATTTCAATTTCCTTTACAAATTGAATAATTTGTTCTTAAAATAATTATTCAAAAGAAAGATATGCTTAGTGGAGCATTCAATTAGCTGCTGATATAACAAACAATATGAAAACTAAAATACTGATTGTTACAATAAACTAAAGATTAATGTAGAATATAACTTGAATACCTGAAATTTTAACTCTTCTAGACACAATTATTTCATCTTCTGTAGTGCCTTTGACGGCCTCGCTGCTTCTTTCGCCTTCTCATAATGATTATGTATTCTACTTCTTCAACAATCCAAGAAAGCCAATTGAAATTTCGACTCGAAAGTATGAAATACGCTATGGAGAATCCAATAATAAGTCCTTTCCCATATCCCATAAGGACCGCCTTCCCAAATTCACTTAAAAATGTAGAATTGCTTTCTTGATCCAGCACATGTGTCGTGTTGTTTGTCTCAGGCATCCCGCTACTTCCACAACCTTCCAAAATAGGGAATCCACATAATCCATCATTGCCTTCATATGAATTATTAGCAAATTGACGTCCTTGAGGGATGCATCCTTGGAGATGATTGTCGGAGAGATTTAAGAACTCAAGAGATGTAAGAGAAGCAAGTTGTTTTGGTATGTCTCCTGAAAGCTAGTTAACTGAAAGGTCCAATGATTCAATTGAAGATGAATCTCCGAGTGATGGTGGTATATGACCTTGCAATCGATTATGACTTAGATTCAACACGCGAAGTGCAATGAGATCTCCCGTAATATTTGGAATTTGTCCTTCAAATTTGTTGCTTGAAAGATCAATGGTCGTGTAAATAGTCAAAATTCTGACAAGTTCAAGCTCGAGGCCTTTGTTGCAATTTTTAGAGAATCTTGGTAGTACTCATCTCCAAGATATGTCGGTGCTTTCATTGTTTGATCAATGGTCCTCATGGCTTTCAACTGTTGAAAGAGACTTGTCGGCAAGTTTTCTGTGAAGGCATTGTAAGAGAGATCTAAGATTCGAAGCTTAGGAAACAAGTTCTTCATCCTTGATGTTCTTATTGGTCCATGCAATTTATTTGATCTCAAGCTTAAAACTCGTAGCTTCGGCAGAGTTTCCAACCCTATGGGGAATGTGTCTTTAAGGTGATTATCTCCTAAATCAAGAACTTGCAACTCTTTGAAATTGGCCAAAGATCGTGGGAGTTTCCCCAGTAGCTTATTGTCATGCAAGTTGAGGCTTCTAAGTGAACTTCCAATGCTAGAAGTTGTTGGAATTGTCCCAGAAAGATTGTTCTGGTGCATATCCAAAACCTCAAGGCTACTGATATTACCCAAACATTGTGGAATTTCTCCCATCAAATTATTTTTCGCCAAATCTAGGATTTGTAATGATGTCAAATTGCATATAGATGAAGGAATTTCCTCACTGAGATTACTTTCTGATAGAAGAAGTATCTTATGGAATTTTGCGGAATAGGTAGTGAGCCTTGAAGAAAATTGGACCGTAAATCAATAATATCTACAGATTGAAAAGGAAGTGAATCCACACCTACCAGCATGTTGTGGGATAAATTAAGACGCCGCAATGAAAACATCCAGTTAGACCATGCCCAGTCTGGAATTTTTTCTTGAATCCTATTATTTGAAAGGTCCAACTGTGAAAGATACTTTGCAGATCTCAAAAATTCCAAATCTTTTACTTCACATAAGGCTAACCGTAAGAACTCAAGAGACTCTGGCTAAGTAAATTTATTTTGGTTCTCATTGGTCAATGAGATACTATTATATGAAAGATCTTGAAACGGAAGATTTTTGAGGTCTAAAAAGAAGTTGACATCCACATCGCCACAAAAATTATTTGATGAAAGATCTAACACCTGAATATTCGTTACGGATCTTAGAAACTCCAAATCTTTTACTTCACATGCCGCCAATCGTAAGTACTCAAGAGATTTGGGCAAAGAAACTTTGACTTTGTTCTCATTGGTCAATGAGTTACGATTATGTGAAAGATCAAGAACCCGAAGATGCTTCAGATTTGAAAAGAAGGTGACATCCACATGACCACTAAAATTATTTGATGAAAGATCAAGCGTGTCTAGGTTCACAAGGTTCTGAATTGACTTGGGAAGATGGCCTTGCAACTGATTGTCTCCTAAATTAATCTCGACTAGTGAATTGTTCTTAAAATCCTCAAGATGAATGGAGAAGTAGTTAGAACTCAAGCCTAAATTACTTTGTGACGGATTATGGGAGAATATCCGGAATGGTATTCTTCCATTCATAGAGTTACTATCAGGGAAAAAATATTTTATATGTGTGAGATTTGAAAGAGATTCAGGAATAGGCCCCCAAGGATTGCACGAATGAAGTCTCAAAGACTGTAGTGACGTTAGATATCCAAAAGATTCGGGCAAATTACTAGAAAGGTTCACGCTGTTGAGATCTAACTCCATGAGAGATGCACTGCTGTTCCATTTGGTCATTGAAAAATAACCACTGAGCTGAGGATTCTGTGATAAGGCAAGTGCTTTCAATTTTGGCAGGTGAAAAACACTCCCAAGTAATATCCCAAATAGCTTTGTTTGATAAAGCCTCAGAGTTGTTCTATGAGAAGACAAATTTGGAGGAATGGTCGACGAAATGTTCACACCATTAAGATCAAGCTCTCTTAGATAGGTCAAGTTCTGAAGGAGTAATTTAAAATCATGAGGCTCAAGTCTCAGCTTACCAATATCAACCATGACTGGGAGATGAAGAGAACGCAACTCGAAAAGATGAGAGATTTCAGAAGGAATTTCACTTGAGAAATATGAATAGGAAAGATCAAGACGTGTCAAGCTTGAGAACTTGTCAAATTTTGGCGAGATTTGAGAATTGGAAAAGTCATTCCTGGAAAGGTTGAGCTTTTGCAAATGAGAGAGCTGGAAGAGCGTGCTAGCAATCAATCTTACCAACAAGTTGGCTGCAACTGATGTCAAGCTCAATCACAGGGCCACTCAACTCATTGCATAACACTCCATCCCATGAGCAGCAATCTCGTCTCATAGTCCATGAACTTGTTTTTGCATAAAAATCACACATAGCTTCAGGATAAGGAGGAAAAGGTATTGTGGGATCTACAGTAAACGTTTTACTGAATTTTAGAAGGGAAATGCTTTCATCTTTCGGACACAGATGAGGTAATATGGCAGAAGAAAAAGCAATTAATTGACAGAGAAACACAACTAAGAGCAGAACAGAGAGTTGCCTATAGCCCACCATGCTTGCAATAAAGGGTTTAAAAGTTGGTAGTGGATAAGTAACAAAAATGTGTGCAAATATATAGGCTAAAGATTCCAAGTTTTCTTTGACGTGTCTTGTATTCCCAGTTTTACAAATTTTTAACTAAAGCTATTTGTGTTAGTTAATTGTAAAACTGAAACTCGATTGAATTTTTATTTACTGTTACATCTATTTGATTCAAATAAATACAATTAAGTTGTCTGTATTAACAAATAATATGCCGAGCAGTTAAAAAAAGTACGTATAATACTTTAATTTCTAACGTCGGATAATTCAAGTTAGAGTGTTGATGAAGGTCATATTTAAGCAACTAAATGAAAATAAAATATCAGAAAAAAGAAAACTAGTTAAACCACATGTTTTTGTTTCACTTTCACAATGCTCTTAAACTTCGGAATGTTGTTAGATTAAAAATACGAAAAGGAATTGCAGAACTCTTTAATTTCTACAACATATTAAGCTAAAACAGTCATTCTAGTCTTCTAGATATCCTTTACGTGTCCAATTGCCTTTTTCTTCATCTAAAGTATAAACTCATTTCCTTGTTTATTTTCAAAAGGAACAAGAAAGAAGAAAATAGAGGTAATTTAAGTCAATGAAGCCTATGAACAATGAATGAAAGTGTTGTTATTTCTCAAAGTCAAGACACAAGTCTTGGCATAGAAATTTAAAAAAAAAAAAAAAAAAAGGCTACAACACACAGAGTGTTTCAATTTGATGTTCACTTTGATGTTACTCTTTCTGTGAGCTTATCTCCTCTAATCGCCTTGGATTATGGGACTAGTTGTGCATTATTTTAAGTCTCTTTTTTTGTGCATCATTTTAAGTCTCTTTTTTCTACTTTTTGAACTAAAATAAAAAAAAAAAATCTTATTTTTCTTTCAATATTGCACCCCAAAAATAATGTGGAAAATGAAAAGGTAAGTTTTCAGTGATGGGGATCTAGACGACGAGGACGGGTTAAAGAAAAGGACCAATAAACTTTTGAAGAAAGGATGTACCTGACGCCTTAGGCGAATTTCACATCTGAATGGAAGAGTAAAGTGAAGAGCTTTATAAGGCATAACACAAGCTCACATGGTTGCGCATGATGTATCATAACCTAAGGAATAAATCCGTGAGGTCTATTGGATCAAAGCGGACAGTATGTGCCATGAGCTTGGGCTATGACAAGTATGGCATCAGAGTTGGATGCTCCCTCAGTACGGCAGTAGGGCAAATCTCAACGAGGACGCTAAGTCCTTCGGGAAATGTCTGTGATGCCTAGACGGGGCCGGGTTAAGGAAAGGATGACAGTCTGCGGTCTGCTAAGCTTCTGAATAAGAGGTGCACATGACACCTTGGGAAACCCACATCTGAAAGGGAGAGGAAAGTGAAGAGCAAGACACAAGTTCACATGGTAGACACATTTTTGAACTCGATGATGGTGTAGCTCAATGGACAAATATCTATCGAAACAATATGGATAATACGTGTTATGAGCTTGGATTGTGACAACTTAATTGATTATTGATGAAGATCTCAGTTTATGAAATTGTAACACAAACTTAGGGGACAAATAACATAAAAATTTATCTTTAAGATACTCTCTATTAGATTGGATCTGTCCTAAAGTCATATGTCCCAATCAAAGGGGCTTTGTGAAAAGGAGTCCTATTTCAAATAACTTCTTATTGGACCAATAACTGGTCTAGTCAAGCACTCAAGCATATTAATAACAAACCAATTAAGTAGGAAAATGTTATTTTCAAATTAGACACGACTAAGTCAGGTTATTGGCCTTCTTCTGTATAATTATGGGATACCCGAATAAACATGATACTTCGAATTATTTCTAACAAGGGGTACTTCATTTTCATCGAGACATGGCTTTTTCAAGCCTCTTTATTTCTAACTAAGAGCTTCTCCCCAAACTTTTGAAAAATCTCATCGACCATAATAAATTCACTAGTTACTTCTTGAACCAAGGAGGATTTATATGTTTTTAATCGTCTTAGTTTTGCTAATGATGTACTAAATGCGATTATCAATAATGTGCTTGGAAAGCCCTGAACCAATTCCCTTTATGTTTAGAAATTGGAGTTCAGCTGGTGCCTTCATAGCAGTCTATTCTAAGTTTATGTTTGTAAATGATACGGCATCTAGGGCACAAAGAGATGGAAAAGGGAGATAGACACTTTACATTATTAGAAAAACTCCACTCTTACATAATAACATTACAAGGGAGTTTATTTAGGTGCTAATTAAAGGATAAATCTAGACATAAAACTACTAAATGCTTTTAGCCTTTCACACTCTCACAATGAACTTGGTCATCTCGAAAACACAAAATCATGCCCCTAAGTAACGTAAAAATTGGATCTAATCACATAGATATCCTTTATTTACACGGCTGATTCTCTCTTTTTTTTAAAATAAAATAAGATATTATTCTCACTCATTATATTAATTTTTGTTTATTGCCTTAGTAACAGATTTTTCTACAAGTTTAGAAGATTTCAAAGATATGCTTATGATCGAAAAAATAAATAGCCTCCATAAACTAAAGGGCTCAGTTAATATTATTATGGATCTTTTCATGCTTTATCTCTCATCTTTTATACTAAATATCTGAGTTATTAATTCTAATTTTAATCGTTACATTAGCAATCAAATATTATGCGAATATCTCCTTTCTTATTTACAGATTCGATATATAAAACCATTGAACACTTGTGATTTCTAAAATGGAAAAACAAAAAAAAAGTTGTGAAACTAGCTACCTGTATATTATTAAACAAGAACGAAAATATTGTTAGTTAACTAAAAATGGAAGCTGAGGGGCAGAGCAAATATCATCTCCTTCAGATTTCATTTATGGATTGTTGGCCATGTGATTTCACTCTAAAATGTAGTTGCCCTACATCAATATAAAGCAAAGTATATACTACTAACTAGTGTATTTGTCCGCGCTTCGAGCGCAAAGGCGGAGCCAGGATTTAAGGTCTGGGGGTTCAGGATTTTAAGACAGGACAACTACGTCAAGCTAAAGTATAACAACCAAAGGCGTCTCAATAAAATTAATGGCCTAAAACTAAATTTTAATCCGAGACCTTAAATATATACACATACATAGAAAAAAAATAAAAAAAATCTAATCTTGCCTTTTTTTTTTTTTTTTATAATTGTTGCATTTACTTCACATGGTTACTTCACATATTATTACATTATTATTATTATTATTATTATTATTATTATTATTATTATTATTATTATTATTATTATTACTATTATTATTATTATTACTATTATTATTATTATTACTATTATTATTATTATTATTATTATTATTATTACTATTACTATTAGTATTACTATTATTATTATTATTATTACTATTATTATTATTACTATTATTATAAGTACTATTATTATTATTATAAGTATTATTATTATTATTATTACTATTATTATTATTGTTATTACTATTACTATTATTACTATTATTATTACTATTATTATTATTGTTATTACTATTACTATTATTATTAGTATTATTATTATTATTATTATTATTACTATTATTATAAGTATTATTATTATTATTATTATTATTATTATTATTATTATTACTATTATTATTATTACTATTATTATTATTATTATTATTATTATTATTATTATTATTATTATTATTATTACTAACTATTATTACTATTATTATTATTACTATTACTATTACTATTACTATTACTATTACTATTAGTAGTATTACTATTACTATTATTAGTATTATTATTATTATTATTATTATTATTATTACTATTATTATTATTATTATTATTATTATTATTATTATTATTATTATTATTATTAATTCAAGTTAATAAGACGTTAGTCATGTGTTTTAAATACATTACCTTAGATGTTGTTGTAAAAACTTTATTTAATAATATGAAGATTTTGAGTAATTTAGTTCAAAGTTCTAAAATATTTCTCTTAAAAAATAGATAGTTTTTCCTCTTCTTTTACTATATAAATTTTGCACTTCTTTTTACAATGTTCAATATTGTCTAAGAAAAATAAAATCATAAAATTCATCCGTAAAAAATTTGGGGCCTCAAAAGTTTGGGGGGCTAAAGCAAAGGTTTTACTAGCTTCGCCCTTGAGCCACCCTGATAACAACCATCAAACTAACGAACAAGTATCAGTATTTAATATATTTTGAAAATATAATTTTGGGTTTGGCTTTGTGAAAGAAAACCATGAAAAAGAATGGTAGCAGCAAGTATCGGGAGAATTTGATTTGCTTTTTTGCTTATTGATTTCAATTTTATAGTTTATTTTTAAAATAAATTATGTATTTCTCTATGATAGCAAAGGGGAAAAAGTTACCCCCAAAGGAAAAGAACTGCACGAGTTCAATTTATACGTTCTTCTAATTTTAAAAAGTGAATTAAAAGAGAATCTTGCTTATTATAAAAAAAAAAAAAAAACACAGGCACTGGTGGGGTTTCGAACTCACATCTCTGGAAAGAGAAAGCTTCTCTAGCCTCTGCATTGCCACTGAACCGTCCACTTATTTGTGTATGTGGGTTCGCAAGTAGATAATATCAACCTTTACTGTTTTTCTATAGTAAGAATATAGGATCTACGCAAAAGCTACTAGGTTCGCCCGAACCCCCTTTAACACTGTAGCTCCGCCCCTGTTCGTGCGGCGTAGAAAAAATTCTCTTATAAATCATAAATTTAACACTGAGTGACAATACTCTCTTTTAAAAAAATCTCCACATTGGTAATGATATGAGCAATATCTTGTACTTCCTTTGCAAAAAGTTCTGAGTAAAAGAAAACAAAATGGGAAGTAACCAAAAGTGTAAAAAACAGAATCGTTGCAATAAAAAATTTCCTCAAAAACCAATAATTAGAACAGAATTGTGGCATTTAATTAGAATCATAGCAACCACAGAAAATAACATACAAAATAAATACTCACAATTTCTCAATCAAATCAGCGTTTCAATAGGGTGATAAAATGAGATAAACCTAACTTTATATCACAATTCAACCGCACACAAGTCACCCGCATGAATCAACTCTCAATCTTTAGAAACTAATGAACTTAGAAAAAAACATAGGTGATTCCCTGACTCTTATACCACGTAAAGATTTATCCATAAATAATAATGTGGAAATTTAGAGAAGATAATTTGAGAGAGGGAGCATCATAAACTTTGTCCTATGTATGGAACTGCATCATTAGTTGTCTCCAGAGACAACTTTGTTTGATCCGGTAATTCCTCAGTGTTGCTTGTATCATCAAAGATAGAAATCTCTGATCCGAAATTGCCATAAAGCACCGTGATCTGCCCAGCTTCTTCAGACATTATAAACTTGTCAAGACATACTAATCACAACACATAGATAATAGCATACCCAAAAAGAAAATATGAGAAGATATATATAGGATATCAATTAGCAGAGGAAGGAATTGGGTACTTATTGGTGATTAACAATAATTGCCAATAATTATTGGTAAGTATCAACAAAAAACGGCTTTAGGACAATGATGCTACATGGGCTGAATTGCAAAGTGTACGTGCAAGGTTAACTCTTCCAACGGACTATTGAATGTATGATGCCTTTTTAATCCATTTAGATAGTAAAATATGTAGAAAAATGAAGGAATACTAACAAGATTAAACAAAAAGAAAGTCAAAGCAAATAGTTTATGATCTTGGGAGTGTAACATACATGGGAATATAATAAATTCAAGAGTAAAGAATGTGGTTAACGGTTTGGATTTCAACATAATTAAGAAAATTAAAAGATATGACTTTTCAGTTTTTTAACATAGCACATTTAACATCATTAACAGAATTAACTTTGTGACTTTTGAGTTTTTTTTTTTTAATATAACACATAAATTGGAGAAAATAGAAAAATGTCAAAAAAGGAGAAAAAAGATAAATGTGAATAGTGGCCTTAGAGAGGTGTCACATCACCTTGTCTATGCCTAGCTTTATATTATAATATATAGATTATGCCATTAACATACTACAAATATAATAGTATATGTGTAATAGTATCTATGTATACTAGTTATTCTCTAATTATACTTCGGTTATACAATTAACATACTACATAAATAATAGCATATGCTTACATATACTACTTATTATTATTATTATTATTATTATTAATCATTATGTATAAATATACGGTAAATGAATTTTTAAATTTAGTATACTAT
This sequence comes from Lycium ferocissimum, assembly GCF_029784015.1. Taxonomy (NCBI): domain Eukaryota; kingdom Viridiplantae; phylum Streptophyta; class Magnoliopsida; order Solanales; family Solanaceae; genus Lycium; species Lycium ferocissimum. The sequence goes on along the minus strand of NC_081353.1, from coordinate 54,077,991 downwards.
AATTAATACTATTAAATAACTTTTTTATTGAATTGAATTTTTTTTGTGGCAGAAAATTTTCGGTCAAAAGTGGGATCCTATGCCTACGGGGAGGAAGGAATTATTTTTGGATGAAATTATCTTCCTAATATGTTTCCGTTCAGATTTGCTTATTTTTAGGAGTATTGCTTATTCTTAGAAGTATCCCTTAAAATACGCAAATATTAATGGAAAGGATTGGAATTTGTAGGGGTTTTTTGCTATAAAATTTGCTACCTGTATATTATTCGATAGACTAGTACTTAAATTTAAATGCTGCAACATTGATCTCCTTACTGTCTTTTCTATTTATTGTTCATTTTTCTTCTTCTTCCAAATCCCAAATTATATTAGGGTATAAACGATTAAAGAAAGATCAGGGTTTTGTGCACTAGTCTAACTCTCTCCTCACGTGGGATAAAGGAGTTATAACTCCCCAACACAGTTATGGGTCATATCTTTCTACCTTTAAAAGGGGAATAAGGTATATACTCCATCAACACAATTCTAAAAGAAACCAGTAAAAGAAAAGAGAGAGAAACGAGTTTCTAGAGAAGCAGAACAATCACGCCATTCCGCTCAAGATCAAGAAAAAAATAATGGAATCAGGTACGTTTTTCTCAAATAAGAACTATCGCTTATGGATTTACGTGAAAATCATATAGTTTCCTAAATAATTGATAGGATTTCATGTTAGATCGTTTATGTTTTGCCGTCTATGACTTATGAAAATTCTTACATGTGGTATCAATAGCCAGATTCTCGAAACTAGTGATTTTCCATCAAAACTGTTGTTTTTTCCCAAGGTCTATCAACTCGAACTATGTAATTTAGTGAGTTACGTTGCAGTACCGTCTAAGTTTATTTTGATTGAAATTGTACCCGAATGTAAGGTTACTGTCTTTTGTCTTCCTAATTTTGTTGGGAACCATGGAAATCTCATCTGTATAACAAAATAATTACTATAAGGCTTCCAGTCAGAATTCAAATCATTGTGATATTGGTTGAATGCATTAAGGATTTATAAATGCTTTAAACTAGCTCTCTGTTTGAATAAGGCAGAAAAAGGCGTGTGATTTAAGATGGAAAAATAATTTTTCTTTGGGTCTATTTGACATGGTATTTCAGACATAGATTAATTCTAGAGATAATATCTCAGATGGTCACTCAATTACTGTTTTATTATCTCTCTTTGCTTTTTCTTTTTTCTTGCAAGTTTATGGTGTATTTTTTCCTTTTCCGCTGCATCTAATTGTCTCTTCTGTTGATGCTTCTTGTTTCCCTTTCTAGTGTGAAATAAGCTATGATTTTCCCATATATTTTTTGTGTGAATTAAGATATTGATTTTTCAATATATCTTTTTATCAATTTTTGTAAGATGTATCAAATGGCTCTTCCATGTTAAGTGGGTGCTTGCTGTTGCACCAGGAGCCGTTGCACCAGGTGCTAAAGCATGGGCGTTTTATATCGGTTGAGCAATATATTTTTAGTGGGTCGGGTCAATAAAATGATTAAAATGGGTATTTTTTTAATTTATTTAAAAATTGGATTTAAATAAAAGTTCCACGTTAGCAAAATTTAATGAAAAAAATCACTTAAATTGGTAGGGTGACTGTCTAAGTGAAATACCAATAGTTGAGTGACTTTTAGGTTATAAAACAAAGTTGAGTGGCTTTCGGAATGAACTACGCTTAGTTGAGTAATTTTTGGGTTAGTAAATAAATTTGAGTGACTTTCTGAGTGAACCATTCTTAGTTGAGTGACCATCTGATGGGTTGTGCCATAATTCTATGTTTCTCTCGGTTTTGTTTGATTTGACCATTTATGAAACAAGTCAAAAGCATATTATATAGTTGCAACATTGAATTTCAATTGCAGAAGTATCTGAAATACTCCTAATGTGACTGAACTATAAAGTTTCTATTGGATCCGAGACACTGTTATGGCATTACGGTATTTCATATTATGTGATTCATGATCTAATGATGTGCCAGATTAGGTTGGGCTTGTTAGACTTTTGCTTATTAAGTTTCAGTATCAGATATAACTTTAGAATTAATTAAGCATGTGAGATTCGTTAATCATCAAAGTGGTCGAATCTTTAAAACAATTAGTTCCAAAATAATGATTGAACTTATGCATATTCAATTATCCATAAATTATGATGCTTATGAACAACATAATAAATATTCTCTTATGGGTCCATTGACGTTTATGGTTATAAGACATTTACGGATCGCCCAAAGGTTATCGTTTGTTCTTATAATCATTAAAAATTAAGGTGATGATTATTTGTCTCAGACCAACTTAAAAAAATTAATTCCCTTACACGGGGTCTATTGGTAACATCATCAATTGGATCATCATCAGAGAATATGACTTTTTGTTCATTTAGAAGTTGGAACGATAGTCATTATACCAAATATTGTTAATAGTGAATGGGAAATCTGAATATTGTCCCAACAACTTCACAGGGTGATACATATCCTCAATCATAATAAATATTGATTTCATCAACATCTGATGAACCCTCCTCATAAACACGTTGAGAAAAAGCAGCAGAGGCACGGTCATGCTTTTTATTATCATACTTAAATAAGTACTTAATGTATATTGATTGATTGCACCATTCCACATTGATGTGAGCACCATACTTCAATAATAATAATAAAAATGATTGTACGACACCACATACCTGCTGTCCAAGTTAATACCATCCTTTTTGATAGTTTTTCTATTATCTCTTCTTCTATAAATAAATAGGATAATCATCTTCATCAATTGTGGTTGACTCTACAAAATTTTTTGGGAAGAACTTTCTACATCTCCCATTCTGCATGATAGTAGAAGATTTTAAGTAGCACCACACGAGTCATGTATCATGAAACTTTTCACAGCTTTGTAATAGTGAGGATCAATTACTTCATCTGGTATTTCTGCGGTAATTATATGATCGATATCCGTAGCTATCAGATATTTGTTATGCTCATGAAGAAAGAACAATATATGAGCATGAGACAACATTCATTTTTGGTACTCGCTTGTATAAATAACTGCACAAAAATCAACAAAATTATAGAATAAATAAATAGTTTCAATCTTAGTTAAAAAATTCTCATGCAAAAGCAGACACATTGTTTAAATTATTATTTAGAAAATTGATAATTATATCTGATTTTACTTCTCCAAAAATTTTATTGTCTCGAAAATCCTTTATTAAGCGATCCGATGCGATTTTGAAAATCTTGATTAAGATGTCTGGATGATCCTCAAGATTTAAGCCCCAAATCATTACAATCCATGAATATTAGGTCAGTTCGGGTTGCAAGTGGATGTGCTAAAAAGATCAGGGTACACAACCCATTTGCATATTGCCATAGCATCTTGATAATTTTGAAGCATGTATCGTGCCCCCTTATGAAGCTTGATGGTAGAATATTTCTTTTCCCTTGGGATGAAGGATTAGTTTCTCTATGCAAAATAGATTTCGCTAACCCTTTATACATCGCAACTCAATTATTTTTTATGAGTCCTAATATACTCCAATCGACCAGATTCGATCATTGTATATGCGTCAACTAAGAGTTGTTGAAATAATATTCTTGTAGACACAATTGTTGGAACTTCATACTTACAACAACAACAAAAACATACCCGTTGTTGGAACTTTATCCTTCTTGTAATGAATTTTGTAATAAAAAAATTCTCGCATGCTAAACATTTTCTTCCTCCAGTTAATTCATCATCTCCATTAAAGGAATGTCCTCTTTGTACCCATCTTCACCATATGGAAAAAGTAAAGGATACTGCAGATCAGAATAGGCAAAGATTCAACTCATTTATCCTCTACAACTGTTCAGATTGGGCTTCAATTATGATTTTTTTGTCACATCTAGATAGTTCAAAATCTTCAACCTCTAAAGTAGCTACCTCTGAAACCGTCAGTAAGTTGTATCTTCTTCCATCAGTATTTCTTTTCCATATGAATTTGAGTCTAACATTGGAGCATCTATCTTCTTGAAATCTATCTCTTACCATTCTAAATGTTTTAGCCTAAACATTTTGTCCATCAAGCATTTGCTTCAGATCAGCAACAATATCAACATGAAGTTTGTTTACGTTTTGACCATAATTGTGAAAGCAGATATAGAATGCTAACCTCACAACATGACTTCTATTTTTGACTTCATTTTCTGTATCGTAAATAATAATTGTGCAAATTATGGGGTAGATCCTTTAGGAGGCAATAAACTTCCAATTTGATGATAATTCTGGCCAAACAAATTTGAATGTTCTTGGTCCACATGTTTGTTTGACGGAGACATCAGCGTTTCCCCTCATTGATGTAAATGAGAATGTAGAATTGTAACTCCTAATATTCTCTCAGAAATGGTCACTCTAGGTACTACACAAAATAAGAGTTGGAGAATGATGAACATACATATATAGTGCGGATTATCGTATAGTAATAAGACTAAATTAGATATTTTTGGATCACGTTAGAAGAAACATCATTTTCAAACACGTGGACCAAGAACATCCAAATTGTTTGGCCAGAATAATCATCAAGTTGAAACTTTATTGCCTCATGAGGGATCCACCTCAAAATTTGCGCAATTATACATTTACGATACAAAAATGAAGTCGAAAATAAAATTCATGTTGTGAGGTTAGTTATTCTACCTAAGATTTGTAATAATGTATACATAACAAAGTACAACACAAGAAAATATATAACAAAATTTCATATAATCTTTGCTTCCGCAGTTATGATAAAAAAGCGTAAACAAACTCCATACTGAGATTGTTGCTAATCTGAAACAAATGTTTGATGAACACAATGTTTGGCTAAGACATTTAGAATGATAAGCGATAGATAGTAAGAAGATAGAAACTCTAATTTTAGACTCAGATTGATAGGGAAAATAAGCACTGATGGAAGAAGATACAACTTAACGACAGTTTCAGAGGTAGCTGCTTAAATGGATTGAGAGTTTGAACTATCTAATTGTGATAGAAATATCATAATTGAAACTCAATATGGATAGATGCAGAGGATAAATGAGGTTAATGCTGCCTATTAAGTTCTGCAGTATGCTTTACTTTTTTCATATGGTGAAGATGGGCACAAAGAGGACATTTCTTTAATGGAGAATGATGAATCAACTGGAGGAAGAAAATGAGTTAGCATGCGAGAATTTTTTGCTTGCAAAATTCAAAACTGGAAGGATGAAATTCCAACGATTGTGTCTGTAAGAAGATTATTTTAGTAATTCGTAGTTGACACATATATTGAAGTATATTAGGACTCATAAAAAACAGTTGAGAGTTGCGATGCATAAAAGGTTAGAAGAAAGCTATTTGTGGAGAAACTAATCCTTTGTCCCAAGGAAAAAGGATTATTCTACCGTCAAGCTTTACGCAGGGGTGCACGATACATGCTTCAAAATTATCAAGATGCTATGGAAATATGCAAATGGGATGGGTACCCTGATCTTTTTGTCACGTTCACTTGCAACTCGAAGTGGCTTGGATTCGTAGATTTGTAATGAGTAGGGCTTGAATCATGAGGATCGTCCAGAAATTTTAAGAAGGATTTTGAAAATTAAATTAGATTGGTTAATAAATGATTTGTGAGACAATAAAGTTTTAGGAGAAGTAAAATCAAGCATATACAACAACTTTTTAAATAATAATTTAAATAACGTGTCTGCTTTTGCATGAGAATGTCGTTTTGATTTTTTATACAATGATATTTACAATTGAGTACCAAAAATGAGGGTTGCCTCATGCACATATATTGCTTTTTCTTTATGAGCATAACAAATATCAACCAAGTGCGTATACTGATTGAATAATTATAACAGAACACTAGATGAAGTAGCTAATCCTCATTAGTACAAGACTGAGAAAAGTTTCATGATGCATGACCCATGTGCGTGCTAGAAAATCTTCTCCTTGCATGTAGAATGAGATATGAACAAAGCACTTCGCAAAAAAGTTCGTAGAGTCAATCATTATTGATTGAGATGATTATCATATTTATAGAAGAAGAGATATGGAAGAACTAGATGATATTAATTTGGACAACAAGTTTTGTGGTGCCACACAGTCATTTTTTATTATTGAAGTATGGTGCTCACATCAATGTGGAATGGTGCAATCAATCAAGATCCTTTAAGTACTTATTTAAGTATGTTAATAAGGGCATGATCGTGGCACTGCTGCTATTTTTCAAAGTGTACATGAGGAGAGTTCATCAAATGTTGATGAAATTAACATGTATTATGATTGTCGATATATATTACCTCATGAAGCTACTAGGAGGATGTTCGTATTTTCTTTTCACTATAGACAACCTTCGGTTGGAAAGACTGTCAATTCATCTTTCAAATGAACAAAATGCCATACTCTCTTATGATGATCCAATTGATGATGTTGCTAATAGACCCAGTGTAAGGGAATCAAGATTGTTAAGTTGGGTTGAGACACGTAAATGAAGCAAAAAAATTAACTTTTGCAGAATTTCACCTTAAGTTTGTGTGGAAATTAAAGTTGAAAAGATGGGAGAAAAGAAACACTTTTGCATTTTCTATTGGAAGGATTTCTTCGTTCCTCATGGAACTGACGAGCTATACTACCTCAGATTGTTGTTGGATGTTATTAAAGGTCCAAAATAATATGACGATATTAAGAGAATCAAGAATTATGATCATACGACTTTTAGAGATGCATGTTATAAACTGAACATATTTGATGATGACAGAATATATGAATGACATAAAGGAGGCAAGTAGTTGGGATATACCATTAAGCAATTATTTTTTATGTTGCTGTTATTGAATTCGATGTCACGGCCACAAAATGTTTGGCAATAAACATGGCGATTATTGTCAGAGGATATCCTCTGTGAAGAAAGAGTATACTGACTAAACAGATATGGAGAAAATTGAATGATTAAAATAATATCTGCTCTTGAAATAAATATGAACGGATATTTGAAAATTGAGAGTGATCTTTAACTACAATTTTTTTTTAAGAAAAAGGCTCTTAGACCAGATATAAAACTGACTAAAAATGAGTATTTTATGATTCTAGGCTATTTTTGTCAGCATGGTAAACATTATAACCGTCTAGACAATGTGTTTGTCAGTTTCCAACATGCAAATAATTCCCAAAAATGTTATCCACCGTCATCACTGATAGAATACTTGCACTTATAGTTCAATGAGTAATGGCGGAAATTCTATTTAGATTCAATGATCTTCTCATACATAATTGTTATCATCCAATATTTGCAATTGTAGAAAGTACTTATCCCAATTTCGTTAGCCATTCTAATGACATAGATTACCTTCAACAAAGAGAAATTCTTGCTGACTCTTGACATGGTGGATGGGTGGAGCCAAGTGTAACCAAGGGGGTTCCAAACCCCCTTTGGCAGAAAATTATACTGTATATTGAAGGTTAAAATTATCTTTTATGTATGTATATATACTAGATGGTGAACCCCCTTGGCTTCTCCATGTGTTTACTTCTTCATATTTTTGAACCCCCTTAGTGAAAATCTTGGCTCCGCCCCTTAGAGAAGACATATTTGAGTTCTGATATGATTTGTATGTCTGCTGATCCTTTTACAACCGTGTAACACGTACATACACCAAAATTCCTAAATAGTAGTAAATGTTCTGAGATTCCAAATTATTTTATGACTCTAATGGTCGGTGTTCCTGTGATGTTATTAAGAAATACAGATCAGTCATCAGGATTATGTAATGAGTTAGAAATTGAGTTATTGAAGCCAATATTTTATCAGGTGATATGACTGGAGAAAAAATGTTTATCCCAAGAATGACGTTGACTCCATCGAATGCGAGAATGCCTTTTAAGTTCCAGCAATGACGATCGATAAAAGTCAAGGCCAGTCACTGCTTCATGTGGGTTATTTTTGAAGAAATAAGTGTTTACATGGGTGCCAAGTAGAAGAGGGTTAATGATTTTTGTTTATGATGATGATGGAGAGATAACAAATGAAGCTAGAAATTTAGTGTATAATGATGTTTTTTGTAATTTAGTTTGATATGTTATTAAATAAATTTATCATTTATTATTATGTATTACTTTCTCTTATTTTTTTGGTCTGAACCTATTTCATAGTTTGCATAAATCTGTCTGTCTGGTCTTGAACTATTTTTGGCGTGCAGTGGTGAGGCCTAAGAATGTAAAGGGCACCCTGGAAAGTGTGTGAAGTTTATAGTTATTTTGCGGCTTTATTTTAGTTTGTAGTTCTTATACATAAATTCACGAAGTTCTTAGTTCTGTTCTTTTGCACAATGTAGTTATAATTTGTCGGCTTTTTATTTGGCTGTGTGGCATATCTCTATTAGTTACTGTCTTAAGGATCATACATGAATTGATGAGATCGCTAAAAAATAACACCTTGGGTATTTTAAATTAATCATTAACTTATCATACTGTCACGATCCAAATTATCGATCGTGCGGGCACCTACTTTATTATCACTAGTAGGCGAACCCTTACCCGTTAACCCTTTAATCACTAGCCAATTTTAACTTCTTAATTTAATCATTTATACTTAGACAATCAATGAACATGTGAATGAATAAATAGTCTGACCAAGTCATAAATAATAATTAATATAAATGCGGAAGTCTTAACTGTTACACCCCCAGAATCTGAAATTCATCGAATAAGGACACTAACCAACAATGTCTAAAGAATGAAGTATATCTCAAATATAACAAATAATAACTGGAATGAAGTAGACATTTGGAAAAAGAGATCTTCAGGTGGCATGGCATGGATAGAAGCTCACCCTCAGATCTGATCGAGCAGACTAGCTTCAAGCTAGAGATGTAACCTGGATGAAATCTCTGGAACACAATCTGCACTCAAAAAAGGTGCAGCAAGGTAGTATCAGTACAAACACTATATACCGGTAAGCATCATAGGCCGACTAAGATTAATTCACGCATGTAAGTAAAAATCAACAAGATAAACAGATAGACACTTAACACTCAAATCCAAGTCACAGAATATCCCATGACGGAGTCACAGCCTAAGATGAAGCTTCTAACATACAAGTTTGTCAAGTTTCAATAGTCTCACCTGATAATCACAAGTCCAAGTGCCTTCCCTAGGTAGAGTCACTAATCCACAATTTAACTCAGTCAGTGGTCATAATTATATCACAATAGGCATTCAACATCTATACCAAAATCAGAAACAAATGAGCATATAATAATGCAGAATAAAATGTAATGATGTGCAATGCAAAATATGATGATGTGCAATGCAATGCAATGCAATGCCATGCACTGGTCAATCACTTGAACTGTACACACATGCTAAATGATGTCATTGCTCAGTAGTCATGACCTGCAGGGGACCCATAGTGTCCATGTACCACTCGTTCCGGATACTCATCGGACCCGAGCCGTAAATCCTCTGCTCCGGAAAGAACCTCGGACGCGGATCCACGTCATGTACCACTCGTTTTCGGAATGAATCTCGGACCGCGAGCTCACAACTAGGCCACATCCTCACCCCCGGTCAAATGTGCCTTTTCATATGTATAGTAACACTGTCACATCACTCATAATGATCAATTCATCAAGTACCATGTATCAAATAGTATAACAAGTTCAACAAGAAGATTATATTAACTTCTTTACTAACTTCACATCACAATGTATGTCTCAATGTATTCTAGTTCATTAGTATGTATGGACTATGAACAATTAGCAATATCAATTTCAAACACAAGGCATCATGCCACAAGTCTTTATGAATCGTTTCCGAACGATTTCCACCATGTATGAGTGTAGGAATGCATAAATGAGTGTAAACGTGGTAAATCAATGCAAACCAATAAAGCAACAGTGAAGGTACAAGTCACAAAGCCACAAGTCATATCAAGACTTGGATCAACTCAGCCATGAAATGAATCATACAAACCGTCTCAACCAACATAATAGTCTATGTCCCTCTTTACTTCCACATGTAGCAAGTACGCCTCACAACTAAGTCTTGTATTACCAAAAAGCTCCACTTTTTTATACATTATCATCAACAGTAAATCATACATCAAGTTTTCATCTACGTACTATCATAAGTATCACAATTCAAGCCTAAACTCATTATCCTTCCTTTCTCCGATAATATATGTCACAATAAAAGAGAACTGAGTACAACACGACAATTTAGGCAATAAGTCTAATCACAATAACAGGGCAAAAAGCCACCATTAATAACAATCAACCTAATAGCAATCCATCCCGAATCACCACAGTATGAATACAACTACACATCATATTTCAGTACACAACGTAATGGCGACGAGCCCACAAAATCAGAAGTCATACCAAACCTAGCTAATATCCAACCAAAACACCATTTTCGAAGACCTAATCATGCTTTCTCCCATCAATTCTACACAATACATACATTTCACTAATCAAAGTCTAACTAAAGTAAGCCGTAACTTACCTGGAATGCCGAGCAACAGTTTCGAATCGCCAAACCTTAGCCTTGCCTTCCTCTTTAGAGAACCTCAAACTGATTAACGTCTATCAAATATGAATTCTATGTCAGAATACGAATCTAAGGATACCCATATTGCCATAGTTTTACCCAAAATCCAAAAATGGACCTAAAATAGCCAAACTCGAGCCACAAGGGCAAAAGTATAATTTTATTAAAAATTCAGATACAATATAGTCAAAATAGTGCTCTACGAGTCTAAACGATTCCAACGATACCAATATTGCTATACTTTTAGAAAAATGCCCAATATACCCCCACAATGTGAATCCAGATTCATGAGGGTAAAACGAGAAATTTAGTGCATAATATGTTACCCATCATCTAGTGAACCTTTAATCTTAATTTCATGGATTCTATTCATCACAAGATATTCAAATTCATCTTTTTTATTTTTAGCCCTAGGGTTCTTAACCCATTAGTTTTTCACAATTAGTGTATAGGATGACTATGAGATGATGATAATCGACAAATAAATAATGAATACTAGGTTAGAATCTTACCCCAAAGTGCTTGTGAATGCTTTTCCATTGTTATCTCCCAACCCTTCAATTATTAAAGGTTTCATCAATTCTTGGGTTCTAATCTTGCACCTACCGTTAATGGAGCTTAAGCTTGCTATGGTATTTGAAGAAGGAATGATAATGAATCACATAAGGGTTTGCACTTACCTTCAAGGAGGAACTTCACCCTAGCCCTAGGAAAATAGCCTCTCACATTCTAAGGAAGTGTTTTTGGGTTTATGATGGGAAAGACTTGAAAAAAGACATTAAAAATGGACTTTCTGCCCAGCGCACCCACTGCAGCGGGTGTCCCCTTTTGCTATAGCGGGTGCCCAAATTTATGATTTGTTCAAAACTTCGTTTTAGCCCCCGAAACTCATCCGGAACCTCCCGAACACAAACCATATATGCGTTTTGATTGTAAACCACGCTACGGACGCACCCGTGATCTCAAAATTTCCAAAAGAGATCATTTTAACCCGGTGTTGACCAAGTCAACCCCAACACTATGAAATTAAGCCTTCACTCGAGACTCAAAACATCCTCGAATGCCTTGGGACCCAAACTAATGGCTTCACTAAGTCATAGGTCGTGCTAACGAGACTCGGGGAAAGGGTCAACAAGGTTAAATGGGTTAAAACACTATAATGACCAAACGGGTCATTACATCCAAGAACTTGGACATATCACTATTGTATTCCTGTAATATCTTCTCAACGCTTCAACTGAGGTTCGATCCATGGTTCTTGAGGTAAAGAGATGGATCCAAGTTCAGTTTCCACTTGTGACTTGAAGTTTGGTTGTATTGAGTTCATTTGGGGGTTGACGTAGGAAATTAGACCTCCGTTGGGGATTCCGAGGCCACGGGTGAGTCCGTATGGTGTTTTTACATTAATATGCATATTTTGTTTGTGTGTGTGAGGCCTCGAATGAAGTGTTGGGTGGTAGAGTTAAAAACTGTGAGAATTAGCAAGCTTACTGCCTCAGTGGGACCGCTGTAGCGGTGAAGTATCATTGTGGCGGGATCTCTATAGCAGCGGTCCTCTCGCCGCCGCGGTCATACGAGATTGGGTGTGTCCGCTATGTCGGAACCATGCCCGCCACAGCAGAGGATGACTTTTGGTGAATGTCCGCTACAGCGGGCACTTTCCCGCTATAGCAACGTTATTGTCTTTTTGTGCTTTCTTTGCGGCTGACAGTTGACCGCGTAGTCTCGCGGTTGACGAGTCGCGATCGGCCGTGTTTTTAACTTGAATTTTTTTCTTCTGGGGGTGAGTTCCCTTGCCTTAACTTATGATTATCTATCATCTTAGGCTTGAATTAATGGTGCAAATGTATGGGGACTAGTTGGAGAAGATGAGTTCTACCTTAGCATTGAGAATTGAATAATAGCCTTTAAATATTAGTTTAATTGGTGAGTCTTGCCTATAGTAAGATGGGATTTCATGAAGTAGTAAATCATAAGCTTGAATCTCTAATCTAGACTAAGATTGATTAAGGATAAAAAGAGGGTCGTTCGAAACAAGAGCTAATAATTTGAGAATTATGTTGAGGTTGTACAATGTGAAATCGACTCGAGGGTTATGTATGAATCGGTAAGTTCTAGTATGTCATAGGCTATAGGGGACTTTGGTTAGATAACAGAAACAAATACTCTAGTGATTATTGTGTTACTTACGGCTAGTGAGAGATGATATTATTTATTGTACTATATTTTTGTATTTACCTATGTGGTTTTGAGCTTACTTATATGTTTGTTAGTTAGTGTTCCGGAGTTGTACGGCATCCTGCTATGGTAAGGCTTATTTCTGAGATCTCTGAGTTAAATTTCGTCGTATTAAAGTAATAGTGATCTTAGTTAAATTAGTTGTCTAAGTCAGAAAAGGGTTAAGTATGAACTTAGTGAAGCAGGTGTCTGAGTATTGATTTGTTGAGATAGATATGAGGAATAATTAAAAAAAAATGATGGTAGTTGAGATTTGTCTAAGAGTTGATATACTGTTGTGATTTCCTAATAAATAGTAAATTTGTCATAATGTGAGAAATATAGGGATGTTAAACAGTTCCGATAGGACGAGATGTTATGAAAAGTGTCCTAATGAATCAGTCTCGAGGAAAAAGGGTAAATGAGTTGGTGGAATAGATAAGGTTGTTGGGATTCACGTGGTCCTTTTGTAGTATTAAGTAAGTGATAGAAACGAGAGAGTTCGGGTAAGTTCGTGATAAAAAAAAGCGTTACTTGGCTTGAATGGTTGATAGGTAAAAGGTTGACATAGTAGTATTAAACAAAGCGTGTCGAGATATGAAATCTTAGTTCTTGATCTAAGAAAGATTTTTTGTTTGCGTTGATGATCATAAGGTTCTAGAGACGTTGTAATCATTAGAGGTATAAATCGGGACTAGTATGATCAAACTTCGATATATTAGATGACGCATATGTGTTGTAGCAATTCCTGTGGTAGGTTCGAGTACAGAAATATAGAAACTGGGTCTTTTAGCTAAGCTATAAGAAGCTTTGACTGATAAGATGAACGGATAGCGGTTAGGGCACACTTGGTGCCGTGAAGGCTTCCGTGTGGTTATAATGCATGTCCTTGGGTTATCGTCAACCTTCATACTCTCCTTCTTCGTTCGAGAATGAACGATGGGTAAATTGGTATCTGATGTAATGACCCGTTTGGTCGTTATAGTGTTTTGACCCATTTAACCTTGTTGACCCTTTCCCCGAGTCGCGTTAGTACGACCTATGACTTAGTGAAGCCATTGGTTTAGTTCCCAAGGCATTCGGGGATGTTTTGAGTCTCGAGTGAAGGCTTAATTTCATAGTGTTGGGGTTGACTTGGTCAACACCGGGTTAAAATGATCTCTTTTGGAAATTCCGAGATCACGGGTGCGTCCGTAGCGTGGTTTACAATCAAAACGCATATATGGTTTGTGTTGGGGAGGTTCCGGATGAGTTTCGGGGCTAAAACGAAGTTTTGAACAAATTAGAAATTTGAGCACCTGCTATAGCGACGCGGGCACCCGCTATAGCGAAGGGGGAGCGGGTGAACTGGGCAGAAAGTCCGTTTTTAATGTCTTTTTTTTTCAAGTCTTTCCCATCATAAACCCAAAAACACTTCCTTAGAATGTGAGAGGCTATTTTCCTAGGGCTAGGGTGAAGTTCCTCCTTGAAAGTAGGGGTGTTCAAATGAGACCGAAAAACCGATCCGAACCGATAAACCGAGTCAAACCGACTTAATAAACCGAAAACCGGCTTGGTTTGACTTGATTTGGTTTTAAATTTTAAAAAATCGACAATATTTGGTTTGGTTTGGTGTTAAACCAAAAAACACGAACCGATAGATACATATATATTTATATATATATATATATATATATATATATATATATATATATATATATATATATTTTCAAAATTTTGGCTCATTCCAAGTCCAATACAAATTCAAATAATTAGAAAGAAAAGTGTAGCCCATTTAAGTTTAAGGTAAAATAAAAAGAAATTTGCTAAAGGTAAAATACAAAATTTCCCCTTATCCAGTTTTACGGTTCCCTCTTTTACATGTCATCTGAATTACTACTCATAAGCTAGCATTTTATCCGTAACAAATTAAAGGGAAGAAAATGACAATTGGAATTTAAAATGATTTGGTAGATGATTTTGTCTTTCTGTTTATCATTTTCTGTTTCAACTTCTGTGCTTTCTTCTCAATGCTTCATAAACACGATGAGTCTAGATAACAAAAATTTTGGAGGGCTGCGTAATATCAAAAGGCTACATGTAGGGAGGTAACTGGAATCATGAAAAGTAGATGTTATGTTTCTGTAATTCCTATACCCATAGCCATAGGCCTATACTTAAATAAAGTTCATGAATTAATTAAGAAGATTCTTAGATTTGAATGGATCACGGTCAAAGCCGTATTTAGTTACCATTTAATTCAAAGGTTCTTTGTAATTAATACATTCTTAAAATCCGAAAAAATCGCAAAAACCGAACCAAACCGATAAAATCGACAAAACCGAAACCGATAGAATTTATGCTATAATGGTTTGGTTTGGTTTGGTTTGAATATTCAAAAAAACCGACTTAATTGGTTTGGTTTGATTTTAATAAAAAATCGAGTCAAACCGGACCATGAACACCCCTACTTGAAGGTAAGTGCAAACCCTTATGTGATTCATTATCATTCCTTCTTCAAATCCCATGGCAAGCTTAAGCTCCATTAATGGTCGGTGCAAGATTAGAACCCAAAAATTGATGAAACCTTTAATAGTTGAAGGGTTGGGAGATAACAATGGAAAAGCATTCACAAGCACTTTGGGGTAAGATTCTAACCTAGTATTCATTATTTATTTGTCGATTATCATCATCTCATAGTCATCCTATACACTAATTGTGAAGAACTAATGGGTTAAGAACCCTAGGGCTAAAAATAGAAAAGATGAGTTTGGATATCTTGTGATGAGTAGAATTCCATGAAATTAAGATTGAAAGTTCACTAGATGATGGGTAACATAATTATGCACTAGAATTCCCGTTTTACTCTCATGAACCCGGATTCACATTGTAGGGGTATATTGGGTATTTTTCTAAAAGTATAGCAATATGGGTATCGTTGGACTTGTTTAGACTCGTAGAGCACTATTTTGACTATATTGTATCTGAATTTTTAATAAAATTACAGTTTTGCCCTTGTGGCTCGGGTTTGGCTATTTTGGGTCCATTTTTGGGTTTTGGGTAAAACTATGGCAATATGGGTATCCTTAGATTTGTATTCTGACATAGAATTCATATTTGATAGACGTTAATCATTTTGAGGTTCTCCAAAGAGGAAGGCAAGGCTAAGGTTTGGCGATTCGAGACTGTTGCTCGGCATTCAGGTAGGTTACGACTTACTTTAATTAGACTTTGATTAGCAAAACGTATGTATTGTGTAGAATTGACGGGAGAAAGCATGATTAGGTCTTCGGACATGGTGTTTTGGTTGGACATTAGCTAGGTTGGTATGACTTCTGATTTTGTGGGCTCGTCGCCATTACGTTGTGTACTGAAATATGAGGTGTAGCAGTATTCATACTGTGGTGATTCGGGATGGATTTCTATTAGGTTGATTGTTATTGATGGTGTCTTGTTGCTCTGTTATTGTGATTAGACTTATTGCCTAAATTGTCGTGTTGTACTCAGTTCTCTCTTATTGTGACATATATTATCGGAGAAAGGAAGTATAATGAGTTTAGGCTTGAATTGTGATACTTATGATAGTACGTAGATGAAAACTTGATGTGTAATTTACTGTTGATGATAATATATAGAAAAGTGGAGCTTCTTGGTGATACAAGACTTAGTTGTGAGGTGTACTTACTACATGTGGAAGTAAAGAGGGACATAGACTATTATGTTGGTTGAGACGGTTTGTATGATTCATTTCATGGCTGAGTTGATCCAAGTCTTGATATGACTTGTGGCTTTATGACTTGTACCTTCACTGTTACTTTATTGGTTTGCATTGATTTACCACGTTTACACTCATTTATGCATTCATACACTCATACATGGTGGAAATGGTTCGGAAACGATTCATGAAGACTTGTGGCATGATGCCTTGTGTTTGACATTGATATTGCTAATTGTTCATAGTCCATACATACTAATGAACTGCAATACGTTGAGACATACATTGTGATGTGAAATTAGTAAAGAAGTTAATATAATCTTCTTGTTGAACTTGTGATACTATTTGATACATGGTACTTGATGAATTGATCATTGAGAGTGATGTGACAATGTTACTATACATATGAAAAGACATTTGACCGGGGGTGAGGATGTGACCTAGTTGTGAGCTCGTGGTCCGAGGTTCATTCCGGAAATGAGAGGTACATGACGTGGATCCGCGTCCGAGGTTCTTTCCGGAGCGGAGGATTTATGGCTCAGGTCCGATGAGTATTCGGAACGAGTGGTACATGGACACCTTGGTTCCCCTGTAGGTCATGACTACTGAGCAATGACATCATTTAGCATGTGTGTACAGTTCGAGTGATTGACCAGTGCATGGCATTGCATTGCATTGCACATCATCACATTTTATTCTGCATTATTATATGCTTGTTTGTTTCTGATTTTGGTGTGGATGTTGAATGCCTATTGTGATATAATTATGACCATTGACTGAGTTAAATTGTGGATTAGTGACTCTACCTAGGGAAGGAACTTGGACTTGTGATTATCAGGTGAGACTATTGATACTTGACAGACTTATGGGTTAGAAGCTTCATCTTAGGCTGTGACTCCGTCATGGGATATTCTGTGACTTGGATTTGAGTGTTAAGTGCCTATCTGTTTATCTTGTTGATTTTATACGTACATGCGTGAACTAATCTTAGTCGGCCTATGATGCTTACCGGTACATAGTGTTTGTCTTGATACTACCTTCTTTGCACCCTTTTTGAGTGCAGATTGTGTTCCAGAGATTTCATCCAGATTACATCTCTAGCTTGAAGCTAGTCTGCTCGATCAGATTCGAGGTTGAGCTTCTATCCATGCCATGCCACCTGAAGATTTCTCTTTCCAAATGTCTACTTTCATTCCAGACATTATTTGTTATATTTGAGATATACTTCATTCTTTAGACATTGTTGGTTAGAGTCCTTGTACGATGACTTTCAGATTCTGGGGGTGTAATACTTAAGACTTCCGCACTTATATTAATTATTATTTATGATTTGGTCAGACTATTTATTCATTCACATGTTCATTGATTGTTTAAGTATAAATGATTAAAGAAGTTAAAATTGGCTAGTGATTAAAGGGTTAACGGGTAAGGGTTCGCCTACTAGTGATAATAAAGTAGGTGCCCGCACGATCGGTAATTTGGGTCGTGACAGTAAGATAAGTGTTATGTTTGTGGGCCTGATCGACTGTGGGGTTGCACGGGTTCGGAAAGTAGTCCATTTCCTCTAGCTTGTAGGACATCTGATTTCTACTGGGTTTAGGATCTTTAGCAGCCTATATATACCTGACTTTTTCGAATAATTATGTATCTTGTAAATACATCTTTCATTGAAATTTAAAAGAGTTGGTGACAAACGTGGTTGTCTTCCCCTCGAGGGTTTCCACATAAGATTGTGTTTACTTCTATTTCGTTATCATTTCTTTAATTTTTCTTGTCTCATAACAGGATACTAAGTTTTTTTGCTGCTTTATTTTAGTTTTAACTAAGAGATGATTTTTGAATTTCTGATTGAAGTTTCTGTATGGATATCTGAAGAAACCCAGTGGGGATCGCATGGACTGAGGCTAGAGCAGAGTAAATCGTGGAGTTAACGGGAGTCTTAACTGATAAAAACAAGGCTGCAGCGCACTTGAAGGTTTGTGATCCTAAAGAGCAAGAGTTGTTCTTATTTTGCCTTCCCTGCCTCAAATCATAAAGGAACTGTCTGTAATTGTGTGTATTTCCAATGTATTTTTAAGTGTTTGTCTTGATGCTAAATGCTTTATGCATTTGTCAGTGAAGTTGCGATTTTTTAGGCTTTACACCTGTGTAATTTTGTTTTCTTTTCTTGTCCATTCAAGTTTTTGTGGAAATTTAAGGACAGCGTACATTGTCATCTTGAAAGCGATTTGAAACAACTTTATCTATTTTCTCTACATGAGTCTTGGTGTTACGAGTACATCGTTTGTATTAGCTCTATCTGAATATTGCTATGCAAATTGATGCTAATGCTATGATATCTAAGCGTTAACTACTTGAATTGGCCATTATTTGGAACGATATGGTAAGTTATACATGCTTTGTTAGCGATTAACTTAGTTTCTTATTAGTATCCACTGCTAAGCATCTTCAGCAAATTTAAGTTGATTTTTCTTTCCCTTTCTTTTCATTTTGAGATGATTTATAATGGACTAATTACCTTTATGGGTTATTCAAGAAATGCTAAGCCAAAGGAGATGTTAATTTTCAACCACTTGCCGATTTTCCAAAAGGAGAATGGAAAGGTTTGATGTGTCAACTCAATCACATTGTTGCAATGCCAGGGAAAGCTACAGACCGTTGACAGGTTTGCAAGGTGGGAATTCTGTGAATCCTTCTTGTAATGTCAAGCTAACAATGAGATTAGAGATCATCTCTTTGGTGAATGCAAATTCTCTAAAGAGCTATGGGGCAGAATGTTGGCCTGGATGCATCTGCAGCCTGCTGCAACAGTTATCTGGGACTTACATTTTAATTGGATTATTCAACAGTTCAAGGGGAAAGTGAAAATGGCTAGACTACTCAATTAACCTACACTGAGTTTGTCTTTGCACTTTGGAGAGAAAGAAATTATAGGACTTTTGAAGGTGTGACAAGAGACTACGCGAGCCTAACTTGAGAAATTATTTGGTGTTTGCAATATTAAAGCTACTGTTGTTATGAAGTACCTGCTGCACAAACTTTATTTTTGCTTTGAGAATTGCCTATTGGGAATGACTGTGTTATGTTTTGTAATTTCTGCCACTTGGTGGTTAATGAAATTTTAATTACCAAAAAGAGGAGATGTTGACAATGTATTTCATTAGTCTCGGTTGGTTTACCTGTTGATCAAGGTATTTTTTTTAATGCTTCTTTTCTTGTTGGTAAATGTGTAGAATGTAGATTTAAGTTATTCTTTGGCTATCTTTTTTAATGATTTTTTTTTTTTTTTAAATACTTTCCTCACATTGAACAGATACTAATACTAGTATTAAAATAAGAACGAAAAATATTGTTATCTAACTAAAAATGGAAGGTGAAGGGCAGAGCAAATAGCATCTCTTTAAGATTTCAGCATACCGGTTTTTCTATACTCTCTTTGTTTCAATTTATGCGATACAATTCGAATTTCGATAGCTAAACTTCTTTAATTTAACCGTGAATCAGACATACGATCTTTAAGATTTTTTGAAAAATAATTTATATTTAAAAACTACATAGGAAGTACTATTCACAATAATTAACAATCTAAAATATTTAAAGAGCATGCCAAAAAATTGCAGTCCACAATTTTTTTGTTTGACTCTCGAAGTTCGAACTGTATCACATAAATTGAGACAGAGGAAGTATTCAAGCGTGATATTTTTTGTTTTTTTTTTTGGGAAACTTGATTCTAGTTAAACCATTTCATGCTAGTGAAAGATCGTGTGTTTTTCTGTAATGAGTTTGGCTATCTTTTCCTCTTACGAAAGGACATTACTTTAATTTAGTCCCAATTTTCCATTACTGATTCTTTTTTAACAGCAGATTTAACACCTGCGATATTCAATTAGGTCCAATTGTTGAAGTGTTTTGAAAAGAGTAGATTATTTCTGGAATAACAATACAATTAGTGTAATCAAATTGAACCTATTTGCTTATAATTGTACCTTTGATTTTTTTTTTTTTTCCTTTTTAGTGCAATCCAGCATGATATTAACTTTGATTTCATCATCTGCTTTCTTATGCAAGCTTAATGGTGTCTCAAAGCACGGATACTGGTACCATAAACTGGAATATTCCTCTAATTTTAGGTTTCTTTTTGCAGCCTCATATTGCTATGTATGAAGTGAATCCATTAGCTACATTTATTCATTGCTCTGAAGAAGGGAAGGGTCTGCATAATGGAGAATGGGGGTTCATTGGACCCTTCCCTTAGTTTCGTGAACATGCCTAGGAAGCATATTGTGGGATCTTCAAATGGATTACTTCTCTGCTGCTCTGACTTTTTCAAGGAAAATTCACAGTTTGTTGTATGCAACCCCGTCACCAGAGTATACAACGTCCTCCCTAGACCTCACAAGGTTTACGGACATGTAGCGTTGACATTCATTTGCAAAAGGAATGATGATCGTGCATCACTTGATAGGATCAACTATGAAATACTCCGGGCTGGTATTCCAAATACGCGAGGATACTCTAGAACATACGAGATAGAGACATTTTCTTCGTTGACTGGGGAATGGAAACAGTCTCATCTTGTATCTGTCTTGCCATTTAATATGCATTGGCAAAATTGCCCTGGCTTTGTGCTAGATGATGTGATTTACTGGAAAGACCCATGAGAGCTCCTATTGGCTTATGATCGATCCAAGGCTGAAGATCAAGAGAATGTACAACGATTAAAATTGCCTAAAGATGATGAAAATTGAAAAAGTTATCTTAACTTCTCGCTTGTGTCCATGTGAGGGCAAAATCCATTTTTTTAGAAGTACCAGTGGGTGCCGTATAGAAGTTTGGGTTTGTCAGACTACAAAAGAGCTGAATGAGTCCTGAAACTTGAGACGAGTTTCATCGAAATTAACCAAAATAATTGCAATTATTGCATACAGGACATAAACATAGGACATCTTCATCCATGCAACTCCCACTTGCTTTTCCTAACTACATATAAAAACTTCTATTAGTTAGATTTTAGAAGTGGAAAACTGCATGAGATAACAAGTAAAAATAGCCCTTATGATCACTTCATTTATGAGTGGCCTTGTGCTCCTAATTCTACCATTGGCTATCAATTACATTCAAGACTGTACAGCAAGTCAAGTGGATGCCACCCAGAATGTTTGTTTCGGAGACGCAAGACAAATTTACAAAGAATTTATCTTGCTAGTCATTTCGAGACTTTCTAACATATTCTAGCGATTGGTATCCTCATGATCCTTTGTCAATGCCTCATTAAGTTATATAAACTTATAGTTAACCCTTTTATCATTATGTTTCATCAAGGTAAATTGTTTAGCTTTTGGTTATTAGCTACACAACGTAATTTCCGAATGGCACTAGGGGCTTGTCCTTTGTCATTGCTATGCCATCTGTAGTAATAGGAAACTGGGATTGAAATTCTTTCTGCGTATTACTATGTATAGTTTTCTCAATTTTAGTTACATTACTTGCTCCTAATTATATACTTCATCCATCTCAATTTACATGAGGGTTGATCTATTTGGGGAGTCAAACAGTTTTTTTTTTTTTTTTTTTACTACGATTTTCTCCAACTCTTTCATATATTGTGAATTATTAATTATGCAGACTTATATAGTACGTTTTATGTAGTTTTCAAATGTGTAACTTTTATTATAAAACACTCGAAAAAGTCTATGTTTGAAATTGAGTCAAAGAAAGAGATGTTTGACTTCTCAAATAGGTCAACCCTCGTATAAATTAGGCCGGAAGGAGTAATTATTACTTTTTTTTTTTGTGCGGAATGCCCTTCTTTTGGGCTGGTCTTTATATTTTGCCCATCATTTATGCCTGCTTAATATTTTACCCCTGCCGCCTGTTTAATGAAAGTTTTTTGACGAAATGACCCTTACCTCATTAAAACCCTTTCTATTTCGTTATTTTCCTTTTTTTTTTTTGATTCTTCATTCCTCCTCTGTTTGTGTCTCTCTTATCTGTTCGAAAATTTAGGTACGGATTTTGATCTTTTGCTCGTTTCAATATTTGTTTTTATGTTATATTGTTGTTTGTTGAATTGATTTCTTTGTCTTCGTCGTTTTTTATATTTAATTGATCCTTTTTGATTTAAAACTATTTTTAACATGTTTTGTTAAAGTTTCTGTATGATTTTTTGAACGTTAGTTTTGTTTTTCATGTTATATCTTGGTTTTTTGAATGTCGTATTATGTTGTTGCTATGTTTTTGTTGATTTTGATATGCGTTTTGGTTTTCTTTGTGTTGAATCTTTGAAGTTTTGCCTGTGAACAACTGTTTTAGGTTATTGGTGTTGTTTTTGTTTAATAATCTGGTTTTTATGAAGAATGTGTTTGTGTGAGGCAACATATGCCTGTTCCGGCAGAATTTTTATTTTTTGAAACTGAAGTTATGCCTATTCCAGCATAATTTCATGACTTAAGTTAGTTTGTATGTGTTTTGGTTTTTTGGTGTTTTTTTGTTAATAATGTTGGTTTTTATGAAAGTTTATATATTTTCCTGATTATAGGTTTTTGTGTGTTGTACCTGTTAGGCAAATTTCATGAATGAAGTTATTTTGTATGTTTTTTGGTTTTCAATGTGTTGAATCTGTTTATTTTTGCCTGTGAACAGTAGTTTAAGATTTTTGGTGTTGTTTTTGTTTAATAATTTGGTTTTCGTGAAGACTGTGTTTGTCTGAGGCAACATATGCCTGGTTCGGCAGAGTTCTTGTTTTTTGAAACTGAAGTTATGCCTGTTCCAGCATAACTTCATGAATTAAGTTAATTTGTGTGTGTCTTAGTTTTTTGGTGTTGTTTTGTTAATAATGTTGGGTTTTTATGCAATCTTATGTGTTTTCCTAAGCATAGTTTTTGTTTTCTGAAATTAAAGTTATGCCTATTCCGGCATAACTTTATTAATCAAGTTCTTTCTTCTAATATGCAGGTGTTTGTGTACCAGTCTAGGAACTGATTTTGTATTATGGTATATGTTAATTATTTTCATCCTCATTTTTGGTTTATTTTTATGTAAATTCTTGGTTTCTGTTGACATTGGGTTTATTCTTATGTAAAATTTTCTTTTATAGGAAGAATATCCCTCGGTTAAGTTTGAATACTGGGTTGAAAGATATGGTCTGTGGAGTGCTGATTTTCAATTTAAGGGTTTGATTATGTCCTTTCTGAGTGTCTCTCAATTGAACTTGTTGAAAAAGGGTGTTTTTGGACAGTTTATGGATTTGGGTGATGTCCACACAGTGATAGTATTTTCCATTGCTTGATCTTATCCCAACTTTCATCTAGTACTGATAGTGCGTTAAAGTTTAAGATATTTGATCGCGAGTGTGTATTTGATTCCGAGTCTTTCCGTCTTATTACTGATTTCGATTCTTGTGTTGGCAATTTTAGTGTTGTGTCTAGCAGACCAAATAGATTATTGAGACTCTATTTTCCAAATCAGGATAGAATAAGTTGTGTGATCTCAAGAGTTTCTTACAGATAAGTCAAGTAATCGTATTGGTGTTTTTTGGGAAAGATCTAGTGATCCTGTTAGACTTGCTGAGGTCTATTTAATGGAGAGGCTTTTGTTGGGTCGTAACGAGAAATGTGTTGTTAAAAGGTCATCTAATGAAGATAATTGATGATGACAGTCTTCGAGTGTCTTATCCTTGGGGTTCTCTTAGTTTTAATTGGTTGGTACGGTCGATTCGTGGTTGTGTGAAGACTTTCAAGACCACGCCATCTACACATTATATGATTAGTGGTTTCGCTTACGCTTTAAATGTGTGGCTGTTGGAGGTTTTCCCTATCTTCTGAGGGTTTTCAAGTTTTCATAGTCTGAAGTTTCCTCGTATGTTGTCTTGGGGTCCTTCAAAGCAAGTTGAATATAAAGTTATTACTAAGAATTTTTTCCATGCTGAAAAAGTATGTGTTTCCTTTTTGTTGGTGATTCTTTTTGTTGGTTTTTTTTTCCCTATTGTTATTTTTTGTGTTTTTGTATATGTCATGTGTTTATATTGTGTCATAGAGATTCAAGAAATTTATTGTCCATGCTGTTGTTGTTGGTACGGAACAGGAGATGCTGGATTATCCAATTGTACTTAAATTTCCTGATGATTCAGGCTCTTGTTCTTGCAGTGCGGTTTTGCCATCTAAACTTACTTATCAGATAGTTGATTTAAGTAGTACTTTTCCTTATGTGTTTTTGGTTGTTTAACTGAATTCTAAGTTAGAGCCCTTCTGGTAGACTATTTTAGTAGTTAACACACTTTGAAGTCTTTTCTGTTTTGGTTATGGAAATGAAAGTTTATGCCCCTTGAAGCATACTTTTTGGTTTTGCAAACTTAAAATCTGCCCCATCCGACATACATTTCTCCTTTCATACTTCAGTTCTGCCCCTTCCGGCTTATTGTTCTCATTTTCAGACTTCAATTCTGCCTATCCCTAAGATACTTGTTCAACAGTCATTTAATGCCATAAAAAGTAATGTGTTGTTTTATTTATCTATTATACAGGGTGTTTTGTCTAGTGTGAAGAAGCAACTTGATGATGATTGATCTACAATTGTTAATCAAGTAAAGGTATGACTTTTTTTTTTTTGAGTTTGTTAATATGATATGTATACTTTGCATGTTGCATTTGTTGTTTTTGTTTATTCTCATTTTTTTAAAAAAAAAATTTCTTGTTTTGTAGTCTTTGGATAGCTGTTTCGAAGAATGGATAAAAAATTTGTTGGTGCGATTAATGTTGTTGATAGCTTAGTTCGTATACACGATGAAACCAAGTCATGTGTAGCAGCTTCTGAAAGTGCTAAAAAGACTTGTTTAGAAAGTAAACTTGACAGTTTGGAAAGTAGATTTGATTCTGTGATCCATTGTGTTGAAAGTTTAGTTCGACTGCATCATGAAAACAAATCGTGTGAAGCTTGTGCACCTGGTAAAAGACAACCTGATTTAGGTTATGCAGTGAATGATGAGGTGAAGTTAGATGCACATCTTCGAAAAGATTTGCAGGAATGTCTGGAGAATATGCTTTATAAAGCAAGGTCTACGAGAAATGAGACCTCTCCCATGCTCGATATGCTTTGTCATGCTGCTATTTCTCCATCAAGTCAATTATCTCATAAAACTCAAACTCTTTCTCAGTTTGAAAAGGAATTTGTGAAAGAAAATGAAGACCGCGCAAAAGAAGAAGCACTTAAAGAAATTGCTGCAATTAATGATGCTTTTCGACGTGGAGATTATGTGTTTTCTTCTAACGAAGCATGACAAAAGGTAAATGAAGTAGCAGTTGCTGTTGAAGATTGTAGAAAACGTCTGAGATGCGAAGATGGAAGCAAAGAAGATGGTGGTTATCCTAATTGAAATTTGCTTACACCGAGCGGTACTCCAGTTGAGAAACAGTTGAGTTCTAGGACTGATATATATTGTACTATGAGAAGAGTTAGGAAAGTGAATTGATATTTTTGTGGTGACAATACTGTAAACATATTTGTGTTTTTATTTAAGGCAAGTGTTATGTTATTATGTTTCCCCCTTTTTCGAATGATGTATATGTATATTGGTTTTCATTTCTGTACATATAATGAAGTTGCACTTTCTCAAACTTACTCTATTGTAGTCTGCCTTAACCGGTAGAGTTTGGGTTTTGAGTTTTATCCAAAGAAATTTTGCCTCCTCCGACATACTTTTGCACTTTGTGAACAGAAGTTCTGCCCCTTCCGGCATACTTCTAAAATGGGAGTAACTGTTTTTTCTAAAAATAAAAAAGATAATGAAAAAGTGACTCTTGTTCTAAATATCTCGAATAGGTGCTATAGTTACTTCCAATTCAAAATGTATTAATTGTTTTTTTTTTAAAAGGAAGAAAAACTGAAAAACTCTTTGTATTTTTGTCAATAGTTGCAACAGTTACTCCAATTCAAATTTCACTAACTGCTTTCGTTTTTTTTTTAAAAAAAAAACTGCAAAACTTCCTGTATCCTCATCCAATTGAAATCTAATTGTTTCAACAGTTATTCCAATTTAAAATCGACTAATTTGAACTTCTATATAAAGCAACACAGTTATGCCCACAATGGCAAACTTTTATTTTTATCACACATACATTATGCCTCCTTCAGCATAAGTCTGGTCACGTGGGTAAGCACATGGGCAGTTTTTTTTTTTAAAATTGTTCAATATATATTTGCCCGCTCTTCGTTTATTTTACTTTTTATTTTCATTTGTTCATTTTAAAACTGAAGAAGGCAGTTCGTTTGTGACGTTTCCTATATCATGTTTATCAGTTTTTGGATTGATTTCTCTTAGTGAGGTTCGAATTACATCTGTAAGTTATCAATTACTATGTTATTACTTGTGGCTAAGTTATTTCCTTCAATTGTTTGTGTATGTATTCTATTTTAATAGGGTTTTCTAGGTTTTTTTTTCTTCTTTTACTTTTTTCGTAATGCATTATGTTAATGTTGTTTTTGGTAATGTTTTTTATGTTTTTTTTTCCTTTTATTTTTTTTCTTGATTGAATTTTATGTTTTGTTCATGTCAGTGTGCTAAATCATGAGACATCAATTTGGACAAGTTGCTGACTATTATATTCCTCCGGAAGAGTGGACAGACACATGCATTAGTGCTGTATGGAGAGGGGACGAAAAGTTTGTTAGATTTGTTGAGAAATTTCTTACAAAAGAACAGTTGGTAATTTTGAAGAATCGTCCTTTTGGAAAATTTATGGAGTTGCTTAATTTAAAATGTCGGGTATCTTGGTGAATTTTATGTTGTTGTTGGAAGTTCGCTGTTCTAAACCCAATGAAATGCATTTTAATATATAAGACAAACTTGTGAGATTTACAGACCAATCATTTAAGAGAGTCACTGGGTTATCAATTACTGAATCTCCTAGGTCTTTCTATGCTAAATATAACAAAACCAATGGCAGTCGTCTTTTGAGAAGATATTTTGATGTTGAAGATGGTAAAAAGAATTTGGAAATGAGGGATTTGAAGAATGTGATGACTACTGAAAATGTAGATTTTGAAGATGACCTTGATGCGGTGATGCTAGCAGAGGTATATATTCTGGGTCGTGTATTATTGGGGGTAGGCTTGATAAGATGGTATTGTGGGAGCATATTGTGTACATAGAGGACAGTGAATTGTTTGAGTAGTTTAATTGGGGGTCTTTGTGTTTCTTGAACTCATGAGGTGTTTCAAATATATATATAAGCAAGCGATAAGCAGACATACCATTGATTATGGTGTTGTTGGTTTTGTTCATGGCTTTATCGTTGGGGTTTGGTCAAGGTTCAATGACTATCGCAGACAATATGTTGATGTTGTTAGCGATTGTCGTGAACCTCTGATGTTGTGGTATGTCAATAATAAATCTCCACAATTCAATGATGTCAAGAAATTACTTGTATCTGAAGAGTACATGAGAAAGGTAATGGTGTTTATTGCCTTTTACTTTTCGTGTCAACTTTTAATGTCGTTTTCTTTTTCTGTTGCTTTTATGTTTTGATGTAGTAGTTATTATTTATTTGTTGTATGGATTTTATTTCAATAGCGAGGTAAAGGGGTGGTTGATGAATCTTTGGACAATTCAAGTGTTGATGGAAGTGAATCTGAAGATGCCAATGTTGATGGAAAACCACTGAAAGTTTTTCTCTAGAGCGTCGCATTGAGGTATTTCACATGGTTCCTCTCTGTTTTCCTCTAAAAGTTTTATTCTTTTTTTTCTTGAGTTTAACACTTTGCTGTATTTGTTTTTGTTCACAGTTCCTGGAAAATGTTTGTGATGTTAAATTGGATAGGATTTTGAATAATCAGCAGGAGGAGAAGAACCGGATGAATCAGCTGATTTCTACTCTGCAAAAAGCAGGGTTAAATTTTGAATCCCAAACTAGTGTTGATGTTGAAAATGTTAGTTGACATGCTGATTCTTTCGTCATGTTGAAAAGGGTAGACGCAAGAGCACAAGATCTGTTCGTAAAAGTCCTGCTGCTGAAAGGAAAAACAAGTCAGGTCTTGTAAAAATGTTGAGCAATCTTCCATTGGGCAACGAAGAAGATCGTTGCGGTCTTATGTTGGTGAAGATATTGATGATATTGAATAGACATTTTGGGATGCTGGAACTGCAACGGGAGACGAGGAGGGCAACTCATTTGGTGTTGATTTGTTTAATGTTGAGGCTGAAAGTAATCAAGGAATTCAGACGTAAGATGTGCAAGGAATTTCTACTGAAAGAACCCTTGATGAGACAGAGTTGGGAGGCAAAATCTGATTTTACAAGAGAAGAAAATAACGCAAAATATTACAAGATGCAGATGCTTCTCCTAATCCATGGCTTCCAAATGATCCTCAATCTACAAATGTGGCAGCTGATAGGGACATAGCATTTAAACATGTTTTTGGAGAAGGCTAAGCAAATGTGACACATCTTATGAAGACGGATTTTGAACAAGTTCAATCTCCAATTAGAGATGCAACGACAAAAGATGATGCTGCGATAGTATTTGATCATCTCAAACAAGATTTATCTCCTGCCAGAGATGATAGGATAGAAGAGGCTGATACATTGGCATCGGAAGATGCGCCGGAATCAAGTTATGTGCCAGCTCCTAAGGGAAAGGCATTTGAACAAACTGAATCTCATGCCATAGATGATACAATGGAAGAGGGTGCTTCATTGGTGTCGCCTCATCGTGATGAATCCATTATATCTCAATTTGAAGGAAATGCAACTGAAAATGTTGAGGCTGAATCATCTTCGGTAAACTTACAGAATACTTTGTTGTTTTCTGAACCTAAGTTTTTCGGTACACTTTTCTGGTAGTTAACACTTTGTGTGCTCTTTTTGTTTTTTGCTTATGCAAATGATGGTTATGCCCCTCCTGGCATACTTTTCCCTTTTATTGCAAACTCATGTTCCGCCTCCTCCGGTATACTACCCCCTTTTGCAAGGTTATATTTCTACCTACTCCGGCATACTTTTACTTTTTGAAACTTAACTCTTGCCCCTTCCGGTGTACTTTTTCCTTTTACTGCAAACTCATGTTCTGCCTCCTTCGAAATACTCCCCTCTTTTGCAAAGTTATATTTCTGCCTACTCCGGCATACTTTTACTTCTTGAAACTTAACTCTTGCCCCTTCCGGTATACCTTTCCCTTTTTCAAACATAATGTTTGCCCCTTCCGGCATATTGTTCAAAACGTGTTGATAACTTTTCCTTCTTGTCAACCTAACTTCTGCCTCTTTTGACATAATTTTCAATCTTTTACCACTTGCAGAACTTGTTAGTTTTTATTTTATTATTTTGCTTGGATGATGGATGTTGTGTTTTTTAATTTGTTACTTTATGTAGGTTGTTGTAGAGGAACAATTGGGCGATGAACAATTTTCTAACGTTAATCGCGAAGAAACCAATGTATCTCCACCCAAAGGAGACATGCCTGAAAATCTTGAGCAAACAACATCTGAAAATATTGAGCATACAACACGTGAAACACCTGAAGCTCAAGTTTCTAACGAGGGTGATGAACGCGCTGTTGTTCCTCATATTGGTGCTATGCCCGAGCCTATTAAAACGGTTGAGCCGTTGAGGAGCGAACCTGCCAATGAAGACCCAGTTCAAGTCAGTACTCTGAGGGAGTCTGCTGTTTTTTATGGAAAGGCTGATAACTCTCAAGGAATGGAGGACAATTTTTGTTATGCATCCTTTGAATATATTGTAAATGTCGCTTCTTCCGCTGTCAAAGAGAGTATTGTTATTCAAACTGCTGTTGTTGCTGAAGAAGAGCCTGTTGTTGAAGTGGTAGAAGTTCTATCTTCCATGAAGACAAAGCGCCAGAGGAAAATGAAAGCAGTGGGTGATACCCCGGCACCCGACTGGATACAATATTCTAGATGTAATGATCTTCCTTTTGGGTCACAGAAGGATGAAAGTGACTGGAGTGAACAGTACACAAGAATGTTCTCATTCCATTATATCAAAAGCAAAATTGCGCGTGAGCTTTTGGAGAAAATTTATCAATCCTCAAAATCTTCCACCAAATAGATTTCGACCTACTGGGTAAGTTTTAGTTGTGTGTGTGCTTTCTTGCATTTTTCTTGCACATTTGGGTTTATGTTTTTTTCTTTTTTAGTCTTTTAAGTACAATCTCTGTATTTTTGCAATTTTTATTCCCTTTTTTTTTTTAATCAGGGCAAAAGACGAAGTAATGTATCCTGGAAAGTTGAACCAACCCAGTGAAGTTTATAAGTTGGGTGATGTTGAGCCAAATTATAGGATGTTTTTTCTGGAGCTGTAGCATGATGTCTATGCGCTTCATGATGAGGTTTGTGATTGTCTTTTACTTTTTCTTTTCTTATTTTTCTGTTAGTTATTGCTTTTTTTTTCTCTTTACCGCTGAATCGCTATTTTTTGCTTAACACAGCAAATGGATGTGATGCTATATTATTTGAGAAAGAAAATGATGTATCATCCTCCAGCCACCAATGCTGTTAAGTACACAACCATAGATACGATGTTTGATCAGCTCGTGCAATTTGACATCGATAGATCCTACCAAGACCCGGTTAATTACCACTGGTTTGGTGACGGAAGTGATGATGCATTTTTGCTTAGTAATATTGTGTATAGGAAAAGAGGCAAATGTGATATATCATGGGAGAATGTTGACAGGGTATTAATCCCTATTCACTCAGGTGATGAAGATCCTGAAGCAATTTCTCAGTATGCACTTGTTGTTTTCATCATTGATGAGCATAAATTGGAAGTTTATAACTCACTCAATCATAATGATGATCGTTTGGTTCGCATTGCCGAGGCCTACTATGGTATGATCCCTAAGTTGTTGGGGATCAATGATTTTCAATTATTCAGGCCATTATACAATGACTTCAGTAATCTGACATATACCTAGGCTGACTGTCCAAAGCAAGGATTGTATGTTTCATTCTTATATTTTTAGCTTTTTCCGTTGTTTTTTGTTGATTTTGTTGATTTTGTTGATTTTTTTTACTTTTCTGTTGTTCTAAAACAACTATCTTTTATGACTTTCAGAGATTATAATTGTGGTCGTTTTGTGATCAAGTATGCTGATATGTTGATCAATGGTCAAAATCCTGCTGATTGGGATGGCTCTGGTTTGATGGACTACATGAAAGAGTGGTCAATTAATTTGGTTTGTCATGGAAAAGAGAAGCTGAAAAAGGATTATGACATGCCACCAGACACATCAGGAAGTGATTATCATGAGCATAATGATATGGAGTGTGAGTACGAGAAGAAAAAGAGAGCAAGACCTGCGAAGAAAGGAAAAAAATAGTTTGTTTTTGTTATTTTTGCACTATGTAATCTTCTCTCTTGAATACAATATTTGTTTTTTCGCGCCCCTTGTGTTTTTGTAAATGTTATAAGATTGTATAGTTTGTTTGTGTTATAAATTTCAACTTTAAGCCCCTTGTAATTTGATGGTGTTCATTTTTAAACTCAACTTCTCTGTTCATAAAATTTGGTTATTAAAATTACATCTTGCCTCTTACAACATACTTTGTTCTTTATCAACTGAATTTCTTCCCCCTCCAGCAGACCTTTTGCAAGTTGTATTTTTTTGTTTTGGTTATGAATATCAGAAAGCTGTTATTTTGTTGAAAACCCAAGTTATGCCCTTTCCATCACAACTTTATGGTGGTTATGTAATAGAAGTTTGCCGGGGTCGGCATACTTTGTCATTTTGTAAACAGAAGTTCTGCCCATTCTGGCAGACTTTAAGTTCAGAAAACTTGACACAACCAGCAACAAAGACAAACACTTTCAACTTTTTTGACTAGTCAAAATGCATTTATTGGGGATTAGTTGTGACGCCAACTTTTTGGCCAGTCAAACGCATTTATTAACATTAATTAAATGTATTTGACTATACTTAGGATTTTACACTATAAATTAGATAATTTTTACATTCACTCACATTCTATCTCTGTCTTATACAATTGTTGTTGCATAACAATGGATGTGAATTTTGAGAGAAGGTTGAGCAGGTCATATGTCCGGACTGATGACTTTGTATGTGTAAATGTTACCGTGAAACTTTTTTGTTTTCATCTGGTTTTTTATTCCATTCATCTTTAATTTTAGTAATAATTTGTGTGTTTATTTCGTTGCAGATCCTTTCGAATGACATCTCACACAGTCTTTCGGACTGTGAATGCGAAGACATTGTGCTTTATGGTCAGCATGCCTACAGGATGACTTACAAAATTGGTGCATAGCAGCGCCTTTTTCAAGGGTGGAAAGACTTTATTGATTCCAGTGGGCTGCGGGAAGGAGATACTCTATGTTTTAGGGTTGTTGAGTGCAACACTGGCATGGGACTTATTGTTAAGAAGAAGCAGGAGATTATAGTTATAGATTAGATCTCCTCATATTGGTTGTATAATTGTGTTGTTACTATGAATGAATTTTTATTTTTACTTTTTGTTACTTTTTTCCCCCAATTTTTCTCTGAATGAATGTTTTCTATGAATGAATGTTCTTTGTTACTTTGTATAATTGTGTTTTGTTGAATTTTTTTTTCCAATTTTCCAGCATTTTAATTTTTTTTTTTATAAACAACAAAGCACATAAGTTTACCCCTTACGGCTTATTTATTTATTTTGTAAACGGAAGTCCTGCCTGCTCCGGCATAAATGTAAAACTTGAAAACAACAGAGAGAAAGAACATTGTTATGCCCCAAGGCATAAATTTATTAAACTTACCAGGATGTAGTCTTTGAGATATCAAATTTGTTTTTCCCTTTTTCCCGGCAAAAACTGTTATACCTGCTACAGGAGGCACAAATTATAAAACTGGATAATTAAAGTTGATGATTTTTTTTATTTTTCCTCAATGTTTTATGGTAGAGAAGTATTTTTGTAGATTTCATGTAGGGCCATTTCCCTCTTGCTATTATTGTCACGACCCAACCCCATAGGCCATGACTAGTGCCCGAGCTGGACACTCGTATACACTTGTTATCTATAGTCATACACTACTAGCACGAACGAGCTATTATAAGTATAAGGGCAAAACATATGCACGTCGAAGCTGCCTATCTCCTGAAGAGTTACAGCCTATAACAGTCAATATCGCACCAAAGCCGGCAAGGCTGTCATATAAATATATAGGGAACGTCCCAACAAAACATAAGCCGAGAAGGCTACCTTCATACACACTGCCATGATAAACATATATATAGCTACGCGGCCGACAAGGCTGCCACTACAATGGGTACGCCCCAAACACAAGTCATAACCATATAACAAAACAACAACCATACATAGACCCACACTTGTGACCACGGACCTCTAAGAGTGACAACGACTCCATATGACGGGACGGGGCCCCGTGCCGTACCCGAACGATAACATATATATATATCAAAAGGTTATACCACGAAACTATGCCCCGGAACAAAGGAGCACTGCGGAATAGGCGAGTAGATATCCTAGGTGGCGGATCTCCGGCGTGTGTACGTACTGCGGGCATGAAACGCAGCCCCCCGAAGAAAGGGGGTCAGTACGAAATATGTACTGAGTATGTAAAGCGTGAAACATAGTAAATAGAACCACATATCTGAGACAAGGTGTATAGGGCTCAATGCAACAACCGAGTTTCGTAAAACTTGCCTTTTTAACATATTTCATTTGTATCGTTCCCATATCAATATCAATATAATGCTTTATAATCAAAACTGCATAATCATTCTGTATATAACATATATAACGTGTCCCGGCCCTGTAATAAGGGACTCGGTATTTATAATCATAACATCATAAGCGTAAACATATTCGTGTCCCGGCCCTTTAGTAAGGGACTCGGTAATAAGGAATATATGCCCTCCTGGCCTCCATCTCCAAACCATCATATCATCACATCATCATCATCATCATATATATATATATATAACGTGTCCCGGCCCTCTAGTGAGGGACTCGGTGAATAGTATAATAGATCGGCGCACGAGAACGTACCGGCCGGGACTCGGTGAAGGATATAGCGGTAAGCACGAGCAGAGTAATAAGCAACCACATATATATGTAAAACATTTTTGAGACTCAATGAATAGTAATTAGATCAATTCTTGGACATTAGCATGCTACATTATATAAAAACCAAGCATACTTATGCAATTCCTTTTTAAAAAATAAGAACTTCTTGTACATTACATATTAGTCCATCATGCAATAAATAACGAGATCATATTTCAACTATACCAACATTTTCAACAGTACGGACGAATAACAATCACATATCATACTAGGAGTTAGAGAGTGGAGTCACCCCGAGGCTCAGATTATATCTTACTTACGTCTAGGACATGCCAAAAGAAGGAAGGAATAGGCTTTGCGTACCTTTAGCGTTTAATCGTATAATAACTTGTACTTGCTGCCCAACAACACTTATCCTATATCAAGATATCAAGAGCTACAGTTAGTCTACAAAGGATTTTAATACGCACTCTAACACTCACAATCCATTTTAAACATTTAGACGACGTTTCGTTCGCATTCGAACCAACTAGTGCTACAAGCTAACATTGCTAGTCATTCCTTTCTTATATCTTCCCGAACTTGTTTAACATGACTTAGGGAACTTTGGACAGCTTGTATATCATACAATTCAGTCCCAACTCTCGGCCAAACAGCCCACACAACAATACCAATTCACCTTTACTACATGTTCATAATAACATTCAATCACTCAACAACATTACTTCATTTCTAATCTTAAAACGCAGGTCCACGGTTTGGACTGCTTACACATCTCAACATGATTTGTTTCATTATCACCTTAATTCACCTATTCAACATACATACAATGTACCACAATGTGCACAACAACAACAATCAAAACTTGGCACAAAACAGTCCATAAAATCCCCTAAAACGGTCCCTTACACGGCTTCAATGCCATTCTTATAACTTCTTGATTTTCACTCATCTATTCACATTACAACACCTTCAATCCATATCCAATATATGCACAAGAAAACCAAACATAATTCCATTCAAATCTACAACACATGGCTCATTTAACTTTAAGAAAACAACCCAATTCTAACATGCACATCATAAACCAATTCTACAATCTTAGTTCCATTACATATGGTGGCATACACTTATTTACCAACAATGCATGCAAAATGGAACCAACCATGGCTTCACCAAGCTCACGGCTCAACCTCAAGTTCAACCACAACAACAACCCAACAACAACATGCATGAATTATACATTCAAATCTTCATACAACACAAGAACAATGATCATTTCTTACCTTGTAACTTGTCCTTCAAACTTGGCCGGATCTTCAACTCTATGGAATGCTACACCTCCTTGTCTCTACCCAACAACTACCACACGTCCTTATACACTTGAAGAAGAATTTTTCTACTTGGAACAATTGATTTTTGGATCAAAATGGAGGAGGGTGTTCTCGGCCAGCTTGTGCCGAGAGCCTCTCTCTCTATCTCTATATTTTTCCAACTTTGGATTGTTAAAATGAATTTCTAGTTGGGTTGTGAATCAGCAATTCCCTTTATATATGCAGTTCACAAAGTGGACATGTGTCCCACCCAAGTTCTTAGCCAATGAGAGGTGGCCAAATCACAAGTGGGACCCACACGGCCACTTAGGCTCACTAATGATGTGATTAAGTCTTAATCTCACTTAGTCATCCAATCTTGGTCAATTAATCCTTATTTTCCAATAATGTTCTTATACCAAACGAAATTCATAGGCTATTTGATGCATCGAAACGAAATCGGGAGATGAAAACCCTTACGGAACCCTAAAACCGCTTTGTCTTTAACTTGTCGCACTTAGCTTTATAATGCCCCTATGTAAAGATAACGGGACATAACAATTATATAGTGTTTTATTATAAGCAACAAGAAGATAACAACTTAATAAAAGAAAATAATAAAAGAAAGAATGGACGAAAGAATAACTTTGTGATAAGATTCTTGAGGTCTCAGTCTTAGTAATACCAAAGTTTTGCCATTTCTTTCAGGCAGAGTGTGCATTATGCGCCAAGAATCATAAGATAAATTCATATAAACCATGTATAATAGTGTGATGTTAAGATGACAATTTGCTCTTCCTGTATCTTCTTGCATATGGATTGAGAGCGGATACGGTTGCTAGTGTGTCCAAAGAACTTGCATCTACCACATCTGTATGTGTACTTTGTCGATTCTCTTCTTGGACGATATCTTTTTGTTGGTTTTCTTCCAGCTCTTATTTTAACATCTGGCGGCGTTATTTTAATATCCATGATGTATTGCGGAATAATCCATGAGTCTTCATTTCCAACTGATAGTATTTCACCTTTGTATGTCTCTTGCCATGCTTGTTTCTTGAACCAGTCCGTACAGTAGATAGATTTTGGCAAACTTCTTTTGTCTATAACCGCCATGGCATGTGTGCACGGTAACTCATGGCTTGGAACTCTGCGATCCAAGTCATATTCTTAGGTCTACATTGTATTAATATCCTTCATCTTTCACAAAATATTTGACGGGAGTTATGTTTTCTACCTGTGGAAATTGACAATATAAATGAGTGATATTTTTGTGGCAATTTTCAGATTATGTGAGAGTTTTTCAAAGTATTGCCTTGTCCGGCATACTATCAGTGTAGTGAAAAAGTAAGCTTTGCCCTTTCCGGCAGAAGTAAGCATAAAAACAGTGTCATAGTTATGCCCTTTCCGGCATACTTCCAGTCTAGTGAAAATAAAACTCTGCCCCTTCCGGCAGAACTAAGTATAAAAATAGGGTCATAGTTGTTCCTTTGTCCAGCATAACTTTTGTGTTTGGTTAAATTTAAACTATGCCTTGCTCACGAAACTAAGATTGTAGTATGTGTTGGTAAAATGTAATTACTTTCATTGTGAAGTCTCTACTTATCTTTTCAAGAAGAATCTTTTCAGCCCAACATGTGAGGTCATGGGACGCTTTTGTTGCATCCAATCTTCTCTGGTAAAACCAATTTTGCAGCTTGTTTTGGATGTAATCAATACATGACATTATTGGCAACTCCCTTGATTTCCTTAATATAGAATTCATTGTCTCTACATTGTTTGTTGTGAGCATGTTGTAACGCCTGTTGGTGTGAAATGAACGTGCCCATCTTTCCGGTGGTTCTTCTTCTATGTATTCTGCAGCTTTTGGGTTGATTTGTTGTATTTATGACATATAGGTATGAAACTCTGCCTGTTTGTAGGTAGTTGCTGCATTGTAGAACAGTGATAGGATCGCTTCGGATGGGAGATATTTCTGCAAGTTCTTCTCCATGTGGTAGATGCATATTCCATGCTGGGTATCTGGATACAGTTCTTTGATTGAAGTTGCAACTGATGTATGGCGATCAGAAAGAATTAATAGGTCTTTGCGCGTGCCAAACACTTTTTTCACGTGTACGAAGAACCACACAGGATTCATTATTCTCGAGTCCGCATTACGAATGCGAGAGAAATATCTTTGTTGTTACTATCCTGTGCTACTGCTATCATAAGGACACCGCGGTATTTTGATTTCAAGAAGGTTGCATCCACCATCATTACTGGTCTACAGTGTTTCCAACCCTCAATTGATGCTCCATAAGCGAAAAAAAAAGCATACTTAAACTTATTATCATTTGATGTTAGCAACTGTTCCAGGATTTCTTAATTTCATCATGTGAAGATATTGCGGTAGAAGTCTATAGTTATTTTTTGGGCTTCCTCTTATGACAACATAAGCGTGTTGGAGGGAACGCCATGCTTTGTGGTAACCAATGTGCAACCCATATCTGCTTCTCATTTCTTCAATCACAAATTTGGGTGTTATCTCTTATAGTGTATGGCGTACTAGGTCTATAATGTATTCCGCTATGACTTTTGATGTTGCATTCCTCATGTCAAAGGTGATGAAATTTATTGAACAACTGTGTCTCTTTTCAAAGTTAACTACTTTGAAAAGTTCTGATCCTTTGAACCTTGAACTGTGGAAACGTCAAATGCAGTTTGAGTCAACACATCTGATGTAATACCGTTGTGTGCATGACTTTTCTCAGTTATCATTGATGATGTGTAATCACAATGTTATTCATGCACTTTTTCACAGCATCTTTGTCTTTGAATAAAATACCAACTTCTATTTGATTAATGGATGCACTAGGTGTCAAAATTTGTGTTTCATTTTGTATCCTTTTCCTCGTGTCTTTCTTTTGTTGGATGGCTGTATTTTTGTTTCTTCAACTATCATGCTCGGAGTAAGTGATACAATATTCATTGAAGTTGGATGCTGAGAAGGGTGTTGGTCATTGTTTACAAGTTGTTCAATGTTTGGTGGTTGTCATTGTGGTTGCTCAGGTGTCTGGTTGGGATTTACTATCTCACTCTGCTCATGTGGAATCCCAAGGTTCTGTCTAATAGGGCCGCGTTGTTCGTCATCCAAGCCAACTTCAGACATGTCTTCTTCATAAACAATGCAGAGTTGTCTGTCAATTTCCTCTATGGTTTTCCCTTCTGTTATTTGTACAGAGTCATTATGATGTTCTTGTAATAGATTGTGCTCCGCATCAGTTGTATTGAACTCTAATATGAAACGAGAATTTCTGAAGTTCTCATTGTTGTTGAACAGGTACAAGCAAGTGTACAATGTCGTTTGTTACACACATCCCTTTGGATGTTTTCTCACTGGTGTCAAACCATATGTTGGCCTCTTTGTGCTGAGTATCTTGTGTATGTCCCTCAAATATCTATTGAGTGAATTGTTGAAAAGTTACACCATTGTTGACAAGTATTAGCTTGGTTTCATGATTGACATAATTGTAGGCGGCGTCCCATTTGCCGTTGAAGGCAATGTAGATGCATCTTGGTGCCATTTTTTGTTAAACTTCCTACATAAAGAGAGATGCATTTAAGAAAAAAAATCAAAAATGCAGTGTATTTAAGTTGTTCTTTTTGAAAATTTAAGTTCTGCCTTTCCCAACTGTATGTAAAGTCATGAAGTATGCCTCAAACGGCATACTCTACCATTTTGTAAACAGAAGTTTTGCCCCTACCGACATACTTCAAAAATGGAGTAACTGTTTCTACTAAAAAAAAAATGATAACGAAAAACTAACTCTTCTTCCAAATAATTCCAATAGGTGCAACAGTTATTTCCAATTTAAAATGTATTAATTGTTTTGTTTAAAAAAAAAAAGATGAAGAGGAAACTGAAAAACTGCATGTGTTTTTGTCAATAACTGCATTACGCTAATTCAAAATGCAGTAACTGTTTTTGGTTTAAAAAAAAAAAGAAACTAAAAAACTTCCTCTATCTTCATCCAATTTAAATCAAATCTCTGCAACAGTTATTCCAATTTAAAATGGGCTAATTTATACTTCTATATAAACCAGAACTTTTGCCTTCTCCGGCAAACCTGTTCAGAACTTTGCCTGTAACGGCATACTCTACTCTTTTGTAAATTGAACTTTTGCCTCCTCCGGCATAAGTACTTTTTGTTTTGCTTATGATAATGAACTTTGCCTCTAAAGGCATAATGTACTCCTTAATAAATTGAATTTTTGCCTCATCCGGCATACTTGTTCAAAAGTTGTTCAGAGTTTTCCTTAATTCAAGTTTAAATTGATGAGCATTGCAAGATTTAAATTCAATTTACTATAATTACAATTTCAAGTTAATGAGCATTGTATACTAATTTAAGGAACGTCTAAACTAATTAAAATCAGAACAAAGCAATAAATCTGATCAATTCTATTTTGTTGAGTAAATTTATCATGCGCAATGTTCAATCTCAACTGTATATCAGCTATTTCCTAATAATCAGGTCGTAGATGATGATTTTTTTTTCAAATATTAACAAATCTAAACTCAATAAAATCGTTAAATTGAGTTGAATTACAATTTATACTTTTACTGATGTTGTAGCAGCAAAATCAATAGAGAAATCTGGCTTGAAACAACGATTTGAATAATGTGAAAAATTGGGAACGAAGGTTGGGTTAACAATATGAAAGAAGGATTTGAACAATGGTAGGTTTCTCTTAGGCTTTTATATGTAACGGTTAGGGATAGTAAAGTCTTTTTATTATGTTGCTTTTGCTCGGAAGGCAATAGTTAAAGACCATCATTTTGAGGGGCAAAATCTAAAGACCAGCCCAAAAGAGAGGCATTCGCGCCAATTATGTTATTGCCATTTTAACCTTTCGTCTTTAATTGTAAATGTTTTATAACTACTGCCAAAAGAAAAACAATTTACAAATCAAAGTCAAAAGTTTTCCATCATTATTTCTTGCCAACCACCCTTAGGTCGAGTGTTCCTAGATTGGAACTAGAAGCAACGTCCGAAGATCCATAGGACATAACTGATTAAGCAAAGTCACGAAATTTTGAATATTATGTTTTCAATTAGTATCACTAGCGAAATGTAATTCTGTTAATAAAAAAATATTGGGATCGATGATTTCGAATCATCAATTATATTTTCTTAGCTTTTTCTATTCCAATCTTTAATTCCTCTACAATGCATCCCATCTCCAAATTACATTCGACTCAAGTGATTCAACAAAGCAACGAGAGCTTGAAAGGTCTTTTTTCAAGTATCACTATACTACTAAAAAAACAGCAAATTTCGACCTCAATTGAGGTCGAATTTTTTTTTGCTGAATTTTAATTTTAATTTTTTAATTTTTAACCGATTTCGACCTCAGGAGGTCGATTAAATAACGAAATTATATCATTTCGACCTCATGAGGTCGACGTTATTTTCAGTACAAATAAAAAATTACAATAAATTATTTTTGGAAAAACTTAATTATATATAAAAAAAAGCATCTAATTATTTCATTATTTTGCTGCAGCTTCTATCCGGGCAAAGCAACAAAAAGGGTTTCGAAGGCAGTCAAAGGACTCTATAGGGGAGCCCCTCCGACTTGGGGCAAGGTTCCACCAAAGTTGAAGAGGCAGATGTTTATGGAGTTTAGGGTATATTTATACGTATTTATTATTTTTAGTAAAATATTATAACTCTCTTGATTGGTTCCATATATATTAATGATATCATTTAAATTTCTTTGTAGAAAAAGTGTTCCTAGCAGCCGCAACATGAGGAAGAATTAGCGCAGAATTTCGAGAAAAGGGCGGCGAAAATACTTAAGGATGTGTTTCGTAGAGCCCGTAACTTATGCCAGAAGCCTGAGTGGGTCCATGAGGATGACTGTTACTCCTCAAAATTTTTTGCGTCATTTGCGTTATAAGTAAACTAACGTAAGCTCGGAGTGGTTATGGAACCCTTATAAGGTTAAGGTAAGCAAGTGTCTAAAGGTTTCAAGATCAAGCGAATCGAAGAAATTAAGTTTGTCGAAATTTTGAAAAAACTTGGCAGAATTTTGGACAGAAGAATTCCATTTGTGTATGTGCTCCCGATAAAAAGAAATAAGGTACTCTATTCCATTACATACATGGATCGGGTTGAAAAACCAGACCCAGTTTCTCTTGGAATCCTGAATATGCCAATAAATAATGAATTGATATATTTATGGAATCCGTAATTTTTTGTCCAACTTGAG
Organism: Lycium ferocissimum; assembly: GCF_029784015.1. Classification (NCBI taxonomy): domain Eukaryota; kingdom Viridiplantae; phylum Streptophyta; class Magnoliopsida; order Solanales; family Solanaceae; genus Lycium; species Lycium ferocissimum. The sequence continues at coordinate 54,035,909 of NC_081353.1, read as the reverse complement.
GGAGGTGTATCTCCTGGAATATGAGGAGTTATGAATGCATAACCTATGTAAATTGAAGTTCAGAGTCTTCTTTCCAATGCGATTGAAAGATCGCAAATCCAAGACCTACACTGAAAGATACTACTCGTACAAAATTGTACGATTTCCTGTGCAATTCAACGGACCATCGAATAACGACGGTACTGTCGATGCTGCCGTCGAGTTGAGGCGGTGGAAACTTCTCTTTTGCTATAAATAAGAAGGGCCACGACCTTAGGGCTCATATTTTCACCAAATCGGATCCCTAGTAACCCTATAAGCTCTCTCAAACACCCCAAACCCTTCCAAACTATTTTAAGAGAAAATCAAGCTCTAAATCCGCAACTAGTTCATAGAAGTGTGTGTTCTTGCTTCTAGTTGGAGTAAGTTGTGCGTGTGGCTAGAGTTTTTCAAGAACAAGGTATGTTCTTCACTCTATTACTTATATTGAGTTAATTTGAAGGTTAAACAAGTCTTATAAGTGAAAAGAGTTATGAAGGAAGGATTATAAAGTATTGTGTTGTAGTTGTTGATTATGGATGGAATTTGAAAGGAAGTTTTGGGTGGATTTGAGTCTAGTTTGAATGTATTCTCTTGATTATGGTATTGTTGATGTTATTAATGATGTTTGGGAGTTGTTTTGGAATTTGGAGGAAGCAGATGATATAGGGGAAATGCTATCCGATTTTTGTTAGCTTATCAATTAATTTAGTTTAACCTTATGAGAGTTTCAATAACTTAACCTTAGTATGAATCATCTTGAATGTAGATTTGCAAGTTCGAGAAGATAGGCGTTGAGTAGTTAAGGAGACGACAAGGTATGTTAAGGTTGTCCCTTTTCTTTCTGATGGCATGATCTTATTGATACCCACTCATTCACATGATATCCATAATGTCTCTATTCCTAGAAATACTAGAAGCCTATGGTTCTTGGTGTTCTTATGATATTATTGATGTTGATCTTATCTTATGATTATTGTTCTTTCAAGGTGAGATATGCCAATGATGTTAGCTCCATAATGGAAATCGAAGGCATAACGACCTTACGTCACTTCGATGAATTCATAAATGTGTCCTCAAGGAATGTTTTGTAAGACATGAATAGTACGCTAGTAGAAGATCCCTAATCATGCGGTACTTAATGCTAGAAAATAGGCTTATGACGCAGCCAGAAATTGACTAAGGTTTAGTTAATCGGGAAGAAGTCTTAATGGCCCAGAAATGTGCTTATAAGTCTTATGTGATCATGTAGGTATTAACGGATAAGTGATGACCATAAGAAGTGCATAGAGATTACTTATAGAGGTCGGGTTATAATGTTGATTATATTTATCACCATGCTACGGCTGGTTGGGCAGTTAATACACCCGAGCTATGGCTGGTTAGGCAGTTACCACTAATCAGTCGGGCAGATGCGCTCTACCATCGGGCGATATTCGGATAGGCATTTACCACCGAGCTACGGTCGGTCGGGCAGTTACCACTGATCAGTTGGGCAGATAGCACCCAGATGATAAGTAGGTCAGAGACACAGTATTGTACATAGATGTAGTTAAGCACGTGAGACTATAGAGAGACACACACGCATTCATATTTGGATCGGGTTACGCGTTCTGCAACACATGCATTCATATTTGGATAGGATTGCACGTTCCACAACATATGCATTCATATTTGGATTGGGTTGCACGTTCCGTAACACATGCATTCATATTTGGATCGGGTTGCACGTTCCATAACACATGCATTCATATTTGGATCGGGTTGCACGTTCCGCAACACATGCATTCATATTTGGATCGGGTTGCACGTTCGGCAACACATGCATTCATATTTAGATCGGGTTGCACATTCCACAACACATGCATTCATATTTGGATCGGGTTGCACGCCGCAACATATGTTCGGATAATGTTATGATAATAAGCTAACCAGGGTCATGGTAGGGTATATAGACATAATGGAGATTGCAAGAATTAGAAGTGGTATATATATATGTATGCTAGATTTACATCGGTAGCTTAGAAGTGCCAGGTTGATTCTTATCCTCCTTCTTTGCAGTATATGTTTATTATGTTACATTTCCGCCTTACATACTCGGTACATTTTTCGTACTGACGTCCTTTTATTTGCGGATGCTGCATTCATGCCCGTAGGTATAGACAGGCGAGACGAGGACCCTCCATAGTAGGCTGCCTCCAGGTAACAGTTTTGATTGGTGAGCTTCACTTCTTCCTGGAGCATTGCTGAGTCGGGGATTATATATGTATTTTTGTGTTATGGGTATGTCGGGGGCCTTGTCCCGACTTATATACTTTGGTCATGCCCTTAGAGGCTTTTGCAGATAGATCTTGTGTAAGTCTAGTCATGTTTTGTCAGTAGTGATGTCGATCTCGTAGACCCTTATATATATATACATATATATATATATATATATATATATATATATATATATATATATATATATATATATATATATATATATATATATATATATATATATATATATATATATATATATATATATATATGCGTATTTTAGGAATGATATTTACAGAGATATATGTTGACCTTGCGGTCAGATGCTTAGTTTTGTGTGATATTATACTCACAGGTTGGCCTCGTTGGCCTTGCTCGCCTTTCGAGACATAGATGATGCGAGTTATAGTTTGGTTCGCTCGGCCCTAATCAGGTGTCGGGTGCCAATCATGCCTCACCAAGGTTGGGGTGTGACAATAACTGGAAGAAGCTATTGCATTACTGAGTGATCCACGATTTTGCAACTAAGTGGGCTAAGGAAAGAGAAGGGCGAATCGCTACACACTAGTGGGACTATGAACCAAGTTGACGTAAGGAGGAAGCTAGTATGTCTCCTTAAATCATATTTTGACGATACTCAATTTATTTACTTTATTTGATTAATAACTCAAATAATTTATCTGCAGGAGCTCGAGAGGGGGCATATATTACCTCAAGACGAGGCGCTCAAGATCACTCACATGAGGAAGAAGAAAAACGCTGATGGTCAAGAGGAATGGGTTGAGCGAACTTGGGTAAGTCACTAATTTAAAATAATAACTACTTTATTTTTCTAAATTTATCTACTGACATTGTGTCTTTTAAATTCAGAACTAATTTCAACAACACTTAGAGGAGTTTTGTGCCACGCAGCTAGCCAGCACGCCAGTAACCCCAGAGATAATATAGCAGAAGTGGATGGAGAGTGTTGGTGGCCCGACAAGGTATGGGATGACTTATAGCATGGCTAATCGAGCCTTTCGTCGCTTCCCGTTAGCCCTTCAAGGCATAGGCAGTTTTAGTGATACGGGGGTTGTGGATCCTAATGAGTACCTAGCTATGAAGTAGCAGATTGCTTAACTAACAAGCTCACTTAATGCCGTGAAGGCCAGGGAAAGGTGGAGGGACGAAGAGATGTCAGATATGAAGGCCCAATTAACCAGCGTACTTAATTTAGGGCGGTTCCCGATTCCCCTGTGTCCCAGGATGCTCGTAGGTCACAGCCCCGACTTTTCCAGGGTAGACGACGTAGGTTACATACTCATATAGATCATACTCTTGTTGATGATTCTAGGGAGGAGGACACAGATCACGTCTCTAACACACAACGACCTCCTTGATCCGTATAGTTTGTAAGATAACTATTCTATCTTTTGTTGGATATGTACATATTGTATAAGTTTATGATGTTTGATGACATTTGAATTTGTAGACTAGCTTAAGTGTTTTGTAAGTGTTTGAATGTAGTTTTGGTAGAATTTGAACTAGTTTGATGTTGAATTTGATGTTTTGTTGGTTGTAGAATGTATAATGTAGTGTATGTTTGATTTTGTTGGATTGTTGGCAGCTATTTGAGCTGGTCGTTGAAGATTTTTGGTATTGTGTTTTGTTTGGCAGGTGGGCTGTTGTAGAAGCAGCCAAATTCTAATTTTTTTTTCCAAAATTTCCACCTCATGCGGTCGAAAATCAGAATTTCGACCTCAGGAGGTAAAAAATTAGCAATGTGGTTGCCAGCTTTCGACCTCATGAGGTCGAAGTAATTAAATTTTTTTTTTTTTTATTTTACCGTTTCGACCTCCTGAAGACGAAATAATTATATTATTTTATAATATTGTTTCAATTTTTCGACCTCATGAGGTGGAAAATAATAAATTATATTAATATCAAAAAATAAATTTTCAACCTCATGAGGTCGAAAACTTAATTTTTAAATTTGGGTGGTAAAAAATAAATAATTCGACCAACCTATTATCGATCTAGGCTTGAGGTCGAAATTTTGGTCGAATTTCCAATTTTTCGACCTCATGAGGTTGAAAAATAGGGTCCAAAAAGGCTGTTTTCGGTTGTGTCATATACAATTGCAGTGCAAAAGCAAATCAGTCATTTAGATAATAACTTTTAAATCTGTACTTAGACTACAAGAAAATAACTGAAATATACCAATTAATATTGCAATTAATAACCTTTAGAACATACAATTAAATAAAAGTGACTAAACTTTATCAGTAGTATTTGATTTTTTGTGCACAAGGATAGATCAAAAGGGTTAAAACGGAAAAGGCTCAAATATGCCATCAAACTATCGAAAATGGCTCAGTTATGGTATTCGTCAATAGTTTGGCTCATTTATGCCATCAAACAATCGGAAATGACTCATTTATGCCACTCATCAATAGTTTGAATCATTTATGACCTCGCCCATTACCAAAATGACTCATCCATGCTATTTTTCATTGATGCCGATTTTATAATACCAGATATGAAACGTGACCTTCAATTAAAGGCAGTGGCGGAGCCACAGTTTCGAAGATGGGTTCGGCCGAACCCACAAGCTTTTGTTTAAACCTTATACTTGCTTTAAGAAATTTGTGTAATATGTATAAATTAGTAATTTAGAACCCAATAACTTAAAGATTTGAATTCGGAACCCACAAACCTCAAATTCTAGCTCCGCTTATGATTAGAGGTCTACATCGTTTAATTAAACCAGCCCAAATTTAAATCCCAAATTAATAAAAAATACGACCCATACACCCGACCCACCCACAACCATATTCTAGTTAGAGATCAGTATCATATCTGGTATTGTAAAATCGGAGTTAGTAAAAAAAATGGCATGGATGAGTCATTTTGGTAACGAACGATGACATAAATGAGCCAAACTATTGATGAGTGACATAAATGAGTCATTTCCGATAGTTCGATGACATAAATGAGCCAAACTATTGACGAGTGACATAAATGAGCCATTTTCAATAGTTCGATAAAGATATTTGAGCTTTTTCCGTATTATCAATTACAAGAGAGACTTTCCAATCTTTTGCGGACACTTGAAAGTAATTTATGATTATAGCTCAAAAGTCTCCAAGAGAACAAAAGAATATTAAAGTGGAATATCCAAACCCTTAAATCACAAAAAGAGAAATTGCAGTAATGCTACTCACATCATTATCACTAGCAATAGCCTATAAGAATATATATACATAACTAAACCTAACTATATTATTCTTCCATTAAAATCGGTTTGAAAAATGAAAGCGCGCAACTACCGAACACGAACTGAGCTCGTCAAAGATTCCTTATCCCCATCCAGCCGGCCATATTTATTATCTCTGAATATTATTAAACCCTACTTATACAATATATTAAGCAAATAAACAGAAGCTTAATTAAGGCCACCTCAATTCTTATCCACACATTTTAAATAAATCCAACAGAACAGATCAAACAACCCATTCTCTTTGTTCATGGTCGGTCAGGCGCACTTTGTGGACCAAACCCCCCATTTCGCAGGGGCGGATGCAACATTTCATTATCAGTTCATCTGAATTCAGTACTTTTGACGCATAGTATATATTTATGTATGAAAATTCATTAAAACTGAAATAAGTAGTAATATATACGAACTCATAATTTAAAAATATAATAGATTCGATAATAAAAATATCAAAAGATTGAAACCATGAAATTTAAATACTTGAATCTGGCTCTGGCCATTTGTAATTGCCCCTATCAAATCCGTTTTCTTATCATTATTTATCTCACAATGGGACCCCATTAACGGTCGGTTCACATGGATAGATTGTTGACCATCTTCCAGACATTTCCATAGAAAGCATGTTATTGACAGCTAGGATTTGTAAGAAAAAAAATTGATTGGATGTGAATGGCCACATATACACTTATTCCCCTTGGGCCTTATCTGCTTCGTAAGGAGGAGTTACGAAGCAGATGCTCGTATAGTGAATGAAAAACATATGAAGTGCATTAATTAACTTTATATTATATTCCATCCATCCTATTTTAACAAAGTTTAAAGGCCAAACCCATCGACAAATACCTGTGGTCGTCCACTTCTTTCACTTGAACACCTAAAGTGACTCTTGTTCCATTTAAACACTTCAGGTGGGTCATTCCTATTTCACTTAGACACTTTTTGCACCGTTATCGGATCGAAAAACCAACACCAGCGCAAGCGCCACCTCATTGCACATTCAACCAGCCCAAAAGCCCCAATTTTTAATGGTCAAAACTCCACGAATTTATAAATTAGTGAATTTACAATTAAAATGAGTTGACACAATTTAATTGAGTTGGTACAATTTAAATGAGCTAGCACAATTTGATTGGCCACTTAATCCACGTAGGAGACGACTGGTGTTGGTTTTGCTCCGATAACGGTGCAAAAAGTGTGCTAAGAATAGAATGGCGCCTAAGTGTCTAAAGTAACAAGCGGCCACTTTCAGCGCTTTTTAAAGTTAAATGAACCACTGCGTGTTTATCGATGGGTTGGCCAAGTTTAAAAAAGGCCAAAGTCATAGATGGACCCTTGAACTTATCTTGATTTTCCATTTAGACCCCCCAACTGAAACGTTGACCATCCGAACCCCCGAACATAAGATAAACTGTGCCATTAACCCCTCGCACACCGGGCACACGCGTGCGAAACTTGCTTTGTAACCCGAAAAACAGACCAATAAATATAAGCCATGTCAACAAAAAAAAAAAAATTAATTTTAAGAAAAATTAATTTTAAAATCTATTTAAATAATTTTAAAAAAATCTGAAAAACCCAACCCATCCTCTCCGATAGCCCACTTCACGCCGCCATCGTCATTGCCGCCCTCATCGCGTCTTCGCTTCAAATCTATTTAAATAATTAAAAAAAATGGTGTCGTTTTTCGTCGGAGATTTTTTTAAATAAATTTTGAAGTGGAGCAGCAGCGGCGGCGGCGAAGTGGGCTATCGGACAGGATGGGTTGGGTTTTTCAATTTTTTTAATTATTTAAATAGATTTTAAAATAGAATTTTTGTTAAAATTAATTTTTAATGATTAAAAATTTTAAAAAAGAAAAAATTTGGTCTCTCACGCATCGTCACGGCAAGAAGTGAGGCACGCGTGTGTCCAAATGGTTGTCAAGCGGGGTTAAATGACACAGTTTATCTTATGTTCGGGAGTTCAGATGGTCAACGTTTCAGTTGGGGGGTCTAAATGGAAAATCAGGACAAGTTCAGGGGTCCATCTATGACTTTGGCCTTTAAAAAAATAAAAGGAGACTTGAATTTTGTGGTCCTAAATTAAAGATGTGCGTAATGTTTAAATTAAAGATGTGCGTAATGTACTAAAAATATCTTTTAAATTTTGTAGTTTTAAACTTGCCATCTAGGATGTTTAAATTGTCAACTTACTAAATATAGAAAAGACGCTCTTTTAGAGACAGATCCAAAAAGAAGTAAGACACTTAAATTGGGACGGATGGAGTAATCGTATATTTCGTAGTATATATAGGTGCCAAAGCTAAGGCCTTCTATTGTCATTCGAGAGCATTTTCTCTGTGTCTATTTTCCTCTTCCCTTAAGCTAAGCATCTTAGAATTACTTAAATTAGTTGTAAAAAATGTCTGGCGTAGCTTTTGGACGCTTCGATGATTCATTTAGCTTAGGGTCTATTAAGGCCTATATTGCTGAATTCATCTCCACCTTGCTCTTTGTCTTTGCTGGAGTTGGTTCAGCTATTGCTTACAGTTAATAACCCCTCCTTACTATTTCCTTATTTACAACAAGATGCACTCACATTGATGTGTTGTATTTTCAGTGTATTTTAGTCTGTCATAATTTAGTTTCCAAGTTATTGCTAATCTCACTTATATATTATGCACGATACGTATAATTATCTATTAGATGAACTGAATTTATTAAAATTATTTTACTTAGCCAGGCTGGTAAAATTTAAACTTCGATCCGTAAAGTATCTTAATGAAAAAGCCACTCATGCCCATGCACGCAACTACTAATGTGGAGTACTAATTGTTGAGACTATAAAGTCATGTTTTCTCTAGCAGCTTAAGCTTTTAGATGAAACGGTCACACACTTCAACACTAATTGATCTATTTATCTTTCTTTGGATTATATGGTTCTAAATTTTGTACTTATTTGTTGGATGCAGACAAGTTGGCAGCTGGTGCTGCTCTTGATCCCTCCGGGCTTGTAGCTGTTGCAGTTTGCCATGGATTTGCTCTCTTCGTGGCGGTTTCCATTGCCGCTAACATCTCTGGTGGTCACGTGAACCCTGCTGTTACCTTTGGATTGGCTCTTGGTGGCCAAATCACCATTCTTACTGGCCTTTTCTACTGGATTGCTCAACTTTTGGGTGCCATTGTAGGTTCCTACCTCCTCAAAGTTGTCACTGGAGGAATGGTAAGTACTGTATTACGTACCCAAACGACATTTAAGTTATATACACTATTAGTATAAAAAAGATTCATATATATATATATATATATATATATATATATATATATATATATATATATATATATATATATATATATATAGAGCCTCGATTTTAAGTGTTCTAATTATGTATTATGTTTTAAATCATCAATTGTACATAAAATTTTGAACTTTCTTTTGGAAACAACCGTCCTAGCTACGTCTCAATTTATGTGACCCAATCCAATTTATATGGCTATAACACCTAGGTGAATATGCATGTATATAATTCAAGCCGAAAGTAACAAGTTCAGTTTAACCAACAAAATCCGTTCTAGATCTGCCACTGACTATACTAACATAGCCATAACCATGCAATTTAAATTTTTTTTCTTTTTTTTTTTCTTCAGGCTGTTCCAATCCACAGTGTGGCAGCTGGAGTAGGAGCTACTGAAGGAGTGGTTATGGAAATCATCATCACCTTCGCTTTGGTGTACACAGTGTACGCCACAGCAGCTGACCCAAAGAAGGGTTCATTGGGTACCATTGCGCCCATCGCCATCGGTTTCATTGTTGGTGCCAACATCTTGGCTGCAGGCCCGTTCTCTGGCGGTTCAATGAACCCCGCCCGTTCCTTCGGGCCTGCAGTGGCTAGTGGCAACTTTGCTGGTATCTGGATTTACTGGGTCGGGCCCCTTGTTGGTGGTGGCTTGGCTGGCCTTATCTACAGCAATGTGTTCATGAACCATGAACATGCCCCTCTATCCAGCGATTTCTAAGTTTAAAATTAATAATTTGCACATTGTTTGGATTTGATTATTATGTCCAAAAATCCATGTGACTTTTTTTTTTTTTTTGGTGTAATGAGGAAGAAAAAAGCAATATTTTGCTCTTTTTCTTTCTTTCTTTTGTCTATTACCTTTTGTTTTTAGCTTTTGGTTTGCAGCTGTACATCTGTATTTTGGTGACATGTTGCTGTCTAGTTGATTTATGAGTTTGGTGAGAACCGTTCATTGATATTGTTGTGCTTTTTATCTTTTCGAAATTTCATTGCTCCCTTTTCTTTAGCTCGCAT
>NC_081353.1:53929200-54025985 GCF_029784015.1 Lycium ferocissimum | reverse complement strand
TTTGTCTCGCTAATGGATAGTCCCTATGAAAATGGCCCCGCTAGCCACACCTATAGCATATATCTATACCCATGCGACACTCTCATGGGTGTCTCTTACCACAGTTGTTGCAGACTGGATTATCGTAAGTCTTCTGATCCACACTAGCCTGAGAATAGGAGTATGTTGGCCTGGGGGGAATTCTGTCTCTTACATCGGTCATTACCGAACTTTGGGGGGGGCAGGCACCGGCTGCAGAGACGGAGAGTGGGTCCCTACGATAACTCGATCTTGAAGAATTTCCGCCTGTTGTCCCCATGACTGAAGTTACCTGTAGACTTAGCTCTTTTATTAAACTCTCTGTCTTTCTCTTTCTAAAGAGCTTCTTCCTTTTCATTCTGTCCTCAATGCCCTAAAAAAAACAACCATCTTGGTGATAGTCATTGTCCTATTTCTGAGCAGCAACATTCGCATCACCATGTAAGTTGGGTATAAGCCTAACATAAAGCGCCTAACTCTAGCCCTCATGTCAGGGACCATGTGAGGAGCATACTTGGCAAAAGAATCAAACTTGAGATAATAGTCATTCACACTCATGTCTTTCTGCCTGAGTCTCCCAAATTCGTAGGCCTTTGCCTCTCTGACCTCAATTGGCTGGAGGTGGTCAATGAAGGCTTTTACAAACTCATCCCAAGTTACTTGAGACGCATCTTCCCTGCAAGACTGCTCCCACGTCTCATACCAAATATGAGCAACATCCGATAACTTATAGGCTCTCAATTCTGTTGCCTCTGTCTCAGTAGCATGCATGACACAAAAGGCTTTTTGAAGACCATCGATGAAATTTTGAAGATCTTCCCCCTTAACAATCCTGTGAACACTGAAGGCTTCATATGCAGAAATTCCTTAGTCCGAGAACTGTTCAGCCCTCCACTAGCACCTGTGCTAGGAGCCGTTTCCTGACGTTGAGCACAGTTGTAACAATTTTGGTGAGCGGTGGATTGCTCCCAACATCCATGTCCGTAGGCGGGTACGTGGAAGTAACGCTAGGACGGACCTCCGCAGGCCTTTCGGTAGCTAGGGTTCAGTCGGGGCCACTGCATCCCATGCAAGCCCCTGAGCCTTGGTGTGAACTTCCTGAGTCTTGGAGTCCTCAGCAGTAGCCTTTTGGCTTGTAATTGACGTCCTCTTGGTGTACTTTATTTTTGCAGGCATTGTCTGAAATACGTAATACGCACGAGTTAGAAGAGTCCCTGAAAGTATAGCTCTAACTGCACGCTCTAGAGTATAAAAGAAGTGAGACAATCCTTGTAACGACCCGTTTGGTCGTTATTACATTTTTGACCCTTTTGACCCTTTTTCGAGCTTGGTTAGCTCCCTTTTGACCCTAGGGGACCGTTGACATGCTTCTCGAGGTGTTTAGATTTGATTCGGGCGACTTTTGTGAAAATTGGGCTTAATGCAAAAAAAAGTTAACTTTTGGGTAAACAGACTTATTTTCGGATATCCGTCAATTTCAAGAGGTCCGAATAGTCGTTTAGAACTTGTATGTATATTCAATTCGGTTCCTAATGCACTCGGGTACATTTTGGGGCTTGGGTTGGAAAGTTGATTTTAGGCCGTTGGGGAATTGAATTGGAAAACGAGACCTCCGTTGGGAATTTTGAGGCCACGATGCATTTGTAGCTCATTTTTATGTTTATTTGCATATTTGGGTTTTGTCCAGAAGGTTTCGGGATGGTTTCGGGTGTCGATTTCAAGTTTAGACGACACCGGCATGGTTCCGGGTGTCGATTTCAAGTTTAGAAGACACCAGAATTTTTCGGAGTCCGGTGAGCGCCATGGAGGTAGGACTGACCGCTATAGCACTGGCGCCATGGCGGTAGGGATAACCGCTATAGCGATGGCGCCATAGCGGTAGGTCTACTGCTATAACGGCAGCGCTATAGCGACCTGTTGACCGCCATAGCGGCCGATGGGTAGTGACTGGGGTATTTAATGTTATAAGACCCCAAGTCTTTTCATTCATTATTATTCCGAAGTGGTTCATCTTGGGAGCTTTTCTAGAGGTTTCTTGGGGCTAATTCTTAGAGGTAAACTCGTCTATCATCTCTACCTAATCTTGATTCTTTGTCTCACCTAGTTATCATTAATCCATGTTAGAATCTTCCTAAAGTTATGAGAACTAAGTGGGTCTTGGATTATCTTCCTTTAATAAACTTGTGAGTATAAAACCTTGATTTGTTAATGAAGTTAGCGTGGGTTAGTATGAAATTGATGGGTAATTACTATAGCAACTTGAATCTTCCATCTCTGGGCTTAATTTGTGAATTAAAGGTTAGGGTTTATACCCAAAATTGGGGGTTTTTATTTGAATTTTGGAATTGGGTGAATCTTTGAGTTAATTCACCTAGTGTTTTGATTTGATATTGTACCCCCGAGTTTCCCATTTTGCCCTCATGGGGCCCGTTTCCCCAAATTCTAGGATTGGTTTTGACCTAAATTGAATGATAGCAATATTAGTATCGATCTTCTTGATTTCTAATCTAGATTTTGAATATGCCTAGACTTCTTTGATCTTGAGGCTCAGCAGGGCAGGGCTAAAGAGTGATTGTTGGTGTTTGCTGTTCGACCATCCAGGTAGGTTATGGCTTACTCTTGGTGAGACTTCGTATAGCGAAGCATATATTTAGATTATATTATCGGAGAAAGAATGTAAACCTTCGGGTATGAAGTTGGGTTGGATATTGTCTTAGGTTGGGCCCTATTGCGTGATTGGGGCTAGCCACCCCGTTGTGTTGTGACTTGATTATTCTAATGTGTTGGCTTGATGCCACGTGCTGTTAACAGATATTGGGATTTGTTGTTCCGTCTTGATTGTGATATGGTAGTATCTTACAGTTGACGTTGATACGAGGATAGAGATCTATATGACTTAGTTTCTCATGATATTATTGGCGTACCCCTTTGTTGGTACTTGTTGGCGTACGTTGGTACTTGTGATATTGTTGATGTTGACGTACCCTCGTTCTTTATGATATCTTGTTGATGGTACTTCGATATTGATACGATATTTCCGTTCGAGTACATGGACTCCGTACCCAACATTTGCCCCGTGGCATTGCATTTCATTCATACACTTATTGCATTCACCTTGCATTCATGAGACTTATCTTGACATGATTCATGTTGTTACTTGTGATGTTGGTTATATTGTGATGATTGATTTACTTGTGTTGTTGACTTGACATATTTAGGATTGACACGTGCTTTAGATACTTAGGCTATGACGTATACTTGATTGATTCTGTTTGACTTATATTTGTTGATTTATCTGCTTATCTTGCTTTATTGTCTGAATTATGCTAGCTATACTTAGTCGGCCTATGATACCTACCAGTACCGTGGTTTTGTACTGATCTACACTTGTTGTATTCTTTTATGAATGCAGAGTACCAAGTTGGATCTTTCTCTATCTCACGTGGCTGATAGTCGCCTTCAGCATTAGCTTCGAGTTTCCAGGGTGAGCACAAGCCGTTCGCTGCCTTGAAGACTCCTCTTATCATTATGTCTTTTTTTGCTACTCCGAGACATAGACAGATTGATGTATTATTATATTATTCCAGACTTGTACTTATTTTCGGTTTGATGCTGTTGTATAACTTACATCAGACTCTGGGGGTGTTTCCTTATTCCGCACTATTTCTATTATATATATTATTCTGAGACTTACGTTATTATTCTTTTCCACTTGTTTGGTTTATATTTCATGTCTTTTATTATCGTTGGGTTGAGGGTTTGCTTACCGAGGTGGGAAAGGTAAGTGCCCGCACGACTTATGTCAAATGGGTCATGACAAGTTGGTATCAGAGCCCTAGGTTACTCGGGTCTATAATACAAGAGCGTGTCTAGTAGAGTCTCGTGGATCGGTATGATGAGCTCCGTACCTATCTGCGAGAGGCTATAAGACATTTAGGAAACTTCCAATGCTTTCATTCTCTCGTGTAACTTTATTCAAATTGGTATCTAGTCGATTTCAATCGGTAGCTGGACTTTCTTATCTCAATCACCCACGGAGGGTGGAAACTCGTCCTTAATTCTTATGCGAACGGTCGATCTATGGCGTGTTGTGGAATGGTACGAGATGTGTTATCCTGATTCGGACGCGTGATTCAGTTCAGTCACTAGTTATGGCCTGAGGTTTCGATTGTGTGGAGTCGCGACTAGACTCGGTTGCTGTGTGGAGTCGCGATTAGACTTATTTATTGTGAAAGTTCGTGAGAAATTGATAGATAGTTCAGAGGGTTATAGGGTCTCCATGTTTCAGCGTTGGGTTGCTCGGATGTGACAAAGTGCATTTATGGTTTCACAATATTGAGTTGCTCGATAATGTGATCAGTTTGACTTTAGTTTCGTCAAGGATTTATGATGGTGCGCATGACACTGGTGAACCAATGGCGGGTCGATGATTCAGCAACGGTAGAGTATTAGACTTCGGTATATGAGAAAAAGTGTAAGTTTGGTAATGACCATCAAATGTGGACAACGTTTTGTGATCGCGTGTAATAGAGGAAAGAAGTTGACAATAAGGACATGAAGGAAGACTTGGGTGGAAAGCGCGTAGCGAAGTGAGACTTCGTAGGATATCTTGGGCATGAGTACTTTTCGAGAGATTGGGAAGGAAAATTGGTATCTGGCATAGTTGTTAAGATAAGGTTGCAAATGGTGCTAAAGGTTATTCTTGATATAAGTTAGTTGATGTTAAAGGACTACTCGATTATTAAGTGAATGCTATGGGCACATTGTTTGATCGATAAATTTGATTGGGTTGTAGGCTTTGAGGAGTTAGTAATCGACTGATGGAAATGACTTCAATTATGAGCGTATGCGATAAGTTAATGACTTGCGGAGTTACTGGTTGTTCACTTAGATGGGAGAAGATGCATTGATATTGTTTTGTGGTTTGTTGGGTTTAAATGGATGATTAGTTTAGAGGATCGAGTGGATTTGAGCGTTTGTTGGTTGATAGTGATAAAAGTGATTCGAAATGAAATACGGGAACTGAAGGATTATAATGAGGCATATCTTGCTATCGGGTTCAGGAGATTAAGGTTCATAAGACTTGAGGTGAGGTAACGTGGGTACGTGAGTTGTGTTTGGGTTGCGGGGCATTATATCATGACGTTCAGTAAAAGGGTGGCCGATGAGGTTGATTGATGTCTTCGAGATTAAGAGCAAAAAGGAAATCGTTGAAACAAGAGTTAGTGATGTGAAAGTTCGGTTGCGATTGTACAGTGTAGAGTGGGCTGGAGAGTTATGGATGAGTTGGAATGTTCAGTTATATCATAGACTAATAGAGATTAGTGGTAGACTAAGGTTGGGAACCTTGTATTTATTGTGTAAAAGAATTGACTAGATCCCGCTACTAATGTTGTTATTACTCGGCTTATGTGATTGAATAAAAGGATTGGCGTGCGAGTGGTTAGAGATGTTCAGATTCAATAATTAAGGTAAGAGATGATTCTTCGAGGACTAGTGATGTTAAAGATTTGAGTAAGGGGTTAGTAAGCATGGGTACTTGAAATGATAGAATGGATGATGATGGGTTAGCTGAGTTAGGTTTGGTGTACATTTCGGGAATTGAGTAAGCAATTCAGGCAAGGACACTTCAGTGAGTTACATGAGGATATTAGTGAGACTGTTGTGTGATACGCTAGGTTTAGACAGTGTTTAATTTTGAGTTATAAGCGTTAAGAAAAACTCTAATGTGCAAAGTGTATGGTATGATCCTATCTCCCGGTTTGATTTAGCTAGCTTGCAAAACTTGTGATTGTGCGATATTCGATTGAGTGGATTCGAGGATTGACTATGGTATTGATGATCGTGAATTGATTAGAAATTGGGAAATTAAGGAGTCGAGAAAAGGTATAGATGATTGTGGATCAATATGAAAAAGATATATCTTGGGGATTTCTTGGGTCAGTAGGGATTGTGGTGTCTCTTTCTTGCATATTCCAGTTGAGATGTGATTGGTGCGTGAGCTTCAGGTTTTGCGCCGAAAAGTTCGGGTATGTATTGGATTTGCGTATCGGGTAAAGGTTGAGAAATATAAAGATTGAATTCGTAAGGTATAGTCCTTCGGTACTAAGTTGATAACTGGGATAGGACTTTACTTGTGGAGTCGAAAGTGATGGACAGGATTCGTTAGGCGTGGTATGGCTGCGATTGGTTTTGAAACTCGGAGTCGGTTCTAATGATTATTGGTGGTTTTCAAGGGTTTTGCATTCATTTAGGGTCAACATGGTTCGAGTTAAGCTTAATGGACTATGGTTATATTTCCAGGAAGATATTTAAAGATTCGATGTGTTTCGGCTCAGATTCGAGGTAAGATAGACTTACCGAGCTTTGTTAGGATTTCCTAGTGGATTTGATGATATTTTCTGAGAATAGTTACTTGGACAGAATAATGGTATACAATGAGCCTAGTATAGATTTAAGGAGTAACTGTTGGTCGAGAGGTCTTTATAGTGACCAGTTAAGTTCCGACGGACTTTGCTTGGCGAGATATTTAGTGGTATGGTTCTTGTATTGTGATTTGAAGGTTTAGAAGACTTGGAACTAGCCAAGTTAGGCACGTCAGTAAGGTCAGTTTTGATGGAATTACATAGAGAACTCAGGTGAATCAAGGATTCATTTCTGGAAAGAGTAAGTCATGGGTTCGGGCTTGTGGTGTATGTCCATGTGTTTCTAAAAAATCGCGGTGCGAGTAACAGCCTTAGAAGATATGGGAGGAAGAGTTAGCAGAACTAGAGTATTTTATCGATTCAGAATGGGCTATGGTTTGTGACCATATTTTAGAGGATTGCGTTGGTTTGAGAAAGTGTTTGTGGGGTCTATGGATCACGTTCAGAGTTGCTGTTTTATCAATCAGAGAATTCGAGCAAAGCAATTCGTTTATTCGAGGATCAGTTGCGAGGGAAATTCGAATACAGAGATATGAGGATTGGATCTTGAGTTAAGTTTGGAGAATTGTGACTAGTAAAGTGAGCGATCAGATTTTTCTGAATGTTCCACCCAATAAGGGTGTTATGCGATGAAGGAAGGCGGGCAAGTGAGCCGAGGTGCATTGGCCTGTTTGAGACTATCCGTTGTATCGATCCTCAGTTTTATGAGTTAGTTTTTCACCAGAGTTGTCGAATATTCATCCGGTCTTACATGTTTCTGTGTTGGAGAAGCACCGTTCTTGTGGTTTCTGTACCATTCGTTGGGATTCAGTTCTGTTTGATGAGAATCTTTCCTGTAAGGAGAAGTCCCACATGCGTAGCCGATTTCTTCAATTATTGTCGATTTGAGCATTTTTCCGTCCCTTCTTCCTTGTCGCTCGAGGACAGCGATTGTTTAATTGGTATCTGATGTAATGACCCGTTTGGTCGTTATTACATTTTTGACCCTTTCTCGAGCTTGGTTAGCTCCCTTTTGACCCGAGGGGACCGTTGACACGCTTCTAGAGGTGTTTAGATTTGATTCGGGCGACTTTTGCGAAAATTGGGCTTAAAGCGAAAAAGAGTTGACTCAAAGTTGACTTTTGGGTAAACGGACTTTTTTTTCGAATATCCGTCGGTTCCGAGAGGTCCGAATAGTCTTTTAGAACTTATATGTATATTCGGTTCGGTTCCCAATGCACTCAGGTGCATTTTGGGTCTTGGGTTGGAAAGATGATTTTAGGCCGTTGGGGAATTGAATTGGAAAACGAGACATCTGTTGGGAATTTCGAGGCCACGATGCGTTCGTAGCTCATTTTTATGTATATTTGCATATTTGGGTTTTGTCCCGAAGGTTCTGGGATGGTTCCGGGTGTCGATTTCAAGTTTGGAAGATACCAAAATTTTCTGGAGTCTGGTGAGCGCCATGGAGGTAGGACTGAACGCTATTGCGCTGGTGCCATGGCTGTAGGGCTGACCGCTATATCGGTGGCGCTATAGCAGTAGGTCTGACTGCTATAGCGGCGCTATAGCAACCTGTTGACCGCTATAGCGGCCGACGGGCAGTGACTGGGGTATTTAATGTTATCAAACCCCAAGTCTTTTCATTCATTATTATTCCGAAGTGGTTCATCTTGGGAGCTTTTCTAGAGGTTTCTTGGGGCAAATTCTTAGAGGTAAACTCATCTAGCATCTCTACCTAATCTTGATTCTTTGTCTCACCTAGTTATCATTAATCCATGCTAGAATATTCCTAAAGTTATGAGAACTAAGTGGGTCTTGGAAAATCTTCCTCTGATAAACCTGTGAGTAGAAAACCTTGATTTGTTAATGAAGTTAGCATGGGTTAGCATGAAATTGATGGGTAATGACTATAGTAACTTGAATCTTCCATCTCTAAGGCTTAATTTGTGAATTAAAGGTTAGGGTTTATACCCAAAATTGGGGGTTTTACTTGAATTTCGAAATTGGGTGAATCTTTGAGTTAATTTAGCAATTAGTTGGTGGGTTTCGATCACCTAGTGTTTTGATTTGATATTGTACCCCCGAGTTTCCCGTTTTGCCCTCGTAGGGCCCGTTTCCCCAAATTCTAGGGTTAGTTTTGACCTAAATTGAATGATAGCAATATTAGTGTCGATCTTCTTGATTTCTAATCTAGATTTTGAATACTCCTAGACTTCTTTGATCTTGAGGCTCAGCAGGGCAGGGCTAAAGAGTGATTGTTGGTGTTTGCTGTTCGACCATCCAGGTAGGTTATGGATTACTCTTGGTGAGACTTCGTATAGCGAAGCCTATATTGAGATTATATTATCAGAGAAAGAATGTAAACCTTCGAGTATGAAGTTGGGTTGGATATTGTCTTAGGTTGGGCCCTGTTGCGTGATTGGGGCTAGCCACCCCGTTGTGTTGTGACTTGATTATTCTAATGTGTTGGCTTGATGCCACGTGCTGTTAGCAGATATTGGGATTTGTTGTTCCGTCTTGATTGTGATATTGTAGTATCTTACAGTTGACGTTGATACGAGGATAGAGATCTATACGACTTGTGTAGTTTCTCATGATATTGTTGGCGTACCCCTTTGTTGGTACTTGTGGCACTGAAATATTATTGGCGTACCCCTTGTTGGTACTTGTGATATTGATATGATTATTGATGTTGATACATGCATTGCACGTACTCTCGTGATATACTGTTGATACATTGTTGGTACTTGATGAAACATTGTGATGAGTTGGGCTCAATTTTTAAATGAGAGTGACGTGAGAGTCTGATATTCGATGTTAGTTTTGGAATCATGGATTGAGTGAGTGCATGGACTCCATGGGTCCCCCAGGGTGGTGTCGGTGAGAACCCCCGTGGGCAAAGATTCTGGTCTCGTCTGTCTGTTGGCTAAAGATCCCGGACGAGTGACACTTAGACTCCGCGAGTCACCTTGGGTTGTGCTACCGAGATGTCGATATTTCCGTTCGGAGTACATGTGTACACAACATTTGCATGGCATTGCATTGAATTCATACATTATTGCACTGTATTGCAATCACGGCTTATTTTGAGATGATTTGGTGTTGTTACTTGTGATGTTGGTTTCGGATTGGACCCATTGAGACCTGACACATTTGGGTTTAGGTGTTCTGCTTAGGCTATAACGTATACTTGGTTGATTATGTTTGACTTATACTTGTTGATTTATCTGCTTATCTTGCTTTATTGTCTGAATTATGTTAGCTATACTTAGTCGGCCTATGATACCTACCAGTAACGTGATTTTGTACTGGTCTGCACTTGCTGCATTCTTTTATGAATGCAGAGTACCAAGTTGGATCTTCCTCCATCTCACGTGGCTGATAGTCGCCTTCAGAATTAGCATCGAGTTGCCAGGGCGAACACGAGCCGTTCGCTGCCTTGAAGACTCCTCTTATCATTATGTCTATTTTTGCTACTCCGTGACATAGACAGATTGATGTATTATTATATTATTCCAGACTTGTACTTATTTTCGGTTAGATGCTCTTGTATGACTTAGATCAGACCCTGGGGGTGTTTCCTTATTCCGTACTGTTTCTATTATATATTATTCTGAGACTTACGTAATTATTCTTTTCCGCTTGTTTGGTTTATATTTCATGTCTTTTATTATCGTTGGGTGGAGGGTTTGCTTACCGAGGTGGGAAAGGTAAGTGCCCGCATGACTTATTTCAAATGGGTCGTGATAATCCTAGATGTCTTGGTGGTCAATTGTTTATATGTGTAGCGTGCATACACATATAAAAGTAACCCCACTGGACATGGTTTCATAGACTGCCTAAGACACATGGACCTAGGCTCTGATACTATGCTTTGTCACGCCTCGAACCATGGCCTGGGCGGAACACGCCAATCGGCGCCTTGCTGCATGTGACCGAGCAAACCATATGGCTTACTGAATCAACATGGGGCATGTACTAATGCGGAATACACTTTTAAACATGAGTAGTCTGAATAACATGAGTCATCATAATATTAATTAAAATACTTTTAATCATGATGCGGAAATAGTACGAAATATAATAAGAACTGAGCCAATACTGGTTATATGACTGTGAACATCTGACACGGCATAACTGAACTAGTCTAGACTATGAAACCTCTGGCATGAGTCTGACTGCTAAACTATTTATCCGGATAAGGCCCCCGGCATACCTTAACTACATAACTGACATGAAGTAAATAAAGATAAAACCCCGAATGAGATGGGGCTTACAAATAGCTGACACGTGTAAGGTCCTAACAAGCTGATCCGTCGTCCTGTAAATCTGCATCGTGAAATGCAGGCCCCCAGGCAATAAAAGGGGACGTTAGTACATTCAAATTGTAATGGTATGTAAAGCAACTGAATGAAATAAGCATGGCACATGAAATAAAATAATTGAAACTAAAACTGTATCTATATGGTGAACATGAACATGAATATGTATAACATAAATAAAATATTTTAAGTCTGTAAAGATATCTGTGAGAGAGCATTAGTATAACCGATATGTAACCACCACGTAAGCACATGACATCTGATCTCCGCCCGATCAGTTAAGCCATCTCGGACCTTGACGGGGTACAAGACTTGAACATGACATGAATGGATCCAATAACCCGCAATGGGTAAACATGAAGGAATCGTCCTAACTGGACGGAGCGATCCTTATCCTATGCTGGCATACGTAGCTTCAGGCTGTCTGAGCCTCGTCGGTAATTTATGCAACTCCTAAAACATGAACATGGATATAATTGGCTTAGTAGCCCATGAATTATATAAACTTGATTGTAAACATGATTCGTGATTGTATTGTAACATGAAGATAGATATATAATATAACTTGTACGAAAACATGGAAGCATGTAGAAGTTCATGAAGATAAACATAAAAGTTCATATCTTGCATTTAAGAACCCATGGAATGCAAAGTATGGGTTTTTATGGATTACGAACAGATTCTCAATAACCAAAGTGGACTATTAAATCACAAAAACACAGTAATAATACAACATGGTATATCATGATACGTGCATTTAGGGTTATCATGAAAATGGCTAGAAACCCTAGTTTTTGTGAAATTTCATATAATCATGGAAGAAAATGGTGTGGGGAAGAATAATTGTCTCGACCACGCTACGGGCCATGACGGGTACCCGGGGCTAACCACCGAGCACCTCTCATTCTATTACTCGTCCTACGTCATTCACATTTCTTATGCTCATAATCATAGAAAATGACTTTATAAACATTTTTAGATCATAATATATATATATATATATATATATATACATTTATAAACACCATAAGCCCTTTAGGCTATCATAATATATATATATATATATATATATATATATATATATATATATATATATATATATATATATATATATATAAAGACCGTGAGACCATACTACCCACACTGCGTATCTTCGAGCCTCTACTAGAGTACTAGACGTATAGACGGGACCCCGTCGTGCCCAAAATATATGTATACAAAAATACTGTCTCAAAATAGGACCTCTGGAATAAGGGAGGGCTCCCGAAAATCTGCTGATAGCTTTTATGGATCAGCACCGTCTCCCTGTCTACCTGTGGGCATGAACACAGCGTCCAAAGAAAACGGACGTCAGTACGAACATTGTACTGAGTATGTAAGGCATAATTGAAATGAGCATGATAGAGAAATCTTAAGGCATAAGATGAAGACATAACACACTCTTTGAATAGATACATTTTATACATATATCATACGTAGCATATCATGTGAGTTACCATAGCATATACATCATCTTATCATGCATACATCATCATATCATGCATACATCATCATATCGTTCATACATCATCATCGTTAACTCGCGTCCGGGTAACCATCATATGTAGCCCCCTAGTGGTGATCGTGTCCGGCCTTCCAGGAGTGGTGGAATCATAGCAGCCCGCCGTAGCGGTGACATGTCCGGCCAATTAGGCGCGGTGGAATCAAATCGTCGTACATATCATATACTTATCATTATTATTCATCTCATAGGCATATCATGATTTTATCATAATTTAACATCATTATACGTTTATCATCAAGACATACATTAGAACTTGAGGGCAACTATAGCTGTGTCGGGGTGACATAAGGTCGTGGACCCCCGATTACGTTATGGAGTAATCATAAGCATCATATCTCACCTTGGAGGAACTAACATTTTAAGGTGAGTGCACATAAGGAAAACATTAATCGATCATAGTCGACATCATTAACTTCGTAACGACATCATATCATGAACTCTAGGATCTTTAGACTTAAGCTCGTCATTATCATTATCATACTCATAGCGTATTTCTTTTCTCATATGGCTATTCATGAACAAGGACTCATAGTTTTCTTGAAGATAGGACATTCATGAGAAAGGAGGAAATTCATACCATAAGATTCATGCCTTAGAAAGAAAGGACTAGCCTCGTATACCTTTGTTGTTTAACTATTCTATCGCTTGTTCGTCCTCCTTTAATGCACACGTTTTACCTTGAGAGAATTCTTATCGACATTAGCTAAATGATTACAAGAACGTGCTTACTAAATCTAGAAAGAATTGGGCAGCATTCCCTTTATTTATATGACTTCCTCCATATTCCATATCAACTCCCAAACATTCATAACATCATTCATAATATCATAATTAACATTCATCATTCAATTGCATTGCCCACATTTCATAATTTCACCCCAAATTCTCCATAATCATGATCAAGGTTCACCGTCGCATTCTTTCACGTACAATACTTATTCCATGTTCTAAATGTCATTTATAATGTATTCATAGTCACAACATATCCATATTTATGATTCAATCCAAACTACTACTCAACAATGACACTATTCACCCATTCATGACTCATTTTCTATACTCTTCTACAATCCAAGTATTTGAACTTATTAATACTTCAAACATCATGAAAATACCACGAAACGTACCTTAGATAGCGTAGAAACAAGCCTTGAGTGGAAGTACTCTTCTAGCACCAAAACCCTATTTCATCTTTCTTGGGATTTCTTGACTTGGATGACTTTAATGAGGTTTCATACACTTGATTCACTTGAATTCTAGATTTTGATCCTTGATTTCCTTTGTGTTTATGTGGATGAAGTGTAGAGAATATTCTAAAGGCTTCTTGAGTTGTGGAGATGTGAAAATGAAATGAAAATGAAATGAAAGAGAGGTCCCTTATATTAATTCAAAACCTGTCCCGACTGAGATCTACGGACCAACATACGGTCCGTATATTTTCTACTGGCCGTATGTATGGCCGTAGATCTGGTCCAGTGAGACATGCCATTCTGGACTGATTATACGGCCAGACATACGACCAGTATAATTTATACGACCAGTATGTTGGGCCGTATAATGCCAGTGGTTTCGAAATCATTTTCGTCGACTCGTTTAATCTCCCATCCTTATGGAACCTTCTTAACACTTGTTCAACACCTCATTACCATTCTAAGGGATGTTATAACTCTTCCTCAAAGTATCATTAGAATGTCGTTAACTCAATACTCAAAATTCTTATCCGACACACAACGTATGACTCACTTTCCTTAACAACTTTCTCCTCTTACCTCGAATGTCTTTGGAAATCTTAATTAGGACCATTAAAGGCTATTTCTTACTTATCAAATCATGCCCTTCGCTAGTCTATTCACTGAATTCTAACGGGAAATTTCCCAGGTGTAACATTCTTCCCCCCTTTTGGAACATTCGTCCTCGAATGTTAAGTCATCGAGGATTCTATAAAAATTTCGCCAGAGTTTCCCCTATAATATGGCACTACCATCCTGTCACAACAACCCATAATAACATTGCCTCGCGGGCCCACAATAGCAATATAAATTGGCCACACACGACCCGTATGCGTAAAGAAAGCATACATACCTTTTAATCTCGATGTCTCATCGTAGATCTCTTCCGGGGACTGAAATAAATGCGGGTATGTGGATTTCATCTTCTCTTCCGCCTTCCAAGTTATTTCTTCTCGATTGTTATTCTGCCACAAGACTTTAACTGAGGCCACCTCCTTGTTTCGAAGTCTTCGTACTTGCCTGTCTAAGATGGCAATAGGCACTTCTTCATAAACTAGCTTTTACCGTAAACGGACGTCATCTATTGGCACAATCTTCGTAGGATCTCCAACACATTTGCTGAGCATTGAGACATGGAAAACTGGATGGACTAATTCAAGTTCTGAAGGCACATCTAATTTACAAGCTACTTTGCCTACTTCGCGTACAATCTCATGAGGCCTAATGTATCGGGGACTAAGCTTCCCCTTCTTGTCAGTTCTCATAACGCCCTTCATTGGCGACACTTTTAAGAATACCCAATCTTTCACTTGCAATTCTAAGTCTCGTCGATCCTTTTTCTTGCTCAGTAATGATACTAAGTCTTACATTGTTTGCAAATCTATCCCACTTTCTTTCTTCCATGTGACCATGAGAATGGTATTGATTTACGTCTGTAGAGTCTAGACAAATTCAATCCGAGATGTCTTGTCGTAGGTGTCCCTCGTCGACTCGTTCAAGACTCCATAATTTTCGAGAATTTCATACCCCTTTGGTAAGCTGTTGGAAATTCGCTATGACCACAATGATGCAAAATGAAAGTTCCCAGGCGTAATATTCCCCCGGTAAAACCCCTTTTTAATGATCCTATCGAATTCGTAAGTAATCTAAACCCCTCTCAGGGCTATCGTAGGGAACATATAACGCATACTTATATCACATCCAGCGTGATCGTCCTATTTGTCCTTAATGATAATTCCGGCTCAACATTTCAACTTAATTTACCATGTTCTCCCTCAACTGACCCGGAGTACCACCAACACACTATTCTTATTTACCTCCTACTCCTCTTTCTATGCATCTCATCGGTTTCATTCTCGGTATGTAAATACTTACAGGTTACATAACCTTTCTTGTGCGATTCGCGTATGAACATCTAATCTTATCCGTAAACTTCCCTTCCTTTGGTCCGTTCTATTTTACGTATCTCACACATACCAAAACTCTTTTATCTATCTGATGTAACTTATCTCGTCCTGCTCTTTTCTCTCCTTTATTAGTCCCCTGATTATCACATCTTATAATCTATTATAGAAAACTTTATGTCCTTTCTTAATTGTCACTTATAAATAGCAATATCATTAACAACGACACTACTCTCAATTTCCCTAGCCTCTATTCCAGTATAGCATCGCTATCCTTTACAATATTCCTCGAGTTATTTGCTCTCAATGTCATTTTGTTCGAGACCTTCATGAATGATTTACCGTACAGTCTCAGATACCCGCTCAATTCTTGTTCATTTATTCACTAGCTATTAGACTCCTTTCTGCATAACTCTCACTTCCCGTTTCAGAGTCTATATCTATCACATCTTAAGAGTCGTTGTTTCAATGCGATCACCGGTATTTTGCTCACTCGCTTCCCCCTCTTAACGGTCTTACTTCTACCACTATATATATATATATATATATATATATATATATATATATATATATATATATATATATATATATATATCTACATCTTGTCCATGCCGTTTCTCAGAATTTATAGCCACGATAATTCATGTATAAAGTCTTAACATACTCATCTTGCAGTTTTGTAATCAAGTAATACAACCGACATAGCAATCCCAACAAGGATGTATTTTACTTAGCTCAACCGTCAGTTATGAGTCAATGTCTACATCCGCTCCAATAACTTCTGTCTCATAGGGATACTCAGCTAGTAGTCTATCTAGCTATCCGTACCATCCATGTAATGTCACGTATCCTATCCTTCGATGCCCAGAGTTCACTCACATCATCATCTTTCCCTTCTCTTCCCATCTCAAGTTATTCCTCTCTTCCTTATAATCGACCTATAGTAACCGAAAAATGCATTTTCCCTTAAACCCGCCATTTTTGTGTTCAAGGATCTAAGTCTCATGCGCCACTAATACCCCTTATTGCCTCGTACTCTTTTACTCTTGTGTTGCACTCAACATTGTTTCCGAAACCAATCGTAATCATGTCGTATTCGTTGTTGCTAATAGCCTTACTCTATCGCTTTATCATCGTATGGTAAACTCGTAATTCATGGCCATATTTTTCTCTCCAACTTATTCCTTTATACACTTTACTCGTTCTGTCTTAGTGGACGATATTCGTAGGAGATGCGTCTTCCTTTTCTCGTAGCACGACTATTTTCTTAAGCACGCGTACTTCGTATATTTCCTCTTCCTCCTATACCCGTACTTATTCCTCTACATTATTTCCTCTTCAATTTGCCTTATTACCTCTTTTTTTATAATCAGTCCTTTATTCCTCGAACAAGGAATCCTACTCTTAATTCAGTACCACTTTGTCCTTTAGAATATATTGCCCTTATACACTTCGTTCTCAATCACTCATTGCTGGCCTTCTCTCCTCTTCGCGATAATTCTGTCTACGGTTCCCGCAATTTCTTTTAAATTCCTGGGAAAATTTCGGCAGGGTTTCTCTTGTAAACATAACCATCCCAAACCTGCACATAGCCTGAAAGAAAACACATCCCATGCCTTAATAGGACATATATCTGGACACACACAATACTCAACTCAGCAACACAAGATTACTTACCATTAAAGGATATAAATAATGGAGCTTGTCTCATAAGTTGTGTTTGCACACTCGGTCTATGTCACGACCCAACCCCGTAGGCCGTGACTAGTGCCCGAGCTGGGCACCCATACGCGTTCTTTAACCAGATTCGGCATACAGACGACTTATACATCTATAAATATCAAACGTGGCTCAAACGGACGCATACAAACACATATATTTATACGAGAAGCCGGTAAGGTTTGTCATAATATATATAACATGTCAAAGCATATATATACACGCGGTGACAAGGTGCCACGGCGGATGGGCGCCCAAACACAACTCACACGTCGCATCCGAACAAAGCGCCGTACATAACCCACATCGTGTGTCTACGGACCTCTACGTAACAACGAGAATCGAGATGACGGGACAGGGCCCCGCCGTACCCTGAACAAACATAAACATATACACCGAAAGAGTTTATACCCAAAATATCGGCTCCAGAACAAAGGGAGCACTCCAAACGATGACGAATGGAAATCCTACGCCGGCGGATCACCGAAACGTGTGTACCGTGCACACGGGCATGAAACGCGACCCCGAAGAAAGGGGTCGGTGCACGAAATATGTACCGAGTATGCAAAAGCGAGAAGATATAGTAACAAATGCGAGTCATAGTCGAAGCGAGAGGTACGAGAAAGTGAACATAATAACCGAATACCAAAATGTCGTCATCCGACACGCACGTCATGCAACGAGGTACGAAAACAAATATAACGATCGAATGTCAACACGCTTACTCCCGAACTACGGACCATACATATACATACTGAAACACATCATAACATCATACCTTATCATATGGACATTAACCGATGTGGGATTCGCCTAAACCAATGTGGGATTTGCCTAGACCAATGTGGGATTTGCCTAAAACAATATGGGATTTGCCTAAACCAATGTGGAATTTTGCGTCATCATTGGGTTTGCCCCACCACTGGGTTTGCCCCACCATTGGGTTTGCCCCACCACCGGATCTGAAACCAACTGATCATAGTTCCGAATCCATATATATAACATACAACATAGCATACTGACACAGTACCCGATCGAAAGGGGGATCGGCGTACCGGTCATATCATAACACCAGAATACGCATCGGTAAATCAGACCATCATATCATGTTTCGGAATACACATCATATTTTAGAATACAACATAGTGCGTGCGAAAACATAACTGGCCCGGGACTTGGCGAAAAATGTAACCAAATACAGTTCAAAATAATTTCGAAGACTTAATATGTTAATCACAACGATCCGTCATTTATAAGCCAAAACAGAAATCAAATCAGATTTTCTTTCGAATATCACTCGGGAACATCTCACACCAGATTTCATAAATCATAATTACGTACCAAAATCATGTGCATAAGATCATTATCATAACTTAAAAGGTAAGTAAACTAATCATATTTGAAATCGGGATAATAGTTATATCGTATCCTTTCAAAAGTCGTCAAAGTACACAAAGAAAGTCGCGGGGCCCACGGAGGGGTGACGACCCGAGCCGGGCCCGCCTATGGAAAACGTAGTCATCATACATCATGGAATCATTTTTGAGCATATCGATGCGATCCGGTTCTTCCGTACTCGTGAAAGTTACGGACTTTCGTAGTTTTCGAATCATTTTGGAACAAAACTCTTTTTAAAAACCAAACTTTTATGCGACTTTTGAAACTTAGTCATACAAAAGACATAAGGGCCAATATTTCATCTTATCAAGCATACGAATACCAAGAAACAAATAAGAATCACAGACATGGTCGGATCGCGAGAGTAGAATTCCCTCGGGGCTCGTGTCATAGCCTATTCAAAACTAAGGCATGCCAAAAGAAGGAAGGGCCAAGCTTTACATACCTCGTACGCACTCAACGCTAATCCACACTCAAGCTAAACCAATCTACGCCTCGGGCTCTCCAAGGTCTACAAACAAGTCATAATATGCCAACATTAGCTATAGGCATTTTGGGCATTTAATTCCAATTTCGCCCTTAATTCTACAGAAATTTGGGTAGCATTTCCCCTGTAAATAGGCCACCCCGAGAATTTAACTCGGCCAAAATCAACAACAACAACAACAACAACAACAACCAACCTAGAAACATTAATAATCAATCCGAAAAGTAATATAACACTAATAACTCTCTTTTACATCATTCAACAACTTTCAGCATTTTCGATTCAACGACTCACGTTCAAGCCAACATCAACGCTTATACATTCATATACTAATCCAAATCCATACCAACAACATTTAACAACATTTTAAACAATTCATACAATATTTCCAACAATCCAACAAAGCTCCAATTTGCCCGAAAACTGTCCCCAAACCCGAGACACCACTACAACCCATTTCTAACTTCCGAATCATGATTTGCATCAACAATTCACATTCTAACAATGCCATTCTCATAGTTATACAAATTACATCAAATGTACAATAGCCTTCAATTCAGCCCACAACACTTACGATATCAATTTGAGTCATTAAACTATTATAAATCGACATAGAATTCATAACGACAACATTCAAAATACTAACCAACAATAATCCATTTCTTGTCGCATCAATAGCCTACATTCGCCAACCCTACATATATACATATATAGATGATTCTCATTCATTTCTTCACACTACAACAATTAACATACTACATAGGACTTAATTCTTCACTTAAACATAACACAACACACACACACACTTCACACGGCCCAAACCTCATACACATGGCCCCAATTCCAACTTACTATATTTCATGAATTTCCTTCATTTTAGCATACTACAACATACATACAACCTTTATAACACATAAAACATGATCAAATCTTACCTTTCTTCTTCAACTCCACACTTTGCCTAGGGTTTTCGATTTACACAACGGATGGTTGGATGACCCGAACAACGCTTCCACGCTACTTAGGGACCTCAAAATAGTGGGTTTGCATCGACAAAATAATTTTGGAATGGCTTGAAATGGGACCTCAAATTCCCTCTCCTTGGCCGAGAGCCTCACCTTGTGGTTCTTCCACTTCTATTTTTTTTTCTAAGTGTTGTGAATGAGAATAGATGACTTAGAAGTCATCTTTTAAGCCTCCACAAGAGTTACACATGTGTCTATGGCCCACTCCATGTGTTGGATCAATTAAAAATGAACACAAAATATGTGGGACCAACCAACAAACCACACGGCCACAACAAGCAAAAATGCATGATTTTCAAGTTCCATAATTTTCAATTTTGGTCCCAAATTTTCCTAATTGTTCCATGCCAACAAATTCATGCACAACTTATGTCTCAAAATAAAATCGAAGGTCAAAAGTCCCGACTTTGTATCCCGGAATGATTTTGTCCTTAACTTATCATAATTAATTCGGATTGTTCCAATGTGCGAAATACGGGATATAACATCCTCCCCCCCTTTAGAACATTCGTCCTCGAATGGTAGATTAGCCTTACAGGAGCTTATAAACACTCGGGGGAGTTTCTTTTACAATTATCACAAACAGTTCATACATCAATCAGCATAACCAATTAAAGAATCCAAATTACACCCATGCACCCGCATCTGATGGCGCCTCCTGATCCTGTCCACGGGTCAACGCATATAGGCGGTTCGATGGACAGCCAGAACTGGAGGCTTCGCCACTGCCTGCTGGAGTCGGCGTACCTCGCCCCATCGGGCGCATAGCTACGGAAGGTGAAGACGAACCCGCCGATCCGACTCGATGGCCGGGCCGCGCCTCCCCGGACCGCCAGTACGGACACTCTCTCTTGAAATGACCCCGACCGCCACAAGTAAAACAAGCGCCGGTGGCGCGCGCACTCTCCAGGATGATACCTCCCACGCGTGGGAACACGGAGGTATGGGCGGCCTCGTCCGACTACCGGAACCTCTCGTCCAACCGCAGCGAGCTCGAAACCACGGAGCTGCGGCACCGCACCGAATATCCCGCACCTACGATCTCCTGTAGGTGAACCGGCGGTGTGCTACGTCTTCGGCCGGAAGGGTGTCTGCTGTCTTAGCTGCCGAGGTTGCTGTCTCGAGAATACCAGGCGGATCTAGCCCTCTTGGGCTGGCCCTCATCATAATCCCTATCGGGCTGACGCCCCCTGTGTCGCTCCTCCATACCCTGGGCATGTGCCTGAATCCGTGCGATGTCCATCCCTGTCTGGGCCGCCATCACCGTACAACTGTCAACCAAGTAGTCATCCAGCCCTATCACATACCGGTGCATCCGGTCAGTCATATCGGCTACATAAGCGGGCGCATACCTGGCCAGCGAATCAAACTCCAGACTATACTCCCGGACACTCCTGCCCCCTGCCTCAACAGCAGGAATCTGTCTACCCTGGCCCGCCTCATCTCCGGAGGTAGAAATGTCACACCCCGACCTTACTAGGGTGTGATGGGCACCCAACTCTCCTCAGAGTCGAGCGAACCCTTAAACGTTCGCGTTACTAAAACCTGTCATTTCTGAAACTTTTTTAAAACATGAAACTTTTTCAAATAGAGATCACTATCTTGTACAGATTAAAAAAACTTTTCAATCAACTACGTGCTTTTCCTAACCAAAATCATCTGAAAATACATACTCTTTTAACATTTACAAATTATTCGCACTTCCCGACGCACTATCCACAGACCTATCTCAAAGTCTCTAACATGTACGAAATATCGTAACAAAAGTACTTAACTCGACAATACTCCGAACTGAGATGGAGCTCGCCAATTCCGCCGAAACAACTCTCCTAGCAAAGTCTTCTACTCATCAGGTGTGCACACGCGTGGCATGAAACGCGGCCCAGAAGAAGGAGGGCCGGTACGGAATATGTACCGAGTATGTAAAGCGATAACAAATAATAACCATAGCTTAATTTAGAAGAGAAGAAATCACAATCAAGCTCATTACTGCTGACCCTCGGCCGGAGGAAACATAAATGTACACATGGGGTCTTAGAACAATCCTTAAGTAAATAATGCGAGTGAACACACGTTCTTTAAGCATACACGATATAAGTACGAGTACACCGGTTCTAGAATGCACAATCTAAATATAGTATCACAACGGTCCTTCGGACGGCCGCTTCGGCGTAGGAATGATGGCCCCTTCGGGCATGCCGCTTTCGGCATAATAATAATCTTGGCCCTTCGGCATTGCCGCTCGGCATAATAATAATGCGGCCCCTTCCGGGCATTGCGCTTCGGCATAATAATAATCACGGCCCCTTCGGACATATTAGTAATGATAATGTAAACATAAGTAGTAAATGAAATAAAATAGTAAAGCCTCGCACCCCCTTAGAGTGGTTTGGAAAATAGCACACTCAGACATAAGCTGAGGCCATAGCGCGCCCAGACGTACGCTGAGGCCATAGCACACTCAGTGATCAGCTGAGGCCATAGCTCGCTCAGACACAAATCGAGGCCATAGCACACCCAGGCACAAGCTGAGGCCATCACACCCCCTTCGGAGTGGTTTTAGAAAGTCTAAATATTAAAATCTCACACCCCCGTCGGAGTGATTTTAAAAAAATAACCAATTTTATGTTTCTCTGTACAAAACTAGTTCTTTAAAAATCATTAGTGAACCACAAACGCGTTTCCGAAGCCATTTTTGGAAAACCAAAGCAATAATTATATTAATAACGTTGTTACACAACAAAGTATATTATAGAACATAATGAGGTAGTTAAACAACTGTCCTTTGGTAGTCGGGACAACAATTTAAAAGTTTCCTTTAATTATTGAACAAAATAAGTCAAATGGAGCAATACAAAAGGTCTCGAGTATTGTGTGGCCCACCTCGGGTCAAGTCAAGGTGGCGTACGTAAATTACGTACATTGAGCTTTACTGAGTCATTATGAGAGTTTCAGGGCAATCCGATTCCGTTTGTGAAAATTACGGATGTTTAAACTATTTTTCTATCAAGACATAAAGTACTAATTCAATTACATTGAATGAAAAAGGGGCAAAATTAGGCTCAGATTTCTAGGAACAGAGTTTCCCCCGAGGCTTGTGTCATAACCTAATATATCTAGGACATGCCAAAAGAAAGAAAGGTAAGGCTTTACATACCTTTTCCGCTGTTTACGCCTCTCCAAATTCAAATCCCGTTTCCTCCAAAATCTACAATTGGTCACATTTACCAAATATTAATCATAAAGCTTTAAGAATTCAATCTTAACCAATACTTGTCTACGAAATTTGGGCAAGCATCTCCCTATACATATAACATCCCCCGAGACTTAACTCGGCTCCAAATATCAACAACCCAACCAACAACAATACCAATAACATCGCGATCGAATTGAAACGCATTCTAACATATATTGTCCTCTTTTCTATATAACATATCAACTTCCAATCTAACTTCGCATTTCCAAACCAATATCAATGTTTTCATATTCTTTTGCTAATCAAGATCATTCCAACACAATTCGGAAGTATTTCATGTCCTCTTACAAATTATTTGCTAAATATACAAAAATTCCACCAAAGCCATAATTCATCCGAAACCTCCATTCTTCGACATAAATATTCATAACACGTTTTCATCTCCCAAATTCATTAGCGACAACCATAATTTGCACCTTCGCAATTCATTTTCATAATTACATAAAACTAGAATAAAATCATATAATTTCCTACAACAACTTAACAATAGATTCTCATGCCAACTTAACCATTCTTCTTTCCTTTACATCACAATACCAACGGACGAATTTATATCGCTATTTTTCCCGTTCTAATCCGTTAAAACTTTAAATAAACTTGTTAGCAATGAAAAGGAGTCTTATCCATACCTTAAGAATTCAGCCACCACGTTATCACCCTCCTCCTTGGTTGATTTTTAACTCAAATTGAAGACAACGCAGCGTACAACACTTTTCCCTTCATGGGCTTCGGGATTCGGGGCTCGGATTTTGGTCAAAATTGATTTTTCTTCTCCAAGGCTTTTTCTCTCTCTATCTCCAGAATTTTCTGGTTGTTCCAGGTCTGAAAATGAGGAGGGAAGTGCTAAAATATCACTTATATAACATGGGTCATGGGCCTAACCCGGTTGGGCCTAGCCCACTGACCTTTCGAACTTAAAACGTTCATATCTCCTTGTCCAGACGTCACCTTGGATCCCACGACCTATGGTTGGAAAGCTAATTCAATTATCTACAACTTATATTTCTTGATAGTTTTCCAAATTACAAACTTATAATACCATTTTTGCCCCTCGAAGTCAGGTCACCCGAAAACATTTTCTTAAAAATATTCGTTTGGAGGGCTTCTACTTTGATTTGACCCAAGGGTCCTTCATGAGTTGTGTTTAACTTCACATATGTGATTCATATGACTTTTCAGATGTTCCAAAAAATTCTCGATGTGTGGGCCCCACCTCGACCTACAAATAATCCGACGTTCAAAAATACGGGATACAACACTATCAACTTGAGTTTAAATTATGTAGCAACAACATGATTGTCAATTCAATTTTTTTTTTGAGGAAGCACGTGTCACGCTCATGCTTTGAAAATGCGGGATATAACAAGAAAATGGGCCAGGAAGGCCTCTGTAAACTCGCCCCATACCTTCGGAGGGCACCCTCACCGGACAACATCCAGACTCGTACCCGGTTAGCGCTACATCGTGCAACCGATAGATGCCATCTCAACCGACTCGTCTCGGAAGCACTAATCAATCGCAAAGGTCGTTGCATTTGTCGGATGAACTCACGAGGGTCCTCTGCGGGCTTTGACCCGAAAAACTGCGGTGGGCCACAAAGCGAAAAATCACGGGCCCTCGGATCTATCCGCACGATCACCCCCGATCCGTGCACGCGAAACTGGCCGCCATCGGTCGGTCAACAACCGGACCGCATCTCGCATCGCCGATCCTCCGCCCACGCTGAGGAGCCGGGGCGCGGGCTCGAACCTCGGGGGGCGGCGGTGGAGCCGCCCCGACCCCGCGCGGCTGCCGTCGCTCCAAATCCCTCGGATGCGCGCAGTAGCTAGCCGTCGGAGGCACAATCTCCGCTCGCCGGCACGGGCCCTAGTAGCTATCCGGCCCGGTCTGTCTCACTCTTTGTAGTCTTGCCCTTCTCGCGCCCTCGTGGCCTTCCTCGGAGGCATCACCGAAAGCATAACATTTAAAAAGAGTCATCCCCGATAACACGCCCGCCTATCGCACGATCTAAGATTAGAAGGAAAGATAACACCCCAAATGCCCCGTAGCCCCTCGCTATAGATGCGGTGCACAACACACCGATAAACAAGACTCTACTAGACACCTGGGCTCGTAGACATTCCGAGGACGAATCGGCTCGATACCATTTTTGTCACGACCCAACCCCGTAGCCGGACTGGTGCCCGGCCGGGCACCCATACGCGTTCTTTAACCGCATTCGGCATACGTACGACTTATACATCTATAAATATCAAACGTGGCTCCAAACACGCATACAAACTCTACGAAGCCGTAAGGCCGTCATAATATACATAACATGTCAAAGTATATATAAACGCACCGATAAGTCGCACGGGCCGCCCAAACACAACTTACACGTCGCATCCGAACAAAAAAGCGTGTACATAACCTACATCCGTGTCTACGGACTCTAATACCAACGAGAATCGAATGACGGGACGGGGCCCGCCGTACCCCGAACAAACATAAACATATACACCGAAAGAGTTTATACCCAAAATATCGGCTCCAGAACAAAGGGAGCACTCCAAACAGCAGAATGGAAATCCTACACCGGCGGATCACCGAAAAGTGTGTCTGTACCTGCGGGCATGAAACGCAGCCCCCGAGGAAAGGGGGTCATTACGAAATATGTACTGAGTATGCAAAGCAGAAGATATAGTAACAAATCTGAGTCATAGTCGAAGCAGAGGTACAGAAAGTGAACATAATAACCAGAATACCAAAATGCTGTCATCCGACACGCACGTCATGCAACAGAGGTACAGAAAACAAATATAACGATCAGAATGTCAACACGCTTACTCCTGAACTACAGACCATACATATACATACTGAAACACATCATAACATCATACCTTATCATATGAGCTGACATTAACCGATGTGGGATTCGCCTAAACCAATGTGGGATTTGCCTAGACCAATGTGGGATTTGCCTAAAACAATGTGGGATTTGCCTAAAACAATGTGGGATTTGCCTAAACCAATGTGGAATTTTGCGTCATCATTGGGTTTTCCCCACCACTGGGTTGCCCCACCATTGGGTTTGCCCCACCACCGGATCTGAAACCAACTGATCATATTTCCGAATCCATATATATAACATACAACATAGCATACATACACGATTTTTCGAAAGGGGGCTCGGCGTACGGTCATATCATAACACCGAATACGCATCGGTAAATCGACCATCATATCATGTTTCGAATACAAATCATATTTCGAGGAATACAACAGAGTGCGGGCGAAAACATAACCGGCCGGGACTTGGCGAAAAATGTAACCAAATACAGTTCAAAACAATTTCGAAGACTTAATATGTTAATCACAACGAACCGTCATTTATAAGCCAAAACAGAAATCAAATCAGATTTTCTTTCGAATATCACTCGGGAACATCTCACACCAGATTTCATAAATCATAATTACGTACCAAAATCATGTGCATAAGATCATTATCATAACTTAAAAGGTAAGTAAACTAATCATATTTGAAATCGGGATAATAGTTATATCGTATCCTTTCAAAAGTCGTCAAAGTACACAAAGAAAGTCGCGGGGCCCACGGAGGGTGTCGACCCGAGCCGGGCCCGCCTATGGAAAACATAGTCATCATACATCATGGAATCATTTTTGAGCATATCGATGCAATCCGGTTCTTCCGTGAAAGTTACGGACTTTCGTAATTTTCGGAATCATTTTGGAACAAAACTCTTTTTAAAAATCAAACTTTTATGCAGCTTTTGAAACTTAGTCATACAAAAGACATAAGGGCCAATATTTCATCTTATCAAGCAGACGAAGACCAAGAAACAAATAAGAATCACGAGACATGGTCGGATCGCGAGAGTAGAATTCCCTCGGGGGCTCGTGTCATAGCCTATTCAAAACTAAGGCATGCCAAAAGAAGGAAGGGCCAAGCTTTACATACCTCGTACGCACTCAACGCTAATCCACACTCAAGCTAAACAATCTACGCCTCGGGCTCTCCAAGGTCTACAAACAAGTCATAATATGCCAACATTAGCTATAGGCATTTTGGGCATTTAATTCCAATTTCGCCCTTAATTCTACGAAATTTGGGCAGCATTTCCCCACAATAAATAGGCCACCCCGAGAATTTAACTCGGCCAAAATCAACAACAACAACCAACCTAGCAACATTAATAATCAATCCGAAAAGCAATATAACACTAATAACTCTCTTTTACATCATTCAACAACTTTCAACATATTCGATTCAACGACTCACGTTCAAGCCAACATCAATGCTTATACAATCATATACTAATCCAAATCCATACCAACAACATTTAACAACATTTTAAACAATTCATACAATATTTCCAACAATCCAACAAAGCTCCAATTTACTCTAAAATATCAAACCCGAGACACCACTACAACCCATTTCTAACAATCATATTTGCATCAACAATTCACATTCTAACAATGCCATTCTCATAGTTATACAAATTACATCAAATGTACAATAGCCTTCAATTCAGCCCACAACACTTACGATATCAATTTGAGTCATTAAACTATTATCGTCGACATAGAATTCATAATGACAACATTCAAAATACTAACCAACAATAATCCATTTCTTGTCGCATTAATAGCCTACATTCGGCCAACCCTACATATATACATATATAGATGATTCTCATTCATTTATTCACATTACAACAATTAACATACTACATAGGACTTAATTCATCACTTAAACATAACACAACACACACACATTCACACGGCTCCAAACCTCATACACATGGCCTCAATTCCAACTCACTATATTTCATGAATTTCCTTCATTTTAGCATACTACAACATACATACAACCTTTATAACACATAAAACATGATCAAATCTTACCTTTCTTCTTCAACTCCACACTTTGCCTAGGGTTTGCGATCTACACAACGGATGGTTGGATGACCCGAACAACGCTTCCACGCTACTTAGGGACCTCAAAATAGTGGGTTTGCATCAACAAAATAATTTTGGAATGTCTTGAAATTGGGACCTCAAATTCCCTCTCTTGGAGAGCCTCACCTTGTGGTTCTTCCACTTCTATTTTTTTTTTTTTTTTTCTAAGTGTTGTGAATGAGAATAGATGACTTAGAAGTCATCTTTTAAGCCTCCACAAGATTTACACATGTTTCTATGGCCCACACATCAATTAAAAATGAACACAAAATATGTGGGACCAACCAACAAACCACACGGCCATAACAAGTCAAAAATGCATGATTTTCAAGTTCCATAATTTCCAATTTTGGTCCCAAGTTTTCCTAATTGTTCCATGCCAACAAATTCATGCACAACTTATTTCTCAAAATAAAATCGAAGGTCAAAAGTCCCGACTTTGTATCCCGGAATGGTTTTGTCCTTAACTTATCATAATTAATCCGGATTGTTCCAATGTACGAAATACGGGATATAACATCCTCCCCCCCTTTAGAACATTCGTCCTCGAATGTTAGATTAGCCTTACAGGATCTTATAAACACTCGGGGGAGTTTCTTTTACAATTATCACAAACAGTTCATACATCAATCAGCATAACCAATTAAAGAATCCAAATTACCTGTACCCGCATCTGGTGGCGCCTCCTGATCCTCGTCCATCAACGCATATAGGCGGTTCGATGGACCGCCGATCCCGAGGCCTCCGCCACGCCCCGCCGGAGTCGGCGTGCCTCGCCCCATCGGGCGCGATAACATGGAAGGGCGAAGACGAATCGGGGCAACTCGATGGCGGGCCGCGCCTCCCGACCGCCCCGTATGGACACTCTCTTTAAATGACCCCGACCGCCACAAGTAAAACAGCGCCCGTGGCGCGAAACACTCTCCAGGGTGATACCTCCCACAGTAGGAACACGGAGGTCTGGGCGGCCTATCTCGACTACCGGAACCTCTATCCAACCGCGAGCTCGAAACCTCGGAGCTCGGCTCGCCCTCGAATATCCCGCACCCAATATCTCTGCCGGTGAACTACGCGGGGTGTACTTCTGGCCGAATCTCATAAGGGTGTTTCATCTTCTTCGACACCCGAGGAATACCCAATCACCAATCTAGCCCTCTTGGGCTGAATAATCTAAATGTCGGCATAACCCCGGGCATGTGCTCGAATCCGTGCGATATCCATCCTTTTGGGCCGACATCACCGTACAATCTCAACTAAGTAGTCATCAATCACATGCCGGTGCATCCGGTCGCCAATCAACATAAGCGGGCACAACATCGACCAACGAATCGCCCGTACTATACTCCCGGACACTCGCCCCCCTCTGCCTCACGACGGTGAATCTGTCCACCCCGGCCCGCCTCGCTCGGAGGTAGAAAATGGGCCGGAAAGGCCTCTAAAATATACAACATCTGACTCGTACCGAAATCGCTATGCGATAGGATGCCATGTCAACTAATCAATCGCGGTGTACGCTCGCATCCGTCGGATGAACTCCCGAGGGTCTGCGAAATACTTTGACGAAAACTACGGTGGCCACAAGCAAAAAATCACGGGCCCTCGAATCATATCTATCCGCACGACGATCACCCCGATTCGTGCACAGCGTGAACCGGGCCGCCATCACGGTCAACAACCGGACCGCGTCTCGCATCGCTGATCCTCACCCTCGGCGCGGGCTCTCGAACCACGGGGGGCGCGGTGGAGCCCTCCCCCATCAAATACCTCGACATAGCAGAACTAGCCGTCGGAGGCACGATCTCCTCGCCCTATCGGGCACGGGTCTAGTAGCTATCCGGGCCGCCCGCCTCGGTCTCACTCTTCACGTAGTCTTGCCCTTCGGGCGAGGCGTATCGGGAGGCATCAAAATCATAACATTTCGTCGAAAAGAGTCATCCGATAACACGGCTCTATCGCACGATCTAAGATCGATTCCCTAAATGCCCCGTGCTTCCCTCGCTATAGATGTGGTGCACAACACACCGATAAACAAGACTACACTAGACACGGTGAGATTTGATACCTCACGACCCAACCCCGTGTCGTGACTAGTGCCCGATTTGCACCCATACGCGCTTTTTTAACCGTATTCGGCATATAAACGACTTATACATCTATAAATATCAAACGTGGCTCCAAACGAACGCATACAAACACATATACTTGTACGAAGCGTAAGGGCCGTCATAATATACATAACATGTCAAAGCATATATACACGCAAATTAATAAGGTCGCCACGGCGGACGGGCCGCCCAAATACAACTCACACGTCGCATCCGAACAAAACTATACATAACCCACATCTATGTCCGCGTACCCCTCTACGCAAACGGAATCGATGACGGGACGGGGGCCCCGCCGTACCCCGAACAAACATAAACATATACACCGAAAGAGTTTATACCCAAAATATCGGCTCCGAGAACAAAGGGAGCACTCAAACAAAGAATGGAAATCCTACGCCGGCGGATCACCAAAACGTGTGTCCGTACCGCGGGCATGAAACGCGGCCCCCCGAAGAAAGGGGTATATAGTATGCAAAGCGAAGACATAGTAACAAATCGAGTCATGATCACAGAGAGGTATAAAAAGTAAACATAATAACTGTAATACCAAAATCTTACCCCCGACACGCACGTCATGCAACAGAAAATCAAAAACAAATATAACGATCGAATTAACAAACTCCCGAACTACGTACCATACATATACAAACTGAAACACATCATAACATCATACCTTATCATATGAGCTGACATTAACCGATGTGGGATTCGCCTAAACCAATATGAGATTTGCCTAGACCAATGTGGAATTTGCCTAAAACAATGTGGGATTTGCCTAAACCAATGTGGAATTTTGCGTCATCATTGGGTTTGCCCCACCACTGGGTTTGCCCCACCATTGGGTTTGCCCCACCACCGGATCTGAAACCAACTGATCATATTTCCGAATCCATATATATAACATACAACATAGCATACATACACAGTACCCGATCGAAAGGGGGCTCGGCATACCGGTCATATCATAACACCAGAATACGCATCGGTAAATCAGACCATCATATCATGTTTCGGAATACACATCATATTTCAGAATACAACATAGTGCGTGCGAAAAACATAACCGGCCCGGGACTTGGCGAAAAATGTAACCAAATACAAAAAACAATTTCGAAGACTTAATATGTTAATCACAACGAACCGTCATTTATAAGCCAAAACGTAAATCAAATCAGATTTTCTTTCGAATATCACTCGGGAACATCTCACACCAGATTTCATAAATCATAATTACGTACGAAAATCATGTGCATAAGATCATTATCATAACTTAAAAGGTAAGTAAACTAATCATATTTTAAATCGGGATAATAGTTATATCGTATCCTTTCAAAAGTCGTCAAAGTACACAAAGAAAGTCGCGGGGCCCACGGAGGGGTGTCGACCCGAGTCGAGCCCGCCTATGGAAAACATAGTCATCATACATCATGGAATCATTTTTGAGCATATCGAAGCGATCCGGTTCTGTCTGTGAAAGTTACGGACTTTCGTAGTTTTCGGAATCATTTTGGAACAAAACTCTTTTTAAAAACCAAACTTTTATGCAACTTTTGAAACTTAGTCATACAAAAGACATAAGGGCCAATATTTCATCTTATCAAGCATACGAAGACCAAGAAACAAATAAGAATCACAGACATGGTCGGATCGCGAGAGTAGAATTCCCTCGGCTCGTGTCATAGCCTATTCAAAACTAAGGCATGCCAAAAGAAGGAAGGGCCAAGCTTTACATACCTCGTACGCACTCAACGCTAATCCAAACTCAAGCTAAAGCCAATCTACGCCTCGGGCTCTCCAAGGTCTACAAACAAGTCATAATATGCCAACATTAGCTATATGCATTTTGGGCATTTAATTCCAATTTCGCCCTTAATTCTACGAAATTTGGGCGCATTTCCCCTGTAAATAGGCCACCCCGAGAATTTAACTCGGCCAAAATCAACAACAACAACAACAACAACCAACCTAGCAACATTAATAATCAATCCGAAAAGCAATATAACACTAATAACTCTCTTTTACATCATTCAACAACTTTCAACATTTTCGATTCAACGACTCACGTTCAAGCCAACATCAACGCTTATACATTCATATACTAATCCAACAACATTTAACAACATTTTAAACAATTCATACAATATTTCCAACAATCCAACAAAGCTCCAATTTGCCCGAAAACTGTCCCCAAACCCGAGACACCACTACAACCCATTTCTAACTTCCGAATCATGATTTGCATCAACAATTCACATTCTAACAATGCCATTCTCATAGTTATACAAATTACATCAAATGTACAATAGCCTTCAATTCAGCCCACAACACTTACGATATCAATTTGAGTCATTAAACTATTATCGTCGACATAGAATTCATAACGACAACATTCAAAATACTAACCAACAATAATCCATTTCTTGTCGCATCAATAGCCTACATTCGGCCAACCCTACATATATACATATATAGATGATTCTCATTCATTTCTTCACACTACAACAATTAACATACTACATAGGACTTAATTCATCACTTAAACATAACACAACACACACACACTTCACACGGCCCAAACCTCATACACATGGCCCCAATTCCAACTTACTATATTTCATGAATTTCCTTCATTTTAGCATACTACAACATACATACAACCTTTATAACACATAAAACATGATCAAATCTTACCTTTCTTCTTCAACTCCACACTTTGCCTAGGGTTTGCGATCTACACAACGGATGGTTGGATGACCCGAACAACGCTTCCACGCTACTTAGGGACCTCAAAATAGTGGGTTTGCATCAACAAAATAATTTTGGAATGGCTTGAAATGGGACCTCAAATTCCCTCTCCTTGGCCGAGAGCCTCACCTTGTGGTTCTTCCACTTCTATTTTTTTTCTAAGTGTTGTGAATGAGAATAGATGACTTAGAAGTCATCTTTAAGCCTCCAAAAGAGTTACACATGTGTCTATGGCCCACTCCATGTGTTGGATAAATTAAAAATGAACACAAAATATGTGGGACCAACCAACAAACCACACGGCCACAACAAGCAAAAATGCATGATTTTCAAGTTCCATAATTTCCAATTTTGGTCCCAAATTTTCCTAATTGTTCCATGCCTACAAATTCATGCACAACTTATGTCTCAAAATAAAATCGAAGGTCAAAAGTCCCGACTTTGTATCCCGGAATGGTTTTGTCCTTAACTTATCATAATTAATCCGGATTGTTCCAATGTGCGAAATACGGGATATAACAGTCTAGAATTCCAATATATATTTATACCTTCACACAATATTATATATACCCCACACTGTCAATCAGCTTACTCATAAATCATGATTCTGGCTATCACTAGGTGAATAACAAATATAGTCATCTTAATTGATCGGGTTGGCTCAATATATATATATATATATATATATATTTTCACAATCATCACATCTGGAGTAATATACG
Organism: Lycium ferocissimum; assembly: GCF_029784015.1. Lineage (NCBI taxonomy): Eukaryota > Viridiplantae > Streptophyta > Magnoliopsida > Solanales > Solanaceae > Lycium > Lycium ferocissimum. The sequence continues at coordinate 53,992,119 of NC_081353.1, read as the reverse complement.
ACGGCGTAGGACCCGAATCAATCGGCACATACATATCATAAGAGATTACTAAAAGTATACCTGGGACAATATCAGAGGGATACTCAAGATTCTATCGCCCAGCTAATGCATAAGTATGGCACTGGGATCCACTCAGACTGGACATTTCTCTTTGATATCTATCACCTCCTGCTATTATCAGCGGCCTCCGCCTAGGAGGGCGTACTGATGATGAAGAGCCAGCTACCACTCCCGTAGACCGGACCTTATCTTTACCACATAGCGATAGACAATCACGCCTAAAATGGCCTGGCCGAGCATAGGCATAACAAACATCCGAACCCAAGCGGCACGATCCCCAATGTAACTTCCTGCATTGACTATATCGCGGTACGGGTGATCTTTTCTGTCTTGAATCACCCCTAACCCGAGAACTGGGAACTTTGTTACTCTGGGGCAGCCTAGGATTAGTAAATCCATCAAACCTGGGTCCAGGAAACTGTGGAGGAGCGCTAGTTGTCGAACGAACTGAGTGCTTGGAGAATTGCTGTCTCGGAGCGCCCCTAAACTCATGATCAAACCCTGAAGAATTAACTCTTTTTCTCCGACCCCTGTTACCGTAGCCCACATCCTGCTGCTGAGCTTGAGTGGCCACTAACTGAGTCAGTAGAAGAATGGCCTGTCTCATCTCTTGGCCTGAGGCATCTGGAGGAGGGACTGGGGGTGCAGGAGCTAAAGTTGAGGCTCCCCTCTGATCCCCAAAAATGGGCGAGGTACGGGAAAACCGAGATAGGGCCTTATTTTGGGGTTCACTCTCCTCCATATCAGTAGATGGCCCCTGTTCAAGCCCTTCTGCAATCACTGCCTTTCCCTTCTGGGCTGCAGTAGCTTTTCCTTTCATCAACTTTGCTGAAATCATAAACGCACCATTAAGGAGAATAAAATCTCATACACGGCTCTATCGCACGATCTCATAAGAAGAAAAATGGTCATTTTTCCTAAATGCCCTGTAGCCTCTTGTTTATTAGCGTGGCGCGCAACACACCATGAACAAGACTCTACTAGACACGGCTCGTAGACACTTCCTAGGACTGAACTGCTCTGATATCACTTTTGTCACGACCCGGCTATGGGCCATGACGGGTAACCGGGGCTAACCACCGAGCACCTCTCATTCTATTACTCGTCCTACGTCATTCACATTTCTTATGCTCATAATCATAGAAAAAGACTTTCATTTGAAACATATTTACTTTATAAACATAAGCCCTTTAATATATATATATATATATATATATATATATATATATATATATATACATACATATACATGAAAGACCGTGAGACCATACTACCCACACTGCGTATCTTCGAGCCTCTACTAGAGTACTAGACGTATAGACGGGACAGGACCCCGTCGTGCCCAAAATATATGTACACAAAAATACTGTCTCAAAATAGCACCTCCGGAATAAGGGAGGGCTCCCGTAAATGTGCTGATAGCTTTTATGGATCACCACCGTCTCCCTATATACCTGTGGGCATGAACACAGCGTCCAAAGAAAACGGACGTCAGTACAAACATTGTACTAAGTATGTAAGGCATAATTGAAATGAGCATGATAGAGAAATCTTAAGGCATAAGATGAAGACATAACCTGCGTACTCTTTGAATGGATACATTTTATACATATATTATACGTAGCATATCATGTGAGTTACCATAGCATATACATCATCTTATCATACATACATCATCATATCATGCATACATCATCATATCGTTCATACATCATCATCGTTAACCCGCGTCCGGGTAACCATCATATGCAGCCCACTAGTGGTGATCGTGTCCGGCCTTCCAGGCGCGGTGGAATCATAGCAACCCGCCGTAGCCGTGACATGTCCGGCCAATTAGGCATGGTGGAATCTCAAGCAGCCAGCCGTAGCGGTGACATGTCCGGCCAATTAGGCGCGGTTGAATCACATCGTCGTACATATCATATAGTTATCATTATTATTCATCTCATAGGCATATCATGATTTTATCATAATTTAACATCATTATACATTTATCATCAAGACATACATTAGAACTTGAGGGCAACTATAGCTGTGTCGGGGTGACATAAGGTCGTGGACCCCCGATTACGTTATGGAGTAATCATAAGCATCATATCTCACCTTGGAGGAACTAACGTTTTAAGGTGAGTGCACATAAGGAAAACATTAATAGATCATAGTCGACATCATTAACTTCGTAACGACATCATAACATGAACTCTAGGATCTTTTGACTTAAGCTCGTCATTATCATTATCATACTCATAGCGTATTTCTTATCTCATATGGCTATTCATGAACAAGGACTCATAGTTTTCTTGAAGATAGGACATTCATGAGAAAGGAGGAAATTCATACCATAAGATTCATGCCTTAGAAAGAAAGGACTAGCCTCATATACCTTTGTTGTTTAACTATTCTATCGCTTGTTCGTCCTCCTTTAATGCACACGTTTTACCTTCAAGAGAATTCGTATCGACATTAGCTAAATGATTACAAGAACGTGCTTATTAAAGCTAGAGAAAATTGGGCAGCATTCCCTTTATTTATACGACTTCCTCCATATTCCATATCAAATCCCAAACATTCATAACATCATTCATAATATCATAATTAACATTCATCGTTCAATTGCATTGCCCACATTTCACAATTTCACCCCAAATTCTCCATAATCATGATCAAGGTTCACCATCGCGTTCTTTCACGTACAATACTTATTCCATGTTCTAAATGTCATTTATAATGTATTCATAGTCACAACATATCCATATTCATGATTCAATCCAAACTACTACTCAACAATGACACTATTCACCCATTCATGACCCATTTTCTATACTCTTCTACAATCCAAGTATTTCAACTTATTAATACTTCAAACATCATGAAAATACCACAAAACTTACCTTAGATAGCGTAGAAACAAGCCTTGAGTGGAAGTACTCTTCTAGCACCAAAACCCTATTTCATCTTTCTTGGGATTTCTTGACTTGGATGACTTTAATGAGGTTTCATACACTTGATTCACTTGAATTCTTGATTTTGATCCTTTATTTCCTTTGTGTTCTTGTGGATGAAGTGTAGAGAGTATTCTAGAGGCTTCTTGAGTTGTGGAGAAGTGAAAATGAAATGAAAATGAAATGAAAGAGAGGTCCTTTATATTAATTCAAAACCTGTCCCGACCGAGATCTACGGACCAACATACGGTCCGTATATTTTCTACTGGCTGTATGTCTGGCCGTAGATCTGGTCCAGTAAGAGATGCCATTCTGGGCTGATTATACGGCCATACATACGGCCAGTTTAATTTATATGGCCAGTATGTTGGGCCGTATAATGCCTAAAGGGTTCTGAAATCATTTTCGTCGACTCGTTTGATCTCCGATCCTTATGGAACCTTCTTAACACTTGTTCAACACCTCATTACCATTATAAGGGACATTATAACTCTTCCTCAAAGTATCATTAGAACGTCGTTAACTCAATACTCGAAATTCTTATCCGACACACAACGTATGACTCAGTTTCCTTAACAACTTTCTCCTCTTACCTTGAATGTCTTTGGAAATCTTAATTAGGACCATTAAAGGCTATTTCTTACTTATCAAAACATTGTGTACGTCATGCCCTTCGCTAGTCTGTTCACTGTATGCTAACGGGAAATTTCCCAGGTGTAACAATAATGATGTTCCCACACGTAGATAAAAACCCTACATACCTTATTTGCTCCAAAACTGGTAAAAAGGTCTGAACTTGTAAAGAATCCCAAAAGCCTTAGTCTTGAATCCTTGTGATGGGTTTTCTTGAAAATCCTAGGTTAGGAACAATGAATTCCTATTTAGTAATCATGGATATATGTTAGAATTCACTTGAAAGACTTTGAATAGGCTTATCTTAGTGTATCTTGATAGTAGGAGGAGAAGAACTTTTTTCTAGGACTTGAGAATATGAAAAGTGGGATTAAAGACTGAACTAACGTATTCATACTTATTGCTGAGTCGGGAAAAGTACGGGCACCATGTATAGCCCGTACAAAATTGTACGTCCCGTACCTGGTGGACGTAACTCGTATGTAAATTTCCAGAACCTAAGATTTCTCGTCTGTGAGGTACTGTACATTATTGTACGGTCCGTATAAATTATACGTGGAAAAAGTATAGCCCGTATAATCTTGCCCGCACCTCAAATGTCAAATTCCAGTGACTTCAAATTTTCCCATGTGAGGTACGTCTTAAAAGTACGGCCCGTACAATTTGACGTAAGGTGTACTTTTACCGTCTGAGGCAAATTTTCTAATCCCAACACTTCCGTCTTGGTTTCTAAGTACTTGAATCATGATCATAGCTTTGTTTCAAGGTACGAGGTGTTACAGTGACAGCACATGATTGATTGTTCATGGGAAAAGGATTAGAATTGATCACCACAGTTGTGTGACAGGACCGTGATTGGTTTCGTAAAAGTTGGAGTCAGTTCGGATGACTATTGGTGATATTCGGGGGGTTGTGCATTTGTTTCCCGGTCAGAATTGTTCAATTAGGGCCGGGTGGCCTGTGTTTATATTACCCAAAGGATTATGGGTATTCTAGTAAACCACCCTCATGGATTTGATGGTTTTCAGTTCAGAATAGAGCTATGGCAGCGTTACCGGGTCTAATTAAGGTTTGCAACTAGGACTGAAGATATTTTTAGATGGAAACTTCAAACAATTCTAATGGTTCACACTGGCATTGGTGGCATATTGAAGAGATATAAATGGGTATAGTAAATCTATAGTGTGATCAGATGGTCTCCTGCGAATTTAGCTCGGCAAAGTAATCAGTAAGTATGCATAGTTGCTGATTTGAAAATTTGAGAAGGATTGGACGATGTGTTTTGACTAAGTGGTTCAACTTTCGGGATACCGAACCAACGAGATTGGAAATAGCACAATAAGCTATTGATAAGATCGATTGTGATGGGAATACTTAGAATTTGCTCAGATAAAATAAAATTATTTTCCTGGCGAGAAGAAGTCATGTTTTAGACTTGTGGTATGTGTCGATGTGTTTCTAAGGAATCTCAGTGATGATGATAGCTTGGAAGGTGTGAAGGAAGGATAAGCAAATTAGAGTACTCTAGCTGTTCAAGTTTGGCAATGGATTGCGATGGCAGTCAAAGGGTGGTGGTGGTTGTTACGGTATTATGGAGTCAACCAATTCATTCAGTGGTATGGGTATAGTCAGAATCAGGTAATTTGAGTGGGCACAGTTAGTATATTCAAGGATCAATCAGGAAAGGAATTTCGGGTATGGAAGAAGGGAAAATTCAGGTATTTAAGCTAAGTAAAAGGTAGTTTTGATTGATAAGGTGAACTAGCTGCAATTTTGGTGCACTTCTTTCCTATGGAGGTTTCCTTGAGGTTATGATAGGCATTCCTTGGTTTCTCATCGATTTTTTGTACTTTTTTTTTCTTCGTTCGAGGACGATAGATTGTTTGATTGATATCTGATGTAACGACCCGTTTGGTTGTTTAGGGTATTTTACCTCGTTGACCCATGTTGACCCTTCCCCTGGCTTTGTTAGAGTGGTTTTGACTCGAGGCGATGGGTAGCACTATTCCCAAGGTGATCGGATGAGAAATAGAAAAGAAAATCTAAGTTTTGGAATTTTGAAGATATAAGTTTGAGAAGTTTGATCAAAAGCTGACTTTTGGATAAACGTGCCTGTAATCGAATTCCGACAGTTCCCTTAGGTCCGAAATGTGATTTATGACTTAGTGGAGGCATTGGATTGGTTCCCGAAGGGTTCAGGTATGATTTGGGTCATTGGTTGAAAACTAGTTAAGTTGAAGAATTGAAGTTGACCACAGTCAACATCGGGTCAAGATGACCTCGTGTCGATGTTTTGAATGGTCCAACAAGTTTCGTATGATGATTTTGGACTTGTCTGCAAGTTTTTGTTAGATTCCGATGAGTTTCGGATGGATTTGAGTTGTGTCGCGCTCGTATTCGATGTTTTCGGCATAGTTGCTTTGGCCATAAGGGGTATAATATTGATGAAACAACCTTTGTTTTGTGGTTATATTAAACCACTAGATCCATATTGTTATTTCGAAGCCGTAGCAAAAAAGAATAATCACATTTTGCCTTTGTGTGAGGGAGTTATGGTCATTTCAATGCGTTGCTATTGTTGCATCTAGTGTGGTCGTGGGAGAGTACTTCTGGGTACTGAAGCAGAAATTGGTCTACGGAAGAGGAAATCACTATGTATTAAAAATCAGACTGCGTTCATTTAGTATTTTGAGCATATCTTGAGTTCTAGAGCACCGTTTGAGGTGATTTCGCGGAGTTGTTCTCGTCTCAATGTGGGGGTAAGTATCTAACCTTTATTTTGATGTTTCCTCAAGTTTATTTTCGTTGGTTATCAATTTTATCCGAGTTTGACTGGAAAAAATTTGGATTTTAAACCCAAAAGTTGAAAAGTGGTAAATCATGATTTTGAAGATCAAGATGATGGCTTTTTCAATGATTTTTCTGGATCTATACTAGTTAATCTATGGGTAAACTAATTTTTAAATAAATTTCCTGTTTCGCCCTTGCGGGGTCGGGGTTACCATTTTGGGTTCGTTTTGAATTTCGAATTAAAGTATAGCAATATAGGTATCATTGGACTCGTTTAGACTTGTAGAGTACTATTTTGACTATATTGAACCTGATTTTTTCTACAAAATTATAGTATTGCCCTTGGAGCTCGGGTTTGGCTATTTTGGGTCCATCTTGGGCTCAGGTTTGGCTATTTTGGGTCCATTTTGGCTTCCGGGTAAAACTATAAAAAAATGAGTATCCATAGATTCATATTTTGACATAGAATTCATATTTGATAGACATTGATCGTTTAAGGCTCTCCAGAAAGGAATGGCAAAGCTCAAGTGGATTAGTTCGTGGCACCCGTTCAGCATTGAGGTAGGTTACAACTTACTTTAGTTAGACTTTGATTAGTGAAATGTATGTATGCATAGAATTGACGAGAGAAAGCATGATTAGGTCTTCGGACATGATGTTGGGATGGATATACTCTTTGGTTGGTATGACTTCTGATTATGTGGGTTTATCACCGTTATTTTATGCACTGTGACAGGTGGTGTACTGGTTGATGTGATTGGGTGATGTGACGTGATAGATTCACTATGATAATTGAAACTCTATGTCGTTTCCTTTTCCATGGTCGTTGTGATTTATACAAGTCTTGTTATGATTTTTGGTGCTTTGTGATCTCCATAACATATTCATTGGCTCTGATTGCTTTGATTTGTCATTGTTGCATTTATACGTTCATGCATGGTGGAAATGTTGTGGAAAACAGCGTGATTAAAGAATCGTGGAACAATTGATGCAAAAGACTTCAGAAACATATGATAAAAAGTGAAAGATGAAAGTCACCTGCGGCTTTGTGCGAAGTGGCTAGTTTTATGAAAGTCACCTCTAGGCTTTGTGCAAAGTGGCTAGTTTTATGAAAGTCACCTCTGGGCTTTGTGCGGAGTGTAGGTACATGGATGTCATGCATCCCCTGCGGGTTATGACATCCGAGACGTCGAGATTTTGTCCGGAGCGTACAGGTTGAGATACTGGCCATTGCATTGCATGACCTGTATAGCATTGCATCACATATTATTACATTTCATCCACGACATCATATGGCATTTTTGTTATTGATTCTTGTCGTTGATTGATGGATTCTTCTTGTGGTAAATATCAATTATTTGACTTGACAGCATTGTGGTTTAGTTGCCCCATCTAGGCTTATGACTTGAATAGTTGAGTTTCTATATGCCTTTTGGCTGGTGGAATTCCTTGATTTTTGTGATGATCTGACATGTGAGTATGCTTGATTTTCAGCACATTTTACTTCGATTAACTGGAATTGTTAGTTGTATTCTGTTGTGTTTTCTTAAGGAAATAATAGAGACTTGACAGACTTGTGCTTAGGTGCTTCACCCTAGGCGATGATTCTGTTGCGATATTCTGTGACTTGAGTGATTACTATGTGCCTATATGTTTTATCTTGTAAATTATATGCCTTATATACGCGAATTAATCTTAGTCGGCCTATGATGCCTACCATTACTTGTTGTTTATACTGATGCTACCTTGCTGCATTCTTTTCTGAGTGTGGAGTTTGTTACAGATTCCACATCAAGCCCTCATGAGTGTGTTTCTCCAGGCAGTCAGTTTAAGTTTCCAGGGTAAGCCATGTTCTGATCCGCTACTCTAAAAACTCTTCTATGTTGCTGTCTATCCCTTGTATTCGAGATAGTATTGTTCAGGTTTTATGTATTTTTACTATTCAGACTTATGCACTTACTTAGTAGCTATTGTACTGTGATTTGGCAAGATTTATTGGGTAGTTGTTGTATTTTCGCACTTACATACTTTATATGATATGGAGACTGCAATTCTATTTCTTTTGGTATGCTTAATTTGAATGTTGATTAAGGGAAGGGTTCGCCCACCGGGGGGGTTAGCGTGGGTGTCCGCTCGACCTACGAGTTGGGTCATGATAGATACCTGAAGAGGTATCAAGGCAAAAGATCAATAGTGGTAAGAGTATGTTCTTAACTGCTTCTCATACATCTAGAGGCACTCTTAGAAAAATTTCTAGAATAACAGTTTTCAACCCAGGTAACTTTCCCTTCACCTATCTTGATTGTTCTATTTACATTGGGAGTAAAAGAATCGAATATTTCTTGATATTACTTCTAAAATTCTTAAGGGAATTGGTGGATGGCAAGGTAAATTACTTTCTCATTGTGGTAAAAGCTATTATTATGCAGCAAATTCTTCAATCTTAAACTCTTCATCCACTAGTTGCTATATCTCCTCCTAAAACTTTTGAAATTAATTGAGAAACACTTTGCAAACTTCTTCTGAGGTCAAAGTGAAGGGAAAAACAAGTACCACTGGAGCGCTTGGAAAAACCTTTGCTTTCCTAAAAAAGAAGAGGGGTTGGGCTTCAAAACTTTAATTGATATTCAAAACTCCATTTTAAAAAGGTTGAGGAGATTTAGGACCTAGAAAAGTCTTTGGGCTGATTACTTAAGATCTAAGTACTGCACTAGAACTAACTGTGCTAAATGTTGGAGTTCGGGTCAGTCTCAGATCTGGAAAGAATTGCTAGACTGTAGGGATATTGTTGAGCCCTATGTGTTATGAAAGATCAGCTCTAGCACATCACATTTTTGGTGGGACAATTGGACTGGCATTGACCCTCTTGCAAAGCTACTAGAACCTGGTCCCAAACTAGGAAATACTCTTGTCAAGGAATTCATCACTAATAGAAATTGGGACATCAGTAAGCTTGAATCCACTGTCCCTCCGGATCTGCAGAATCTTATTAGTAAAATTCAAATTGCTGATCCCACCCTTCATGACAACTGTGTATGGACAGTGAACAATGATGGATGCTTTACCAGCCTTTTGCTAGAGAACTCACTAGAGACAGAAGGAATAAAAATGACACCTACAAGAACCTTTGGCAAAAGGGTGTCCCCTTCAAAGTTTCTTTCCTTAATTGGAGAGTGATTAAAAGAAAACTACCTATGGATGAAATGATGGCCAGGTTTGGACAACAAGCAGTTTCCAGATGTAATTGTTGTGCTAACCCTCAAGCTGAGGCTCTCAACCATGCCTTCATGGAGGGTGAAATAGCTAATAGAATTTGGAGTTTCTTTGCTAACCCTATGGCTATTAAGATGCAAAAAGAGTTCATAAAACAACTCTTGTGGAGCTAGTGGGCTACTGATTATCACAATGATTTGCATAAAATTCTCTGCGCTATTCTTCCTATGTACATAAACTGGGAATTATGGAAAAGGAGAGGAATTAGTAGGTATGGACATCATTCTTACTCTATTAACAGAATTACCAATCAAGTTACCTTTCAAGTTAAAATTCTTCTGTATAAGCACTTTACATAGATTAATCTGCACTTGACTTGGAAATATATTTGTACTATTGCAGATAATTACTCAGCACCTATTAGTTACATACCTATATACTGGAGCAGACCACAAGGAAGTCATTTCAAGCTCAACACTGATGGGAGCTCTGTGAGGGATCCGAAGAAAGCAGGAGTTGGTGGCATAATCATGAATCCATTGAATTTTGTAGTAACAATGTAGCTGAGATCAAGGCTGCACAAATTGATCTTCATTATTGCTCAATTCTGGGGCTAAAAAAGATCATACTTGAGATGGACTCAAAGCTAATGGTGGACATGATCAAGGGCATCAACAAACCTTCTTGGATATTTCTACATATGATAGAAGACATTAAAGCAAGATTGAACATTCAAGAAGGCTCCCACTCAACATTGCTACGGAGAAGCAAACTCAGTGGCAGCATCCTCTCAAAGCAAGGTTCAATTAAGGGCCAAAACGCATGTCTTCCAAGACCCCCAACATCTACCTAGAACTTCTAGCTATTGGAGCCTATAGATTGGATAGATATGCATGGCCAATTTCAGGATTAGGAAAAAAAAAGTACGCATTGGCTAATAGTGTATAGAACAAGTGATGAATCTCTCATTTGTGATGATTCAACATTTGTTCTAAATTACTTTTGAGAACTATAAAGCTTGGGAGGAAGCCCCTATGTGTAGTGTAAGAGTAGCTTACTACTCTTGTAGGATTTGCTACTATGTAGTTGTTCCCAGATATCAATAAAATAGAAAATTCTTGCTAGAAAAAAACATAATGTAAAATTACCTTGTAAAAGCATTCGACAAATTGTAAAAATACATTTTTACAATAGACAGAAGTGCATAAATAGCCACTTTTAAGGCTATAAATATTTCTCCTTGAAGTACTAAGAAGTCGTGGCAATAGTTGGCTTAATAGCTATAATCATTTTTCATGACAAAATGGTATAGCCACAAAATTATTGTTGTGTTAAAATTACATAGCTAATAATTATTTTTTACCAATAGTTGAAATTTGTTGTAGCAATACTACTATTTTAGCCACATTAAATAATTTATTTCTTACACTTGAAGTTACCATAAAAGTAGTACTAATGTGATCATAATAAATTAGCTGTGACAAATTTTTATAGTTATAGAAATGTGTATGTATATATTCTTTCTGAGAGATTTCTACAATCTCATAGATATAATTGGTTGCATAAAAAAGCTCTTATAGGGTATCATAAAATCAAATATTAATTGAATCAGTATCTAATTGAAGATAAATTCATAAAATAAGTGCACAAAGTAAATTAAAGAGACAAATTTTATGATAAAATCACACAGCATGTGAAATAAATATTATGTGCTCCATCAGAGGCAAAATGTGAAGAGTATTGCAACAGAAAGGGAGGAAAAAAAACAAGTTTTGCAGCAAACAAAGAATGTCAACAACTTGGTAAAAGAAAATCACATTACAGGATACAAATATTCAGTCTATTGATCTAACAAAAAATCAACACTCTCCCATGTAACTGAAGAATCCATCAACACCCTGTAGAAAATAACATTCAACTCAATCCAATTAAAGTTATATATTAATTCACATTCAATTAGAATAGCTCAATATAATAAAGATCATCTCTCAAGAAATAAGTAAAACTGTTAACATTAATTAAGTATAAATGATATGCAAATAAGACTTTTAAATATTCAATATAACAAATCTTCATCATCAATTTCAGGTTCTGATTCGACGTCTTTAATAATATCATCAGCTAAGGTAACATCAGTGCTGATAACAACAAAGATCATGTCTTCCCCAATTTATAAGTCTACATCTTCCTCACATGTATGCAAGAAATTCTTACAAACATCTGTTAAAAAGTATCTTCACCGATAGCACCTCAGTAAAATAGGTAGAATGACAATTCAAAACAATTGACCAATTGGGGTGAAAATTATCCTTAACATAAAAAACTCGTTCTGCTTGAGATGCAAGCACAAATGGTTCATTTGTTGCTAGTTTTCGCTTAGTATTAACACTACCAAAACCGTGTTTATCTATTTTCACGCCTTTTCCAATGTGATCAACATCCCACTAATCACATTTAAACTAAACAATATAATCCACTTACCTTCAAAACATTGAAGTTCTACTACTTCAGTTAGAGCATCATAGTAATTAATATTTTGACCATTCAATACTCCTCTTACTAAAACACCACTATTTTGCTTCACCCTATTTACCTTGAGTAGTTTAGTATAAAACCTAAAAGCATTTATTTCATATCCCTTGAATCTTTGAACTCCATCAAAAGGACCACTAGCCTACGAATACAACCCGCAACTTGCAATTAATTTCCTTCTTTGCGCATTTGTACAATCTGTACAATAAAAAAAAATTTAATGATGGTAAATATGTATTACAAGTTGAATTAAAAATACAATAAAAATTTACTCGATGAAAAAAACAATCATCGAAGTTCATGTTCATATAGTTCTGCTCATGGTCACTGTTATACATATAACTGTTCTATAGACATATCATTTTGCTTGTTAGGTTTCTAGCTTGCAGATGAGTCAGGTCAATGACCAAATAAGTGTCTGTTAGACATATCATTATGCTACCCTACATGTTGTTTCATCTTTCACAAAGAAAAAAAGGGTAAACAATAAATATTTCACATTAAAAAAAAAAGAAACATTTTGCTATTAAACTATTTATGAGTCAAAATTACATATTCATAGCCCATATTTTAAATTATAAACCTGTGACGTGACAAATCATGACTGGTATAAAAAAGGTGAATATATTCAAATAACAGCTTATTCTCTTTCATCTCTGTTTGGATTCAGAAGGTAACTTCCTTTAATTTCTCCTCCAAATCCCTGTGGAGATTTTGTGGAAGATTTTCCATGATTTTCTCCAATATACAATTGTATATGGCAGCAAATTCGTGATTTCAAGTTCTTCGATTTCTCCTTCCAATTCTGCGATTGAATATCTCCTTCAAATTTGCATGTAGATTTTTCTCGACTTTTTCCTTGATTATTAGTGATTTTCAGAGATTCTTCGATTAAGTAAGAGAAAACACTGATTTCGATTCAATTTTATTCGATGGAAGTTTATCCTATATACATTCAGCATAGCGGTGAATGGAATTCTGAAAATAATTTTGTCAATTTCGTTGGGGATTGTGTTGTTATCGAATCTAGTTTTGACAACTTAGTTGTAGCAATTTAAGAACAGAGATGAGGTTGATTCTGAATTGAATATCATAGAGATCAAGTTCATTAGGAAGGATGGTTTACCGCCTATGCTAATTCACAATGACACTAGTGTACGTGCGTTTTTTGAATTGAAAAATAAAAGTAATAATTCAGAATTCACTGCCTATCCATTGTGTATAACAGTGAAAAAGGCGTCAATTGGTGCTGGTTGTTCAGGTAGTAATTTGGCTGCTACAGATTCAGTGGGCTTAGGTAGAGGTGAACTTATACAAGAGATAGATGATGCATATACAATAAATATGATTGAGTTTGAGAATGATGAAATTGATTCTGCGAATGATGAATGAATTAGTGAGACTGAAAACAATGATTGTGGTATAATATAAAACATTTTACACAAAAATGTTGCGGAGGATCAAATTTACATAAACAAGGAGATACTTGCTAGTGTGATGAAAAACTATGCCCTGCGCAAGAAGTTCCAGTTTAAGGTGAAAATATCAAGTGCAACAAGGTATGATATAAAATTTTATATTTTGTTATATATTTGTATATATGAATAGTATGTATGTTGATAGAGTGATTCGTATATTGTATGTATGTGCTTTGTGGATATGTTTATGGATATTTGTATTAAGAAGTTTCAATTATTTACTACTAGGTATCACCTCTCTTATGTGGATGATAACTATGATTGGAGTTTCAAATCGTCTGTCGTGCACATGGGAAAAATATTCAAAATGAGGCATTTCAATAATGTTCATACAAGTTTGTTTTCTGAAAGATACTTAACGCAACGTCAAGCTACTTCGGTTGTAGTTGTTGGCTTTGTTGTGGATAAGCTTTCTCATCCGAAAAGAAATTACACTCCAAAAGATATAATAAGTGACATGCAATGGGAGCACGGGGTTAAGTTGAACTATATGAAATCGTGGAGAGCTAAAGAAAAGGCTATGGAAATAGTAAGAGGGAAACCTAGTGTATCTTATGGGGAGTTGCCGTCATACCTGTATATGTTGGAGTATACAAATCCAGGAAAGGTTACAAGGTTGAGGGATGTTTCTTTTACGAATTTCTTTTCCTGTATTCATCTATCAAAGGTTGAGAATATTGAAGGCCAATAATGGTGGTTGATGGGAGCTTTCTTAAAGCAGCATACAGGGGGACTATATTGACTGCTTGCACATTAGACGTAGCTAGTGAGTACACTGTATCAAGATTCCTTTCTCTTAATGGTAGTTGCAGTTTGTATATACTTGTATAAAACATGTATAAGTGTGTATATTTTAATGTGTAGCACCCAGGATCAGAGAACTCCCTCATTGATTCAATTGTTTTTTTAAGAAATCAGAATTTGCTAGTTCCTTCTGAGGAAAACCAACCTCATGACATGTGGAATGTGGTTTGTTAATGTGTTGTAATGACCCGTTCCGTCCATTACTGTGAATTCCAAAATATTCATGGCGTTGACTCCTTGAGACATACTTGACCTTTCTGGCATTTTTGCAAACCGTTAACTTGATCGGAAAATCGTATGAGTTGCGTATAAAGAAATCAGACCTGGGCCCAGTTGTACTGCTGCAACACCATCCGTGCCGCCCCAGCGGTGGCGCAGCAGCAGTTGGGCAACCGCAAAAGCGGTGTAGCAAATTCCTCAAGGACTGCCCCAGCGGTACCTTGGGCGCAGAAGCGGTACCGCTGAAGCGGTGCCTCAGACCGCTACAGCGGTTACGAGCAGTGAATTCCCCTATTTAAGTGACATTTCGAGATTTGACCTCATTTTTCAAAACCCTAAAGAGCCCCTTAGAGGCATTGTGCGGCCAAAATGGATAGTTTCTTGAGAAAGGTAATCCCCTTAACTCCTCCCATTCATTCTTCCTATTAATGATTCTCATTAAGAGTCCCTCATCTAGAAACCACAAAAATGGGTATCTCAATCTCCTAAGGCTTAAAAAGATGATTACTAGTTGTTCTTAATATGTACTCATTGGGTTAATTCCTCCTTGTTCATCACGTAGAAATGGTTACTAACCTAGCTTCTCATTTTCCCTTTTAGATTGCAAATGGGCCTCTACTATGAATCTTGAAAATGGATTTCTAAGGATAGATAAAAATGGTAATTTGACCTAGCTAGTGGCTTAAAGAGTTGACATTAGTCACGAATAGAGGTTGATAAATCACCTATTGTTGCTAGGTATGGAATCTAGAGGTGGGTTAAGTTCCAACCTTCTTTTTAATCTGAAATCTCTTATAAGGGTTCTAACAATGATTTCTATTCTTGGACCTCATGTTGTCTCAAAGCTCCTTCGGGCGGATTACGATGTGGTGATCGAATTGAAGAATCAGTGGATGTTCGTGGCACCCGCTCAACCTTGAGGTAGGTTACGGCTTCTCTTTCGGTAGACTCCGGTTAGTTTCCTATATTCATGCATTCGAAGGAACGGAGAATGCATGTGTAGGAATTGGAGATTTGGGATGGAATCCTAGGATGGTATTGTTGTGTGATTTGTATGTTCGGGCTTGTGTCTTGTAGATTCTTTAGGATGCTTGATTTGGTTTTCGTAAGTATCGGTGGATTTTATGTGACTTGGGAGTAGTGGGTGATACCTATTTTTTGTGTCTCACGATGAGAATTTTCGTAATATGTGATTAAGTGTGTTATGCTATTAATAGTGAATCTAGTTGATAAATGGAAGGATAAAATGTACCAATGGTTGCGTTTGAGTTCTAGACTGAGTAGGAATGAATGCCTTGTGAGTAGAAGGTGAATTTACTTGCACTAAGCTAATAGGCTAATAAAGAAAGAGCGGTAATATTGTATTGAGACTGATTTGATCTATTGTGTTGTCTTGATACCACGAGTGAGTAGTTAATATTAATAATTGTTGTTACAACTTGTTTGTGTTATGGTGGTATCTTAATTTGATGTTGATACGTGGATAGAATTTTTGACTTGTGTAGATATTGATGATAGTGTTGGTATTGGTGACTTTGATATTTAGTTGGCGTACCCATGTTGGTACTTGTGACTCTGATATATTATTGGGGCACCCATTGTTGGTGTTTGTGATTCGGATCTATTGTTGGCGTACCCATTGTTGGTACTTGTGATATTGAGCATGATTGTTGTTGTGGATACATGCATTGCACACACTCTCATTCTTCATGATATATTGTTGCGATACTGATGATACTTGATGAAATACTGTGATGAGCTGGGCTCGATTTTTACTTGAGTGACGTGAGAGGCTGATATTCGATGTTGGTTTCAGAATCGTTGATTGAGTGAGTCTATGGACTCCGCGGGTCCCCCAGAGTTGTGCCGGTGAGAACCCCCCGTGGGCAAAGATCCGGAATAGGTGGCACTTAGACTTCGCGAGTCACACCGGGTTTTGCTACTGAGATGTCGATATTTCCATCCGGAGTACATATGTACACAACATTGGCATGACATTGCATTGCATTCATACATCACTGCATTGCATTACATTATGGCTTGTTTGAGATGATTTGGTGTTTACTTGTGATGTTGGATTTGGATTGATATATTGAAACTTGGCACAATTGGGATTAGATGCTACTTAGGCAATGATGTATACTTGTCTTCAATTATCTGTGACTTTTACTAGTTGGTTTATCTTGTGGATCGTTCGTAGGATTAGTTGTATGTTGGCCTCTAAAGGATGTAGACTAACGATATCATAGTTAAGGGCCGACTCCTAGACTAAAAACGAATGGTATTAATGATATATGATTGTCATGATATTGTTGTGGACCTGACTTGTGGTTATTAGCGGAAGGTGAATGGGTTAAGGGTCTTGGTGTCATATTGTGCGGTAAATAGACGTAGGACTTGATTTAGTTGCTGATTATGTTTATTGTGAATTCTTTTACTGATATGTGTTTCTAACCATTGTTGGCCTATGATACTTACTCAGTACGCGTTGATTGTAATGACACTGCTCTTGCTACACCCTTTTCGGGTGTAAAGTGTTTCAGGTGATTGATTGCAACATGTTCGGAGATGCGCGGTGCCTAATCTGAAGGCCTCCTCCTACTTTATTCTGAGATGGAGGTTGGGTCTTATAGTGTTGTTGTAATCTGTAGCATTTAGTCGCTCTTGTACTAGTCTAGACCAGGTTGTGGGAACTTGAAAAAAGTCTTTATTTATTTAACGGTTGTAAATAATTTCAATATTGGAGTTTATTAGATAATTGATTTCCGCTGTTAATTGTACTTATTTATTGGAGTATTCAAATTGTCCTTACTTGATTAATGTGTTATTGATGGAGGGTTCACCTATCGAGGAGGGAAAGGTATGTGCCCGTGCGATCCTAAATTGGGTCGTGACACGTGTGTTTTACCTACATATTTAGATTTTCTTCTTTTTCTTTTCGCGTGGCAGATTTGTTGGTGAGGCTTTGGGCGTTTGACGTAGGTATCCTTTTGTGGTCCTCTCTAAAAAAATTCTTGAATAGATTTTTCTCTTGTATGTACAAAGTGATTGTAACTGAAAATTACATTGAAGCAGAAAAGAAAGAAATAATATCTTGACATGGTTGTTTGTATCACTATATGATAGCTTATGTATGTTTTAAGCTACGATTGTCAATTTGTTTCTATTACAATAAGTCATATCTTGGTTGAACCGGAGTTGCAAAGTGCTTCTGATTGTAAAACATTGAAGGAGCTCTGCTACTTTGATAGTACTTAGTTGTACTTGATGGACTTTCATTGCACTTGCAGATGATGTACCACATTATGTTCTATTCCTTTAAAATCGAAAATAAATGAAATTCACTATTGACATTTTCAGGGTTGTGTTAATGTATCACTTGAAATCAGATTATGAATACCATAACACGCATGCGAGGGTAAAACAAATGCTCACTAAGTGCCATCTTCCTATTCCAACATTCACAAGCAAGTATTTGCAACTAGAAAATTGAAGCAAGAGAGTAAAACTGAAGCAACATTAAAGTAGTAACTAGACTAATGATCTCTCTTTGCCTGATTATAAGAGTGTATATTTTTCTATACAATCTGTATAAGTGTGTATATTTTTCTATACTGATTGTATAATTGTGTATATTTTTCTATACTGTCTATATAAATGTGTATATTTTTCTATACTGACTCTATAACTGTGTATATTTTTCTATATTGATTGTATAATTGTGTATATTTTGTCTAAACAGGGAATATCCTACCTCTAGCCTATGCACTCGTCAACTCAGAAAATGATGCATCTTGGGGATGGTTCTTCATGCAACTGAAGAATACTTTTGCGGTTCGGGAAGGAATATGTATTATTTCGAATAGACATGATAGCATCCAAAATGCAACATTAATTATTTACCCAGAAGTTCCTCATTGTTTCTGCATCTACCATTTGTGGAACAACGTCAAGGATCTATTCAGGAAAAATAAGGAAAAAGCGAGACCGATCTTTTTTGCTTTGGCTAAGGCTTACACCACTGAAAGGTTTGAACGCTACATGAACGAATTGAATAAAATTGATCGGCGAGTGCAACCTTACTTGTTCAATGTTGGGTATGAACGGTGGTCTAGAGTATTTTGTAGAGTGAAAAGGACAATTTTCATGACCTCCAATATAGCTGAGTCAATGAATTCGACAAACAAATTTGCCAGAGAGCTTCCAGTAAGACACTTGCTAGAGTTTTTGACAAAGTTGATGACACAATGGAGCTACAAAAATAGGAAACCTGCAACGAAGTCTACAGAACTTGGCAAAATGTACAACAAGAAGTTGAAGAAAAATATGATTGCATCACAGAACATGACGGTGTAAAAACTTGAGTACAATATTTCATTGCATTACTGAATTGCATCCATAATAAATGTCTTCTATTTTCTTGAAAAAACTATTGGCGATACCTTCTACAGACCAGTTGTATACAGTGGTTAAAGGCAAAAATATAAAAAATTAGAAAACGAAAATGAAGCACAAAATTAGAACAACAATGGCGGAAAGAAATTGAGAAGAAGAAGAAAATTTACTTAGTTGGGAGAGATTTTAGCAAGATGGGAGTTGCTTCACTGAGAAGTGTATAGAAAGGAAGAGTGTCGTTCGCGTGAGGAGAGAGTGTTTTATCTTATTTTATTTTGTCTGAAATTGGGCCATTTCAGGTAAGAACCCCAAATATGGGCCATTTCGGGTAAATAATAGGTCCAAAGAGTCACACGACGTTATTTTACCTTAAAAAAATTAAACTAAAAAGTCGTCCATCTTTAATAAGTAAAATCATTGTGTATCCTCATTACCTTCTATTTATTTTTCCATCCGATGTTTGGTATTTATATTCAGGCCCCTGAAAATCTAGATTCACACCATAAAATCACATATTGGGAGGTAATACATTCCCCAATAAAGACGATTTTACATTGGGGTTCAACCCGAGACATCTGGTTAAGAATATGAAGAAATATTTATCATTCTACTGTAACTCTTGTTAGAGTGTTCTCATTACTTTATTTCTGCCCCCTCCCCTTTCATTCAGTTTGTATCAATTTTCAGACTATTGTTTCTTCTTCTTCTTTTCTGCTCCCTAATAAAGACGATTTCACATTGGGGTTCAACCCGAGACCTACGTTAAGAATATTTATCATTCTACTGTAACTCTTGTTGGTGTGTTCTCAATACTTTATTTTTGCTCCTGTACATGTGCCCAAAAAATGATTGTCAAGTTTGATCAAGAAACAGGCTATGTTTATCTACCCCAAAGAAATACTATAGCTAAAGAAGTCAGGAATTAGATCACGGGGCACATAGAAGATCCAGACATCTAAAAAAAATTATTGATGAAGATTACTTATCAAAAGATAAGTTATGTCTATGGTAAAAATTCAAGGTAAGAGGAGAAAAAAATCCACACCCAGTGTACAACAAAGATATCAAGTTAATAACTGATATGGTAGGCTGGTATGATTAACATGTTGTGTCGTATAGAGTGGAGTGTGGACTGCACACAACATGGTAGCTACATGATTGTGAACTGGTCCAAACTGTTTGACAACGGCATGAAGGTAACTTCTTATTGTGTTGGTCGGCAATCCTCTAATGTATATCGATTTTCATGTAAACATGTAAATGAACAATTTAGAAGGCGGTCAAACATGGTAAAATTTTGCATCAACTATTTGGTTTAAGGCAATGCAAATTTACATTGGATTTCCTCATTTGAATTGTCCTGTGCAGCATTGATTGAAGGAGCTGCAACTTTTGACACACTACTCGAACTAGACGTCAGTGCCTTAACTAAGCTGCCATTGGCTTGAGTTTTTATGTGCAGATGGGAGACCAACATACACAACAACTCACAGAATCTTGTATGGGGCATTCGTAGGCAGTGAGGACCCTTCCTGCTTCATCTATAGGAAACATTTGGAATTAGGCATAACTTTAGATGGAAAAAACTCTAAGAAAAACTTTATAATCGCCGTATAACTAGCATGTGAACCAAACAACCCCTAAAAGTATAACTAACTATTGAAGTGATTGAAGGTTTCTTGCCGACTTGATCATCAACTGTCACCTTAGGCTCTGATTTATTAGAAACTTCCTTGACATTAGCTTTGACGTTATCTTCATCTTTGCTTTCAGTAGCTCGTACTGAATGCAATAGTAATTTCAAAAGCGAAACAATTTAGTATAGTTAAAATTGAGTTTAAGTTCAATGAACTGACAGTTAAGTAATTTAGACAATCAAGTCATTCAAGAGGTGATTATAAGTACATCTCTATTATAAGCATTAACATGTCATAATAGGTTAAACTACATTGATACTATAACAGAATCTTTACGGTGTTGGTGTATATAACTTATATCCTTAACAATAAAGGACCAACAAAAATCAACCTTTTGCTTTGACACTCTATCAATTGGTCACTTGATTACTTTAACACTATCTTAAGCTTGATTTTTTTTTGTCCTTTATTGTTAAAGGATTTAAGTTATGTACACCAACACCATGAAGATTCTATTATACTATCAATGCTATTTAGAATGCAGCGATGGAAAGTCACAAAAATGCGAATGCTGCGATGGATGTGTGGGCACACTAGGAGGGATAGAATTAGGAATGAAGATATCTAGGATAAGGTGGGAGTGGCATCGGTGGAGGACAAGATACAGGAAGTGAGGCTGAGATGGTTTGGGCGTATGAAGAGGAGAGACACAGATGCTCCAGTGCGGAGGTTGGCTATGGACGGTTTTATGAGAGGTAGAGGTAGGTCGAAGAAGTATTAGGATAGAAGAATAGGAGGTAGTCTTGCTTATCCTTTCATCCTAGTCGTTGTAGTTTTGCTCATTCGTTTATTGCCATTTGATTTCTGCTTATATTTGGGCCTTGTACTTCGATTATCTTATTTATCTATGGTAGCTACTGCTCCTTTCTTTCCAAACTGTTCTATCATGACTTTCTTGCTTGTTTTATTCCTCGTTTTCATATTGTTTTGATATGCTTGTCCCTATCTGACCTTTTTGGCTTGTTCTCTCTTGAGCCGAGGGTCTTTCGGAAACAGTCTCCCTACCTTTCAAGGTGGGGGTAAGGTCTGCGTACACTCTACCCTCCCCAGACTTCACATTGTAAGATTCTACTGGGTATGTTATTGTTGTTGATGTTGTTGTTTAACCTGTTATGATGCGTTAATGCTTATAATAGAGTTGTAGTTACAATCATCTCTTGAATGACTTGATTGTGTAAATATTTAACCTCTCACTGTGTTGAACTTAAACTAAATTTTAACTATACTAAATTTTTCCTTTTGGAATTACCATGTATACAGTACCAGCTACTGAAAGCAAAGCTGAAGATAATGTCAAAGCTAATGTCAAGGAAGTTTCTAATAAATCAGAGACTAAGGTGACAACTAATGATCAAGTTAGCAAGAAGGCCTTTAATCACTTTGATCGCAAAAGAAAAACCAGTTGCTGAGATAGCCGCAGTCGTTTTGAATGAGGCTCCTACAGTTAGCTACGCTTTAAAGGTTAGTTATACTTTCAGGGATCGTTTGGTTCCCATACTAGTTATACCGAGATTATAAAGTTTTTTCTTAGAGTTTCTTACATCTAAAGTTTTGCCTAATTCGAAATGTTTTCTATAGATGAAGTAGTAAAGGTCCTCACTGCCTACAAATGCCCCATACAAGATTGTATGGGTTTTTGTAGACGCTGGTCTCCCATCAAAGACATAAAAACTCAAGCGAGTGGCGATTTAGTTAAGTTGCTGACATCTAGATCGAGTGGTGTGAAAGTTGCTGCTCCTGCAACCAGTGCTGCATAAGACAATTCCAATGAGGAAATTCAATGTAAATTTGCATTGCCTTAAATCAAATAGTTGATGAAAATTTTACACGTTTGAACCGTCTTCTGAATTGTTCGTTTATACGTTTACAGGAAAATCGATATACATTCGAGGATTGCCAACCAACACAATAAGAAGTTACCTAGACGTCGTTGTCAAACAATTTGGACCAGTTCACAGTCACGATATTCAGCTCAAAACTTATGAGGTGTATTTGTTTTACATATTTTTTTTATTATTGTTAGTTTATCATTTGCTCAAACCTTTTTCTTGTCTACCATTAAGCATCTTAATAGAAAAATATGTGAATGTAGGATGAATACTATTGTGGATTTGTACTTTTTCAGAATGCAATTTCTACTCAAAGTGCAGTTCATGTAATGAGTTATGAAGAGTCCTCTTTTTTCAAAATATTTCTGAATTTTTAGTTAGTTGATCATATTTTGGGGTTTATCTTCTCTTTTTGAATTTTAATTCTAGACTCATCAAATTATTGTGAAGGGGAGACAAGCCTCCATAAGATTCAAGAGAATTAATAAAGGTAGGTAGCTATATATGTATATGGTTGTGTCAATTTATTTTATCATAAGAGAACTTGCGAATAACTCTGCAAAAGAGTATTGAAATTGAAAAATAAAAGAAGAAACAAAGAAAAGCGAAGAATAGGCAATGGTTTTATAGTAGCGGAGAGAAAAATATTAAGGCGGTAATCCTTGAGAAAATTTTCTCCAATCCCAACTAGGATTTTAGGTGTCAGAGTGGAAATTCTAACACTAGTAAATCATTGAATGTATTCCTTATATGTATATTGCAATTTTTTTAAAAATACTTTTTAGAGATATTAGTAAACCATGGAAAAGTTTATAATGACATTAAACTATGAAGTAGGCGTTTGGACATGATTTAATTGATATTTAAAGAAAAAAGTAGTCTTTGAAGTTAAATTGAAAAATGGACATAACAACATAGTTGAAGTTTTTTGAGTAAAAACTTGAAAAACTCTTAAAACCTTTATTCAAGCTTCATATTCCATATTTTCAGTTTGAAGTTTGAAATAATAAACAAGTTTGATGAATAAACACTTATATGAGATATTCCAATTATTATTTTGATAATATCAATGGACAAGCAACTTAGAAGTTGTGACACGGCGGAATACACAGGAAACCCTTTAAACTTGTCAGTGAATTTCATTTAGAAACTCGAACTATGACTTGTTTCATAAGCAAATGAACAATAAAAAAGTGTTTCTATTAGACACTTCTGACACAAATTTTGGAAAAGTTTCTACGCATATTTCCAAGCGCCAATTGTATAGAGAAATTAACCAATTTAAATCTATTGTCTGCTTTAATTATACACATTAGCCTCAATAAGTATTAAAATTGCACATGCATGTTCCAATTTAAGCAGATATGTGACATATTTTATGGGGTTAAGTTATCTATGTAATGGCGTTTGATAGCATGCACATAAGCTTTTCCAAAATTTGAGTTAGATGTGTTCAAGATGAACATTTTATCACGTATTCAGGTATTCAATTGGAACAAGTTATAGTTCAAGTGTCTAAATGAAATTTACTAACAATTTAAGGGACTGTCGAAGAGGTATTCCGTCTTATAATGTACAACCAAGAAAGAATGGCAAGATGAATATGAAAATTGTATTTTATATTTATGTCGAATATTACTATTTCGTTATTTAAATCCTGAATAACTTTATCGAATTCCTAAGCTGCTACTGACGGTAAGTATGAACCTATATGTTATAAATAAATGTCTTAGATTTTTGTTAGTTTAACGTACAAAAATAATTATGTTAAAAATATTGATTTATGCATAATTAGGGAATGAAGTTTCATTATGATACAAAATACTTTCATAGTATGATTTTCTTATACAATCAAACCTCATTATAACTGTGTCATTTGTCCGGATTAATTATTTTTTAGCTTTTATAGCGAAATGTTGTTATATACAACATATAATATAACATAACATGAAATCGGTTCCACGGAAAACTTGGCAATTATAGTAATATGTTGTTACAGACAATAGTTGTTATAAAAAGGTCTGACTGTATCTCATAAAAAAAAAAAAAAAAAAAAAAAACAATTTGTTGAAACCCTAGTCTTGATTTAGGCACAATTTTGAATACTCTTTCCCCTTCTACTAGCTCAATTATTTTCTGTTTGTTTAATATTCTATATTTTTTAATTTTATCAATTACAAATTTATAATTGAAAAGCTTTTACTATTTTTCAGATGTCGAACCTTCATATATGCTTTAATTTCAAGGATCGACAAAATTGAGTCCTCAACAAGTTTAGACGAATCAAGTAATTCCGTAATTCACGAAATGAAATAAAAAAAAACTTAAACATGTAATTTACCTCTTCTGAGAATTTCACGTGACCCACTAATACTTAAATTGATGGTGATTTAATGCGTTTGGAAATACTTCAACCAGTCGTAGAGAAAACGATCTTCTTCAATTGAATCTACAAAAATCAAGATAAATCATCCAATTGATTTTCTCGCCACATCCGAGAAATTAAAATCTATTAGGACGTCACACCCGAATCTTCATTCAGTCACCAACGTTCATCAAGTAGACAAATTTAGAACGTTGACTTCAACAAAGTAACATAGATCATTCAATCGATCTCTCGTTATCGGAGAATCAACTTTCTCAGTGTATCAGAGGAATGAAAATCTATTATGAGACAATATCTAAGTGTTCGCCTAGTCGCGAGCGCTCATTGGGCAGACTGAGTTGGCAAAAAGATGTGAATAAGGAAAAAGTTAAAAAGGAAAATGCACATTATATATGATTTTGGGAAAAAAAAAAAAAAAGGAAAAACAAAGATGTAAGAAATAATATGTTTTCACAAAGGTCCCACCCTGGTTTTGCTTCTATTGAAAGAATATAAAGTGGGGTGATACTGCTGCATTGTTTGATCAAATTGATATTTTGCGTTTGATGAAGATATGGTGACGTTAGAAGATTTCTTTTTTTTTTTGAAAAAAATTCCTTTTACATATACCAACTCATATTAACTTATTATAGTTCAATACTTGGTTAATATTTTTGTAGTGACCCTCCAGGTCGTTTTGAGCTTTTAGATTCTTTTTTTCCAAAATATCCTTCTCGTCGCTTTAAAACGGTATTTATGACTTGCAGGTATGGGTGGCGCAATTCCCATGGCAATCGGGTGAGTATCGCATCAGATTTAGCAAAATTGAAAGTTCTTAAGTTAAGAAAATGAAGAAGTTAGACTAAAGTCAACATTGAGGGAAAAGGGGTCCGTGTCGAAGTTTCATCGATTCCGTTAAGTTCAGAATGTGATTCAAAACTTAGTCAAGTGGTTGGTTCGGGTCCCGAGGGGTCCGGTGTGATTTGGATTGTTGGTTGAGAAGTTAGTTAAGCATTTGGAGTTGACCACGGCCAATATCGGGTCAAGACGATTCCTTTTTGGTGTTTTTGAGTGCGGAAGCAGGTAGCGTGATTGCGCTAGCTTGGGTTTTTTGGGTTGAGTGAAATCACGCTAGCCCACCGCGATCGCGCCAATTAGGCTTCAGGTGTTAAAAATGAGCAGAATCAAGATTTGAGTTTATTTTGCCATTGTTGGAGTTCCCGAGCTTGGATTTAGGCGATCTTGGAGGCTATTTTCTCATTTTCGGGGGCGGGGGGGGGGGGGGGAAGGGTCATTTTAACTCGTATTTTCATGATTCATCTCAATTTCTTCCATTAATTAGTGCTCTAATCCATGATTTTGGGTTGGAAATTGGGGGTTTTAGCCCTATAATTGAAATTATGTATTTGTTCGATTTCAAGGTTGATTTGTGTATGGGTTTAGCTCATTTTCTAGATTTAGACTACTTATGCTATGCGTAAACCAATTTTGAAATAATTTTTTTATTTTTACCCTTGTGGCCTCGAGGTTACCTTTTTGGATTTCGAATCAAAGTATAGCTATATGGGTGTCTACAGACTCGTTTACCTACAAATAATGCTTATTTGATATATCAACATTATAGGTATGTTAAGACTTTCTAGACATCTTTGAGGGATGTTTTGCTAAGTAAAGATTAAAAATGGACAAATTCATGGGTAATGGAGAAAGAAAGGGTCTCGTATCCATGGTACGACGGGCATTGGTACGAGTACCGGTGTATGAATGTGAAAGTATATGGTTACGTCGTTACAGATTGTAGTCTGAGAATGTCAAAGCATATGAGAATTAGCTGATACTCAGTTGAATTGGTTGCTTCTTATGTGCTTATATCACTCCATTAGGCCTGTATATTTGTGTTGATCTAGTTAGAGATGTGTACATGTACGATTCATAATTCTATTTGAAATGCATCTGATAATTCCATATTGTGTGATCATTCATACTTATATTTGATAATGGACCACGAGAATTAACTCGATGTGTGTCACGCCCCAACTCGGGGAACGTGCGGGCACCTACCATTTTCCCACCTTGGAATGCGAACCCGTCCCTTAACTAACACCCAAAATAAATAAACGAAATCAACTCCCAAAAATAATAGAAGTAAGTCTGGCATAAAAGTAATAATAAGTGCGGAATAATACATGCCCGAATGAATCTGGTCTAAGTCATACAAGAGCTACTACATAGATGAAGTCTGAATACATAATAAGTCTAAATACATAGTCTCATAGATAAATACTGTCTCAAGGATAGGAGTACAAGTAATGAAAGAGTAGCCATCCGGGCTGCAGATCCTCTAACTGCTTACCCTGGATGCTAGTGAATCAGCCCTCGGGATCAGTCACGAGGGGTGAAAGTCTCTCCAACCGCATACTCTGAACTCATAAAAGGAGTACAACAAGCTAGCATCAACACAAAACACGGTACTGAGTAAGCATCATAGGCCGACAACAGTTAGATCACGCATGCAAATAAGTAGATGGATAGATAATCATGCTCACAGACAGATACAAGTCAACAAGTCTAAGTAGTACAATCAATTACCAAATGATGTCTCAAATATTCCACGAATCCAAACATAACCAATATTCACCCAATAACTCAAATATCACCGAAGATCAATATCAGTCCAAATGACAATAAGAACATATGATGTGTGTGCAAAGAGAATGCAATGCAATGATACACACATGCTCCAGGGGGACGACGTCCACCTCTCGACAGTCATGACTCATGGGGGACCGCTAAGTCCATGTACCGTCATTCCGTATCACACAGCCTAGAATGACTCCTCCATCCAATATCATTGCTAACCACTCTATATCACACATCATATAGATGGATACGCAAATATAGTAATGTCGCATGAATCACACTTATCTCCGTCACCACCCTCTTCCAATATCACGATCAAGACAGATATATCATGGATATGAGAAAGTATGTCATGCAATGAGAATATCATAAATAGGATATGAATTCCAATCAATTCATATAAGGACAACCATCATAGTACAAACATCACATGAATCCGTTCCTTCCAACCAGAACTTGAACACACAAGTCACACAATAGTACCAACCTAAGAATTCCATCCAAAACTTCATACTCGAAGGTTCACATGATGTCTCCAATAATTCCCTAGTACTACATACGAGTCGCTAACTGGAGTCTAACAAAAAAGGTAATGCATAACCTACCTGGAGTGCCGAACAGGAATCCCGAAAAAATCACGCGAGTGCCTTTCCCTTCCTTAATGCCTCCAAATACTCAAGGTCTATGTATAACGTAATCTAGATTAGAAATCATGCAGAACGATACCCATATTGTTAGGCTTTTAATTTGGTCAACTTAAGCCTATGGAATTTGGGGAAACAGGCCCACAAGGGCAAAACGGGAAATTCGAAAATGAAACATACACTTCAAGTCTAAATGATCAAAATCCACCAATCAATTCATAAACAACTCAATATTAAGCTAAAGTTGTATTTAAAGAGAAACTCCCAATTTTGGGTATGAAACCTAACTCTCAAATTCATAAATTGGTTACTAATAATGAAGGATTCATGTTTATATAGCCATTGCCCATCAATTTCATAATAATATAATTTTATTCCATCAACAAATCAAGGTTTGATAATCAAAAGTTCATTCAAGAAAGAAACCCCAAGAACCGTCTTTAATCCTTATGTTATTGGAAAACTCTAGCATGAACTTGGGAGTTTCTAAGGTGGATTATGAATGATAAATGAAGAATATGGTTAGATGAACTTATCCCAATGAAGAATTGCCTTAGAATCTCTTGTTTTGCTCTCAAAATAGCTCTAGAACCGAGAGTAATGAATGAGGAGTGATAGCGTATTAAAAAGGATTTAAGGCATTTAATTCCCCGTAGACTTCTAAACGGGTTTGCGTCCGCTACGCGGAATCACGCGGTGACATGACCGCTACGGCGGTCACCCCACTTTACACTAAGTCACTATAGTGGAAGGTCCATCGCCACGGTGATACATTCAGTCGTGGTACGGGTGCCACTATGGCGATACACCGTACTAAAAAGTTATTGGTTTTGACCATTCTCAACCCGAAATCCAACTATCACCCGAGGTCGCACAGATATAAAACAAGCATGCAACCACACATAAAAACGCGCTACAAACTTATTCGTGGCCTCAGATTTCCAAACGGGGGTCTCATTGACTAAGTCAACCCCCAATATGTTACACCCCATATCTTAGAACTAAGGTTAGACTTGTATCGTTAGAGTTTTAGTAGAAAAAATGAAGGTTTAAACGTTTTGTGAAAATGATTGATAGGCCTACTTCGGGCAGCTGTAACCCCTTGATTAGTTTGGAATTTGGGAAAGTACCCTTAATAAAAGTTGTAGTACATAGAAATACCTTTCCAATCATATAAGGTCCAGGCCAGTCAGAGATCTGAGCAGGAAGATATGTTCATCGCAAGACGGCTAATAGTAAGGCGCTTAAAATTCAATAGAATCGGCTAAGTTTTCGATACGTATACCTTCCATCCCAATTTCATGAAAATCTATTGAGAATTTGAGAAAAATTAAACATGAAAGTTTTAGATCTTTGAAATACCTTTCAACAATATATTATAGAGGTGCACGAGTGACTTTGTCTTTCTAGTTATGCCCATTTTACCGAAACACTTCCAAATGGCCTGTGGTGATGCCATACCGCGCTTGCCAAAATCAATAGAAAAAATGCAAAATTCATCAAGTCTGCAAAATATAGGCCTAGCGCGCCGCCCCCTCATAAATGAGGCGATGGATAATGCCAAAGAGATGGTGGAACAACTTTTTTTCGAATTTTATATGTATCCAACTCCGAAAAACTTTTTCCACTTCATTCTAAACTGTCATTTTGGAGAGAAAACACCCTAGGGCTTCCACAAAGTATCCAAGGTGAGTTGCTACTCAAACCCCATTGATTATTACATTAATCTAACAAAGATTAACGCTAGAATCCTCATCTATTCCATAGATTATCGATTGAATCTTCGTCTTAGACAAATGAACCCTAGAATCCAAATTCAAGAGGATTGAACTTCAAAAAGGTAATACTTCTACTCTCTAATCACTTATAGTTTTGAATTGATGAGTTCTTAGGAGAATAGTAAATGGGTTTGATAGAGAGTATCATATAAACTATGCTAGGGTTTTGGATTATTAACTTAGGATTGTTGTAATCATATGGGTGTTGAAGAATGATGTTAATTTCATCAAACTGGTATTGTAG
The DNA here is from genome assembly GCF_029784015.1 of Lycium ferocissimum. Taxonomy (NCBI): domain Eukaryota; kingdom Viridiplantae; phylum Streptophyta; class Magnoliopsida; order Solanales; family Solanaceae; genus Lycium; species Lycium ferocissimum. The sequence goes on along the minus strand of NC_081353.1, from coordinate 53,961,856 downwards.
AATCACCTAGAAGTAATAGAATGTGAATTTGGTGAAGAAAACACCATTAATGAGGGTTGTGGAGCTTTATGCCCACTAAGTGTTTGATAAAATGCTTAGGTGATCAAAGCATGGATATTATTGCTAAGATGGAATCCCTTTGACTTATGTTGCTATAGATTAAAGTTGAAAGGGGTAATAAACATTGTATTATGCTCAAAGGCCAGAATTAAGGTATGTGAGGACAAGTCTCTACCTTTGGGAATGTCAGTGATTCTCTCTACGCCACGTTCTTTTACAACGTTAGTAATTGCCTCAGAAATATAGTTAAGCTTAGTTCCTTGAATAGTTGCAGAACTTCTATTTTCTAGTTTCGTAATTCGTTCGTGACTTTCATTCCGAATGTTGTGAGCTCAATACATAATCAATATAGACTTGTGTTTGATACCCATGAGTCTCAGTCTAGAATATACACAACATGTTTATAAATAGTAAAGCTTCAGGTCTCTTAATCAGTTCATGAATACAAGTCTCGGTATAGTAATGTTCAGTATTCCAGAGTTATGCATTACATCATGATCCTCAGTTCCTTGATACAAATTGTTGAATGTTGAATACCAGTAAATGGGCACAAGGCCACAGATTTAGCATGCTTATACTTAAGCACAAGGCCACATATTTAGCATGCTCACACTTAGGCACAAGGCCACAGATTTTGCATACTTACACTTGGGCATAAGGCCATAGATTATGTATGCACATATATATTGGGCCTAAGGCCACAAACCATGATTTTCAGTTAAATAGGTGGTTCTCCATTCAGAGCAGGGAGTATTCATATCTTTAAAGATTTGTTCATTTTAGTTATCGGCTATCAAATATCAATTTCGGAAGAAAGAACTTTTTTACATGTTTATTGATTTGATCCTTTGTTAGTTTATAGCACTCAATTTACAGTTCTTTCTTTCAGTTGCTTTACATACCAGTGCAATTCAAATGTACTGACGTCTCCTTTTATTGACCGGGGGCCTGCATTGTTGACGATTCATTTTTGGCTAGGAATGTCGTACTAGATATTTGGTGAGCCCCAGTTCCCTCGGTGCGTTATCACACTTTACATTCTTTTCGGAAAAAACCTAGTCGTTCAGGTATGCCGGAGGCCTACATGCGTCCCGATAAACGAAATTGATTATAGTTTATTATTCTTAGAGTTTCATGACTATAGTTGCACTCGGTCACATGTTTCACATAGATTTTGTGTTAGCCTTGTCGAGTTGCTTATTCGGATTTCGAGCTTATTGAAATTTTATTTATGATATTCTATTTCATTTTAGTAGATAATATCATGTTAGTATTATTTTCGTATTTACTATATTTTGATGCCACATGTTGATTCAATATATTTAACCTTAATTAATTAAAATACGGTCGAAATAAAACATCGAGTGTCGTGTTACGCCCAGGCCATGGTTCGGGGCGTGCCACAATATCACAAAACTAACTTTCCAACCCAAGTTCCAAAATGCACTCGAATGCATTGGAAAACGAACCAAACATACCCGCAAGTCACAAATGACCGTCCGACTATTTACTAATCGATGATTCAAAAGATCACATTTACCCAAAATCAACTTTGGATCAAACATTTTTAGCTTTAAGGCTTATTATCACAAAAAACAATCTAATATTCACTTGATAACCTTGGAAATTGTACCACCAGCCCCCGCAAGTCTAATATAAGCTAATGAAGCTCGAAAAAAGGTCAACAAGGTCAAAAATACCGTAACGCCCGAAAGGGTCGTTACAATGTGAGCTTAGATTGATTTTTTTTAAGTGAAGCGCTGAAGGAAATGGTTCTAGTGAAATTGTGATATGCCGAAGGGAAATGGTTACGGTGAATGCGTGTTAGCCGACAAGTAATGGTTTCGGCAGTCTATGGACCTTGCGAGTCTCCCATGGTCACGAACTCCCAAAGATTACCGTGAAGCTTCGTGTATATACAGGTTTTACAGAGAATCTGGTATTGAAATCACCACATTGCATCCTTCATTCTATCTGCTTATGTGTTTATTTGATTATGTCACGACCCAAATAAGGGATTGTGCGGGCACCTCCCCAAATTCGACCTAGGAGGCGAACCCTTTTATCAAACACTCATTTGGTACATAAAGATCAAATGATACAACACTAGAAATTTCCATTATCCCTTGAAATTAGAATTTATATAAGAAACACTTTTAGAATAACCAATTCCCAAAACCAAGTCTAGACTAGTACAAGAGCTTCTAAGATTTACAACTGAATAATGATATCCAATAGAGCACAAACTCTATTTTGGAATACAATTAATAGCAGTCTTCGAGATGGACACCGGAGAATCCTCGAAACCTACTAATCCAGACTCAGTGAAAAACTCTACACCCCGAATAATACATGTAGCAAAGAGCTAAAGTCGATGAGACACTAGTACAACACTCATACTGGTAAGTATCATAGGCCGACAACGATTAGGAAAACATAATAACAATAGTAAACAACAGATAAACATAGTAGGCAGTAACTCAGTCAGTCGACAGATTTCAATACGGGAGAAGGTTTTACCACAAGGATCCAATTCAACATTCTAGCCGAAATATGAAATTCTACTCCTCAATCCACAACCATGCAATACAATACAAGACCCACACAAATATTACCCACGTCATCAAGCATGAAAAAACTCACGAAAACCAATCATAGATCAAGTTCGTGCCTACTATTCATAATATGACTACTTTCAACTGGGGACTCTTCCGCACCCCCCCCCCCCCCCCCCCCCCCCCCACCAAGATAAGCGGGCAACTCAAGCCGCATAGGTGCATAATACGACTCAGGATACCGCAAACAAATACCCTACTGAACCAAATACCATCACAGAAACAGTCTCAAGAATAGAAACTCTAGTACAAAAAGATCAAATAGCCAAATCATAGCCTATGGTGAAACACCTAAACACAAGTGTGCCAAGTTTCCCACAATTCCAAAGAATAACCACAAACACAAGTACAACCAACATATTCGATCAAAGATGTAAAATGAGATGATGTACGTTACGACGTGCAATTCGATCCAATATATGTTGCGGAACGTGCAACCCGATCCAATATATGTATATATATGTGTTACGGCGTGCAACCCGATCCAAATGCATGAGTATGAATGAATGAATGAATGATATCAATGAAAGTGAGAATATATCTGTCCCAATAAGAATACATCAATACCAATCGTGCCACCCATGGACACATACCATAATATCAAGAATAAGTCAAATCCCTCCTCTATATCAAATAATACCCAATAAATGAAAGATATGATTCTAATCACGATAAGGCAACTAAGCATCAAGTCTAGTATCCCACACGTGGCAACAAGCCAATAGATCACAATAAGGCAACAAGCCACAATCAAACAACAATAGCAACCTAGGTAATCCATCCCAACTTCATACCTGAAGGAGTAACATGCTTTCTCCAACAATCACTAGCCCTACATATGTTTTGCTGACTGAAGTCTAACCATAAGGTAAACTAGAATCATGAATAAAACTCAATAATATGGCACGGACTCGGTCATGCTGAACAGTCACTAACACTCACAACCAACGAGACACCCCACAAGAATCACGAGGCACTGAGCCACACATAACAGTACTAACCTAGGACTATCCATCCCAGCACCATGTCCGGAGACCTAGGCATGCTTTCTCCATCAATCTCTAATGTACATGTATGAAATCCTAATCGGAGTCTAATTCAAGTAAGCCGTAACCTACCTCGAGGCCGAGCAGGTGCTTCAAACATCCACTTTATCTTCATCTTCCATTTTCGAAGGAAGCCGAGATGGAGAGGTCTAGGGATAGCAAGGAATCCGAGTGAGCAAGTGTCAAGGATTAAGGTATACATACCCATTAAGAATCTAGAGAATCTAAATACACTCCGAGCCCACAAGTGTAATGTCACCCCCTAAACCATGGCCTGAGTGTAACACGACACTCGGTATCTTGCTATATGTGACCGAGCGAACCATATGGCTTGCTGAATCAACATGGGGCATGAACTGATGTAGAATATAAGTTAAAACATGAATAGTCTGAATAAAACATGGGACATCATAGTAATACTGAAAATACTGTTTATATCATGATGCAGAAATAGTCTAAAAATATAATAAATGTTGAGCCAATACTGGCTATACGACTCTGAACATCTGATATGACATAACTAAGCTAGTCTAGTCTATGAAACCTCTGACATGAGTCTGACTGCTAAATTATTTATCGGGACAAGGCCCTCGGCATACCTTAACTGTATAACTGACATGAAATAAATAAAGATAAAACCTCGAATGAGATGGGGCTCACCAATAGCTGGTACGTGCAAAGTCCTCACGAGCTGATCCATCGTCCTGTAAATCTCCATCTTCCTGTAAATCTGCATCGTGAAATGCAGGCCCCCGGGCAAATAAAAGAGGATGTCAGTAAATTCGAATTGTACTGGTATGTAAAGCAATTGAATGAAACAAGCATGGCACATGAAATAATAGAACTAAAACTGATACTGTATCTATAAGCTGAACATGAACATGAGTATTATCTGACATGAGTATATATGTGCAACAAGAGTAAAATATTTTAAATGGGAGAGTCTTAGTATAACCGACATGTAACCAACACGTAAATACGTGCGTCTGATCTCTACCCGTCCAGCTAAGACATCATGTACCTTGTCGGGGTACAAGACATGAACATGAACATGAATGGATCCAATAACCCGCAATAGGTAAACATGAAAGAATATTCCTAACTGGGCGGAGCGATCCTTATCCTACAGTGACATACGTAGTTTCAGGCTGTCTGGGCCTTCTTGGTAATCTATGCAACTCCCAAAACATGAACATGAATATAGTTGGCTTAGTAGCCCATGAATTATATGACTTGCTTGTAAACATGATTCTTGCTTGTGTTACAATATGAAGATAATATACAATAATACTTGTACGAAAACATGGAAAACATGTAGAAGTTCATATCTTGCATTTAAGAACCCATGGAATGCAAAGTATGGGTTTTCATGGATTACGGACAGATTCTCAATAACCAAAGGGGAATATTAAGAATGCAATAACGAAATAACCATACAAACATGGTATATCATGGTACATGTACTTAGGGTTATCATGAACATGTCTAGAACCCTAGTTTTAGTAAACTTTCGTATAATCCTGGAAGAATGTAGTGTGGGGAAGAACAATGATGTTCCCACACGAAGCTAGAAACTCTACATACCTGTAAACGCTCCAAAACTTGTAATAGAATTTCAAAAGCTTGAACTTTGAACCATGAGATGGGTTTTCTTGAAAACCCTAGGTTAAGAATAGTGGAACTCGCTTAGAAATTGATTATACTATGATAGAATCGCCTGAAAATACATGGAAAGGACTTAACTTGATGTAGAAGGTGGTTGGGAAGAGAAAACCTTCATTCTAGGGCTTGGAAATTATGTAAACTGATTTTTAGAATCAAGTCTGTATTTATACTGTTTGCTATTCGACGGTCTGCATCTGGGTAAGAACAGGCCGTCAACATGTTGACAGTCCGTCGATTGGATCGTCGTTTATGCAAATCAGAGGGAATTAGAGAAGTGTATTTTGTGAAGCAAAAGTACAGTAGAAAGGACGGGGCATTTTGACGCGTCGTCGATTCGACCGTACTGTCAGTAGTCTGAGAAAGTCCAGAGAGTTTGCAAGACGAGGTCTAGAGATGGTGCATTTTGACGGGTCATCGATCACTCGACGGTCCGTCCCTCTGGTCGTCGAATGACACTTGCAGAACTGAGTGTGGTTTTTCGACTTAAACTCCCCTTTTTAGCTTCTGGGATCCCTTAGTCATAGACGCAGCTTAGTTTAAAGGTACGAGGTGTTGCAATATCTCCCTTTTGGGATCATTCGTCCTCGAATAATGGGTCATGGTTAAGATTGGGACTGGACATGGTTGGAATACATGAATGTGAAGGAAACATGACATGAAACATGGGGATTGAATTAACCCAATTTCACAAAGTGGCGGGGGCACCTACCTATCCCACCTCGGTAGGAAAACCCTTAAACCAGCATTCACAAACACAGTATAAATAGAGGAAGAAGATAAAGTGATGTAAGTCTGGCATATTAATATATAATAAGTACAGAAGTAAATCAAAAACTACCCTAGTATCTGGTTTGATGATACAAGAGCATCTAATTAAAATCTATAAGTCTGGAAGTAATAATAACACATCAATAGTCTCAATAATGTCTCAGAATAGCAAAGTAAGACATAATAGCAGAAGAGTCTTCGGGTAGTAAAGCGTTCGCATGCTCACCCCAACAGAGCAGAATCAGCAGCTTAGAACTTCAGCCATGAGGGGTAGATGTCGATCCCACCTAATACTCTACATTGATAAAAGAATGCAGTAAGGGCAAGTCAGTACAAACATGTCACGACCCAATTTCACAAAGTCGTGCGGGCACCTACCGACCCCATCTCGGTAAGCAAACCTTTAATTCAACCTTTACAAACACAGTATATATAGCGGAAGAAAATAAGCAACGAAGCCTGTCATTCGAATATATAATAAATGCGGAAGTAATCATAAACCACCCAGTATCTGGTCTGGTCATATAAGAGCACTAACTAAATACTACAAGTCTAAAGATGAAAAACTCTCAAAATACAACTGTCTTGAAATAGAGTAAGACAAGTAAGTAAGGGAAAGAACATCCGGGCAGCAGCCGTCATCGTGCTCACCCTAGAATGACTCTACAGCAGCCTCGCCGATCAGCCACGAGGGAAGGGAGTGAACCTGTCTGATACTCTGCATCCATAAAAGAATGCAGCAAGCGTAGGTCAGTATAAAACAACGGTACTAGTAGGTATCATAGGCTGACTAAGACTAGTTGAAATATATAATGACAATAAGGTAAAAGAAAATAAGTAAACGATAGAATACAAGTCATGCTTTTCCATGTAATCACCGTTCATAGCCAACCTTATGTTATAGTAACTAATCTCAATTGTTCCAACCATTCACATATATCAAACAAGTCTACTAGTACGATCCAACCAACGTAGTCTAACTCACAAACAAACAAGAAGTAAAATCAAGTATTGCAATATAAGGTATGAATGCAATGCGATGCCTGTAGTCTTGCACTCCGCTGGCGGAATACCTCCACGCCTTGGCAGCACAACCCATGGGGGACCCGCGAAGTCCAAGCACCGTCACTCCGCACACAGCTCGGAGGACTAAATATCCGAAAATCTCATAATATCAGTGTTCCAAATCAGTCACTCCGCACACAGCCCAGAGATGACTCAATATCAAATATGTCTCAGAAGAATATCAGTCACTCCGCACATAGCCCAGAGATGACTCAGTATCCAATGCAATAATGTATGAAGTATAAATATGATGCAAGTACAATATCAATGGATCATATCAACCAACCGTGCCACGAAGGGCGCACAAGTAACATCATCATTGGGGCAACAAGATAAACCACAAAGGAGTCACAACTCTCAATTTTACTAATAATCAAGTCTCACGATATCACATTCATCAATGTTTCCTTCTCATTTCTATGATCAGTACCAATCCCATAACCTAACAATATAGTATCAGTATTTCCATCTCGGTCATTCCGTATCACACAGCCTAGAATGACTTGTCATCCCATGTCACAAAGCCTAGGGTGACTCAATAATCAATATGCCATGAATATGAGTATGAATATAGGACAATGCAACTATAAACCATGAACAATCTTAAGTTTCAAGCCGTGCCAAACATAGCGCACCAATATCACAAATGATCCACACAGTAATCATAATGAATATCCAATTTCCATGACAATAAGGGCCAAATATCCCAAAATTTCTATACCAATAATAAGGCGTACACTAAGTACTAGTATCAATATCAAGTAAATTCGTCCTTCCTTTTGAGTCCCAATTCACAAACAATCCACCAATTTATACACAACATACCAAACAAGGTCCTATGGAGTCTACAGGCCACAAGCCCGATCAAACAAGTCACAAGCAATACCAAACCCTAAGGAAACATCCAACCCAAACTTCATACCCGAAGGTTTACATGAAATCTCCGACAATATTATCTAAATATACGCTTCGCTAGTCGAAGTCTCACCACAAAGGTAAGCCGTAACCTACCTGGAACGCCGAACAATAAATCACGAACCACGAGCTAATTTCTTGCCCTCACGATGAGTCTCCACACAATCAAACTCTAACCAAATAGAGATTCTATGTAAGAATAAAAGAAGAAGAACAACACCCATATTGGTTATATTCTATTCGGGTCAAACCCACTCTTTAATTTAGGAAAACGGGGCTTAAGGGAAAAACGGGAATTTTATGATCAAATACCAATTTCAACACCACTTAACCCAAACCCATCATTAAAATCGAAGGAATGTTGAACTAATCCTCAAAACCCTTTTTATATGAAAAACCCCCAATTTGGGTCTAAGAACCCTAATTTTTTATTCAAGAAATTCTATGAAATAATCATGGGTTATTGATTACTAAGCATGGAAACATGATAATCTATCATAAACATCAACAATTTCATCATTAAACTCCATCTATTCATCAATTTTGTTTTTAATACTTTTTCTCCCAAAACCTATGAAAACCCTCTTTGATTCTAGTTATTACTAGGTTAGAATCATGCAATAATAAATTTTATCATCAAATCCATGCTTAATAGAGCTTACCCAACCAACAAATCAAGATTTTTTAACCACAAGTTCATTTTATAAGAAAACCCCAAAACCCACTTAGCCTTCATACTTTTAGGAAGAATCTTAGCATAGATTAATGGTTAAGAGAAGTGAATAGATGATTCTAAGGTCAAGGATGTTACCTTTGTGAAGAACTAGTGAAAACCCTCTCAAAATTGCCTCCCCAAGCTTAAAGATATGAAAATGAAATAATGACTTAAGGGTGGAGCTTTTAAAACTTAAAAATAGCAGATTCTGCCCGTCGACCACTTCAGCGGCCACCAGACACCAGAATTTTTCTAGTGTCTTCCAAACTTGGAAGTATCACTCGGAACCATCCCAGAATGTCCCAGACACAAACCAAATATGCAGATATACATAAAAACGCGCTACGAACGCACTCGTGGCCTCGGAATTCCAATCGGAGGTCTTGTTGACCAAGTCAACCCCCGATACCTCAAAACTAACTTTCCAACCCAAGTTCCAAAATGCACCCGAGTGCATTGGGAACCAAACCAAATATGCACACAAGTTCTAAATGACCATCCGGACCTTTCGTTATCGACGGATTTCTGAAAAAGGTTCCTTTACCCAAAAATCAACTTCGAGTCAACCATTTTTCGCTTTAAGCCTAATTTTAACAAAAAGTCACCTGAATCAAATCTAAACACCTCGAGAAGCGTGTCAATGGTCCCCTCGGGCCAAAAGTGAGCTAACCAAGCTCTGGAAATGGTCAAAAGTGTCGGAGATGCAATAACGACCAAACGGGTCGTTACAAAACAACACGTACTGGTAGGTAGCATAAGACGACTAAGATTAGCTAACAGATACCAAGACAATAAAATAAGATAAATAGGTAAATCAATAAGGTATAAGTCAACATGAGCCAGTAATCAAATACAAGTCATCACCTATGTTATAGCATCTAAACCCAACTGTGCAAAGTCTCAGTACATCCAATCCGAATCCGTATATCACAAGAATATCACAAGAAGCCAAAAATACAATGCAATGCAATAATGAATGAAATATGGATGCAATGCATATGCATCGATACACATGTACTCCAATGATGGAGCATAACATCTCGGCAGCATAACCCATATGGGACCCGCGAAGTCCATGTACCATTCCTCACAATTCCGGCAAAGACCTGGGCAATCGCTACCAGCACTCGTACCTCGATTCTGGGATAAACATCGGACATCGATCCTCATGCCACTCTCATCCAACTGAGCCCAGCTCATAACAGTGTTTTCTTGTATATCATCAATGTATCAACAATATATCATGAAGGATGAGAATGCATACAATGTATGAGTTCAATGTCAACAATCAAATCAATCTCAACAATACAACACATGCACACCAACAATATCAATAACAAGGCTACACAATAAGCCACAACAGTATCACAATCCTCATCTCAAAACAGCAACAAGTAAGGTGCTATAATATCATCATCAAGATATATCACTAGTCAGCAATATCTACTATCTCCACGTGGCAACGAGCCAACAATAAATAGACCAGATAGGTTAAAACACAACGCGGTGGATAGCCCCAAATCATATAACAAGGCCCAACCTAAGGCAATATCCAACCCAATTTCATACCCGAAGGTTTACATGCATTCTCCGACAATATTGTCTAAAGATATGCTTTGCTAATCGAAGTCTCACCATAGGGTAAACCATAACCTACTTAGAGAGCCGAACAACAAAGTCTCCAATAATCAAGCCTTAGTCTTTCCCTTCCTTTGAGCCTCGAGATAATGAAAGTCTAAACATATCCGAATCATGAAATTAGAATCAAGAAGAACATCATTCAAGCCTTACTTCCATTCAAGACCCAATTCCCAACCTATGGAATGGGGTTTATGAACTAGAAAGGTGAATCTAGGAATCTATAGGTCTCAACATGAAATTATGCTCTAGTTGATCAATTCCCATCAATTACAAGCTAGAAGAACCAACAAATTACTTAAATTCGGATTCTAGGCAAAACCCTAAAATTTTGGTTCAATGAAGAACTCATTGAACCCTCTTTAATCCTTAAACTCTTAGTGAACTAGCATGATAATGGAATCCTACGGTGATTAAGGAAAATGGAATCAAAAGCAAGATAGATGGACTTACCACAAAAATTTTCCCCCAAGAATCACCTTGAAATGCTCCCAATAACTCTAAAGTCGAAATAATAATGAATGAGGGACTTAGGGCTTTTAATACTCATTTAATGAATCAATTTGCCCGATACCCGCTTCTGTGACAACAAGACTGTTGCGCCGACCCGCTTCAGCGTTCCCTCGATCGCTCAAGGTCAGCCCATCAATGTTCACGCCCACTTTTGCGGCATGGCCACCGCTATAGCATGCCGGGCTAGATTTACTATTATGTAGAGAGGCACCGTAATTAGAAACTCCCCAAAAATCACAATCTCAACTCGAAATCCTGACTATCACTCGAGGCCATCTGCTCACATACTATATATGCAGACACATAAAATACGCTACGACCATACTCGTGGCCTCAGAATTCCCAACGGAGGTCTCGTTGACCAAGTCAACCCCCGATACCTCAAAATCAACTTCCCAACCCAAGTCTCAAAATGCACCCGAGTGCATTGGGAACCGAACCGAATATGCGTACAAGTTTTAAAAGACACTATGGAGCTCTCGGAATCCACAAATTCCCTGAAAAAGTCCGTTTACCCAAAAGTCAACTATGACTCAAATGCTTTTCACTTACAAGCCAAATTTCCCCAAAACTTTCCCAAATCAAGTCCGATAACCTCGGGAAGCATGCCAACGGTCCCCGCCGTTCAAATATGAGCTAATAAAGCTCGAAAAGGGATCAAAAGCGTTGGAAACGCAATAACGACCGAACGGATCATTACATCAGATACCAATTAAGCAATCGCTCGTCCTCGAACGACAAGGAAAAGGGGACAAGAAAGTACCTGAATCAGCAAATAACTGAGGATATCGACTACACATATTGGACTTTTCCTTATAGGGAAGATTCTCATTGAACAAAATTGAATTCCTGTGAATGATATAGGAACTATCAGAATGGTACTTCCTCAACATAGGAACATGGAAAATCAGATGAACATCTGACAGGCTTGGTAAAAACCAACATATAAAGCATAGCATCAATACAAGAATAGTCTCAAATAGGGCAATACAGCTCGGGCTCACTTTCCCTTCTTCCCCAAATCATATGACACCCCACATGGGTGTAATCTTTAGAAGAACATGCTCACTCACTTAACACAAATCTTTAAACTTAGCTCAAGATCCAACTCTCGTATCTCCGTATTCAAATTTCCTTCGCAACTCATCCTCAAACTCGGATTCTCTGATTTGATAAAATCGCAACTCTGAACGTGATCAGTAGGCCCCTCAAACATATTTTCCCAAACCCACGCAATCCTTTGAAACATGGCCACAACCCTAGTCCATTATACTCTGATTCCTCTAACTCCTTCTCCCACATCTGCTAAAGCCGTTACTCGCACCGCGATTCCTTAGAAACACATAAACACATATCGCAATCCCGCAACCATGACTTACTCTTGCCAGAATGAACCCTGGCTCCATCTGAGAATTCTACACAATCCTATCAAAACTAATCTTACTCACAACCAACATGGCTTGTTCCAAGTCTTTTTAACCCTCAAATCACAATACAGGAACATACCACTTAATACTATATCAACCAAGCCTGTAGGAAACTATCGGATCACTCTACAGACATATCGCAGCCATAGAACCTACTCAATCATTACCAAGCCCATTGTAACCATGCAGTACCTGAATAACTGATTTCAGTAACAATATCCTCAAGTTCCCTTGTAAACCCTGATAAAGCTCGATAAACCTTCCATAAGTCACATCTGAATCGAAACTCATCGAATCCTTATAGGTGTTTTACTGGAAACCCCGAGATCCTCTTGGGAAGATAAACATAGCCCAACAAGCTTAACTCGAACAATTTTGACCCTGAATAAATGTACCACCCTTGAATACCATTAATAGTCACTCGAATTGACTCCAGTTTTTCGAAATCAATCACAGTCCTATAGCTCATCTGTGGCGGTCAATTCTAACCCTTTCTCACGCATAACAAATTATGTCTATCGCTCTTGACTCCCAAAAGCTGAATCATAACCAATTTGTCTACTGAGTACCGAAGAACTAAATCTTGTGAATGCAACTTCGAGCTTCTCCACTTTACCCATTACGCACATCTGATACAACCCCAACCTTTCGAGTCTAAAAACCTACTGTCTCATATAACAACCCCTTAACCATCAAACTTTCCATTGTAATACCTCGATAACCCATAACATTTCCGAAAGTATTAGACCTCGCAACCTCTTATGCCAACTCAGCACAACCATTCCCAAGTCCTTATCTGTTCAGTCACTACTACTAGTAACATAATACACTACTACAAATATGGTCTCATCTCAGAAATATAACTCTAGCCTTAACATGCCAGTTACCTGAAATATGCTTCTCACTAGTCGCTGATCACGAACCTCACGGAACTCTGTCATATCACATAGTCCATTCCCGTAGATTTCCTTCTTAAGCTCATGCAACAGTCACACCTCATCTGAATCTGCAAGCCAACGATGCCACAATCTAAATAGACTTAAGTAACTCCAAGATGTACTTCATTCTTGCCGACTCTCGATCAACTATACCTTTTATCGACTCGTCAATTTCCCAATTTCTAATCACTTCACGGTCATCGATACTGTAATCAATCCTTGAATCCACTCCATCGAATAACACATAATCTTAAATCTTGCAAACTAGCCGAATTAATCCTAGAGATAGGATCGTACCACACACTCTGCACAATAGAGTTTCCTTAACACTTACCACTCTAAACTGAACACTCTCTAAATCTCGCGTATCATATAATAGTCTTACTAATATCCTCATGTATCTCACTGAAGCGTACTTTCCCAACTTGCCTTACTCGCTTTCCGAATTGTTATTCCGAACTTAACTCGGTTAACCCCTCATTGATCTACCATTTGAAGTACCCATGTTTACGAATCACTTACTTAAATCCTTAACATTACTAGTCCTCGAAGTATCACCTCTTACCTTAATTATCAAATTTGAACACCTCTAACTACTCGCACGCCAATCCTTTTTATTCAATCACATAAGCCGAGTAATAACACCATTAGCAGCGGAATCTAGTCAAATTTACACAATGAATACCAGGTTCCCAACCTTAGTCCACCACTGACCTCTATTAGTCTACGACATAACCGAACATACAACACCCGAACATACAACTCATCCATAAACTCTCAAGTCCACTCTACATTGTCCAATCTCAACCAAGCTCTCACATCACTAACTCTTACTTTAACGATTTCCTTTCTGCCCATAACCTCAAAGACACCAATCACCTCATCGGTCACACCCGTTATTGTACGTCATGATATAATGTCCTTGCAATCCAAACACGACTCAAGTACCCATATTACCTCACCTCAAGTCTTACGAACCTTAATCCCCTGAACTCGATAGCAAGATGCCTCATCGCAATCCTTCGGTTCCCATATTTCATTTCAAATCTCTTTTATCACTATCAACTAACAAACACTCAAATTCGCTCGATCCTCTAAACTAATCATCCATCTAAGCCAAATGAACCACAAAACAAATTTCATATTTCTCTTCAAATCTAAGTGAAACAACCAGTAACTCCTCAAGTCATTAACTCATAGCATTCGCCCATAATTGAAGTCATTTCTGTCACTCGATTACTAGCTTCTCAGTCGTCTACAATCCAGTCAAATTTACCAATCAAACGATGTGCCCATAGCATTCACTTAATAACGGAGTAGTCATTTAACATTGACGACCTTATATCAAGAATGACCTTTAGTACCATATTCCTCATATATCACGTGAACCTGTAAGTACGACTATTACCAAACCATGCCTAATTATTTCCACAAGATTCAATACTCCATAATAACCATAGCTCAAACAACCACTTCCTTCGGTAACGCTAACGTCATGCTGAACCCCTTTTACCTTTCACAACCGAACACGAATTTCGCCCTTGCATCAATTACAACCTTATCCTGACAACCATGTCAGATACCAATTTTTTCCTTCCCAATCTCACAAAAAGTACTCATGTCTAAGATGTTCTATGAAGTCCCACTTCGCTACACGCTTTTCATAAAAATCTTCCTTCATGTTCTTATTATCAACTTCTTTTCTTTATTACATGCGATCACAATACGTTTGCCCACATTCGATAGTCATCACCGAACTTACACTTGTTCTCACATACCGAAGTCTAATACTCTATCGTTGATGAATCGTCGACCCGCCATTAGTTCACCAGTGTCACGCATACCATCATAAAGCCTTGATGAAGCTGAAGTCAAATCGATCACATTATCGAGCAACCCACTATTGCTAAGCCATCAATGCACTTTGTCACTTCCGAGAAGCCCAACACTGAAACGCTAAGACCATGTAACCTTCTGAACTATCTTTCCCATTTCTCATGAACTCCCATAATAAACGAGTCTAATCGCGACTCCGCACAACAACCGAGTCTAATCACGACTCTACACAATCGAATCCTCAGGCCATAACTAGAGACTGAACTAGATCATGCATCCGAATCCTATAACACATCTCGTACCATTCCACAATGCGTCATAGATCGACCATTCGCATAGGATTCGAGGACGATTTTCCACCCTCCGTGGGTGATTGAGGTAAGTAAGTTCAGATACCAATTGGAATCGAATAGACACCAATTTGAATGAAGTCGCACAAGAGAATGAAAGAATTGAAAGTTTCCTAAATGTCCTATAGACACGTTTTAGTATTATAGACAGGGTATGCTAGGGCTCTGATACCAAATGTCACGACCTAATTTCACAAAGTCGCGCGGGCACCTACCCATCCCACGACGGTAGGTGAACCTTTAACCCAACATTCACAAACACGGTATAAATAGCGAAAGAAGATAAAGTAACGTAAGTCTGATATATGAATATATAATAAGTACGGAACTAAATCAAAAATCACCCCAGTATCTGGTCTGGTCATACAAGAGCATTTAACTAAAATCTATAAGTCTGGAAGTAATAATAATACATCAATAGTCTCAATAATGTCTCAGAATAGCAAAGTAAGACATAATAGCAGAAGAGACTTCGGCTAGCGAAGTGTCCACATGCTCACCCCAACAGACTCGAATCAGCAGCCTAGGACTCCCAGCCACGAAGGGTAGACGTCGATCCCACCTGATACTCTACATTCATAAAAGAATGCAGCAAGTGCAGGTCAGTACAAACAACACGTACTGGTAGGTATCATAGGTCGACTAAGATTAACTAACATATACCAAGATAATAAAGTAAGATAGACAGGTAAATCAATAAAGTATAAGTCAACACGAGCCAGTAAGCAAGTACAAGTCAACACCGTTGTTATAGCATTTAATTCCAACTGTGCCAAGTCTCAGTACATCCAATCCGAATCCGTATATCACAACTATATCACAAGAATATCTCAAGAAGCCAAAAATACAATGCAATGCAATAATTTATGAAATATGGATGCAATGCATATACACCGATACACATGTACTCCGATGATGGAACATCACATCTCGGCAGCACAACCCATGGAGAACCCGCGAAGTCTATGTACCATTCCTAATGATTCCGGCAAAGACCTCGGCAATCGCTACCAGCACTTTTGGTTCTACCTCGATTCCGGGAAACATCGGTCATCCATCCTCACGTCACTCTTATCCAACTGAGCCCAGCTCATAACAGTGTTTCCTTGTACATCATCAATGTATCAACAGTATATCATGAAGGATGAGAATGCGTGCAATGTATGAGTTCAATGTCAATAATCAAATGAATCTCAAAGAATACCACACATGAGCACACCAATAATATCAATAAAAAGGCTACACAATAAATCACAATAGTATCACAATCCTCGCCTCAAAACAGCAAGAAGTAAGGTGCTACATTATTATCATCAAGATATATCACTAGTCACCAATATCTACTATCTCCATGTGGCAACGAGCCAATAATAAATAAAACAAGATAAGTCAAAACATAACGGGGTGGCTAGCCCCAAATCATATAACAAGGCCCAACCTAAGGCAATATCCAACCCAACTTCATACCCGAAGGTTTACATGCATTCTCCGATAATATCATCTAACTATACGCTTCGCTAATCGTAGTCTCACCATAGGGTAAACCATAACCTACCTGGAGAGCCGAACAACAAAGTCTCCAATAATCAAGCCTTTGTCTTTCCCTTCCTTTGAGCCTCGAGATAATGAAAGTCTAAACATATCCGAATCATGAAATTAGAATCAAGAGAAACATAATTCAAGCCTTACTTCTATTCAAGACCCAATTCCCAACCTATGGAATAGGGTTTATGAACTAGAAAGGTGAAATTAGGAATCTATAGGTCTCAACATGAAATTAAGCTCTAGGTGATCAATTCCCATCAATTACAAGCTAGAAGAACTAACAAATTACTTAAATTCGGATTCTAGGAAAAAATCTCAAATTTTGGTATAAACCCTAACTTCCAATTCCATAATTTAGCCACTAATTAGGAAGGAATCATGCAATAATAGATTCTAGTTATCAATTCCATGCTTAATGAAGCTAACCCAATCAATAAATCAGGATTACAAAGCCTTGAATGAAGAACTCATTGAGCCCTCTTTAATCCTTAAACTCTTAGTGAACTTGCATGATAATGGAATCCTAAGATGATTAAGGAAAATGGAATAGCAAGGATGATTGAAAGACTTACCACAAAGATTTTCCCCCAAGAATCACCTTGAAATGCTCCAAATAACTCTAAAGTCGAAATAATAATGAATGAGGGACTTAGGGCTTTTAACACTCATTTAATAAATCAATCTGTCCGATACCCGCTTCTGCGACAACGAGACCGCTGCGGCGGTCCTGCTTGGGCCTTGCTTCAGACCGTTACGACGGTCAGCCAATCAATGCACTGGGTTTCTTCTGCGGCATGGCCACCGCTATAGCGGTGTCGCTGCTGCGGTACTAATGCCGCTATAGCAGGGCACCAGAACAAGAAACTCCCCAAAAATCACAATCTGAACCCGAAATCCCGACTATCAACTGAGGCCATCTGCTCACATACCACATATGCAACACACATAAAAATACGCTACAAACACACTCGTGGCCAAGGAATTCCTAACGGAGGTCTCGTTGACCAAGTCAACTCCCGATACCTCAAAATGAACTTTCCAACCCAAGTTCCAAAATGCACCCGAGTGCATTGGGAACCGAACCGAATATACATACAAGTTCTAAAAGACCCTACGGATCTCTCAGAATCAATGAATTCTCGAAAAAAGTCTGTTTACCCAAAACTCAGCTATGAGGTAAATGGTTTTCACTTACAAGACAAATTTCCCCAAAACTCACCCAAATCAAGTTTGATGACCTCGAGAAGCGTGCCAACGATTCCCGCTGTTCAAATATGAGCTAATAAAGCTCGAAATGGGATTAAAAGTGGAAATGCAATAACGACCGAACAGGTCGTTACAACGTACTTTTACCGTTCCAAGGGAAATTTTAATCCAACCACTTCCCGTCTTGGTTTCTAAGTCTCCAGTCATGAACGTAACTTAGTTAGGAGGTATGAGGTGTTACTGGTAAAATCGAAACTTTTCCTCAAATTAGGTTTTCTAAGTTTCCATTGACTAATAACTAGATTTCATAGTTATCTACACCAAAACAAGTCATAAATAGAATTCTTCTTTTAAATCCCCAATTTCAAGAAACCCAAGCCTTAACCCATTTGCAATAATCGAGGAAGAATAGGATTTGGGGTTGGTTAATTTACCTAGAATAAGAATCTAAGAGTTCCTTCGAAAATGCTATGATCCTACGTAAAGAAAACCCATTGTACCTTCCTAGGATTTCGCAAGTTAGGAAATCACCATTTTTACTAAACCCTATAATCAAAACTTAGTAAATGAAGGAAGAGATTCAAGAGAGATGAAATAAATAAGTTTTAGAGGTTACCTTTCCAAAGGTTCCATGAGATTTTCTCTAAAAATGCCCTAAATGGCGGCTGGGACTGAGAGTTGGGTGAAAAATGAGGTCAAATACTGAAATGAACTTTAAATACTAGGTTTGCCCAGCGTCATCACAATCGACCACTGTAGCGAGCCACCGCTATGGCGAACAATCGACCGTGAGGGCTGTTGACACCTAATTTTTTACCTCCCATAATTTATTTTAATTACCCAGAGTCCTTGGATATTAAACGAAGTGAAATAGGTATGTTTAGAAGTCAAAATGATTTTATAAAATTATTTAGATAATACTTTACCATTTTTATTTGGTAAAATAATTTCTATGATAAATCATTTAGAAATTAATTTACTGCATTTAACCAAGAGAAGACAATTCACAATAATTATTTAATTTTTTAAATTATCAAAGAAATCAATTAGTAAGTATTTTATTCCGTTTAATTCAAGGAATTTGATTAATTAAATAAATTAATCATTTTACCCTTCAACTCTTAATTTCCCCATTTTTTATTAGGAGTTTACCATAATTAATTAAATGCTAAATTGTGGTTAATTCCCTAAAAATTGTTTACTACAAAATTGATAGTGGTTACAATTGAAATGGTCAATTTTGACCTTAATTGAAAGCCAATCTTGTGGTTTGACCTAATTGAGGCCATTATTGCAAAAATAGCCTTTAAATTGTTTGTGAAGTTTAATTGTGACCTTGTGTCATGACTCAATTTCACTAAGTCGCGCGGGCACCAACGTTTCCCACCTCCGTAGGCAAACCCTTATCCCGAAAATCTTAAAAACATGAAATAATAAATAAATAAATAAATAAGCAGAAGAGATAGAAATACATAAGTCTGACAATAATGATATAAAAACATGCGGAAGTAAGGAAATACATCAAATCCACCTAGAGTCTGGTCTAACTATACAAGAGCCTCTAACTAGATACTACAAGTCTGAAGGTAATAAAAATACATCAATAGTCTCAAACATATGTTTTAGAACGAAAATAAAGACATAATAGATAGAGGAATCTTCAGGCAGCGAACGTCCCCCTGCTCACCTGGAGACTCGAATCAGCAGATCCTCGAACAACTATCAACCACGAGGTGTAGAGGTCGAACCTGCATTCATAAAAGAATGCAGTAAGTGCAGGTCAGTACAAACAACAAGTACTGGTAGGTATCATAGGCCGATAAAGTTTAGCTAACATATATAAAGGCAATAAAGTAAGATAAACAGGTAAATCAACAAAGTATAAGTCAAACACTAGCCAGTAACCAAGTACACGTCATCACCTCTGTTTTTGCATCTAAACCCAAATGTGCCAAGTCTCAGTATATCAACCCAAATTCGTATATCCCAACTACATCACAAGAATATCACAATAGAAGCCATAGTAAAATGCAATGCAACAATGTATGGAATATGAGTGCAATGCATATGCACCATACACATGTACTCCGATGAGGGAACATCACATCTCGGCAACACAACCCATGGGGGACCCGCGAAGTCCATGTACCACACAATTCCGGCAACAACCTCGACGATCGCGACCAATCCTCACGATTCAGGAATAAACCTCGGACATCACTACTAGCATTCATACCTCGATTTCGGGATAACCATCGGACATTGGCCCTAACATCACTCTCATCCAACCGAGCCCAACTTATAACAGTGTTTTCTTGTATATCATCAGTGTATCAATAGTATATCATGAAGGATGAGAATGCGTGCAATGTATGAGTTCAATGTCAATAATCAATCAATATCAAAAGTACCACACATGGGCACACCAACAATATCAATAAAAGGCTACACCATAGGCCATAATAGAATCACTATCGTCGTCTCAAACGACAACAAGTAAGATACTACAATAACATAATCAAGATATATCAATAGTCTCTAATATCTACTATCTCCACGTGGCATCAAGCCAACAACAATAGAAAAAGATAATTCACAACACAACGGGGTGGCTAACCCCAATCACACAATAGGGCTCAACCTAAGACAGTATCCAACTCAACTTCATAACCGAAGGTTTACATGCTTTCACCGACAATATCATCTAAATATATGCTTAGCTAAACGAAGTCTCATCATAGGATAAACCGTAACCAACTTGGAAGGCCGAACAGCAATATCACCAACAATCACTCCTTGGACTTCCCTTTCCTGTGAGCCTCGAGATAATGAAAGTCTAACACATCCGAATCATGGAATTAGAATCAAGAAGAACATCAAACGAACCCTACTTCTATTCAAGACCCAAATCCCCAACTTATGAAATAGGGGTTTATGAACTAGAAGGGTGAATTTAGGAAGCTAAAGGTCTTAACATGAAATTAAAGCTCTAAGTGATCAATTCCCATCAATATCAAACTAGACGAATCAACAATTTACTCAAATTCAGATTCTAGGCAAAACCCTCAAATTTGGGTATAAACCCTAACCTTCAATCCCATAATTTAGCCACTAATTAGGAAGAAATCATGCAATTATAAGTTATAGTCATCAATCCCATGCTTAATAGAGCTAATCCAACCAACAAATCATGATTTAGAAGTCTAGAGAGAAGAACTCATGGAACCCTCTTTTAATCTTCAAACACTCAATGAACTATCAAGATAAGGAATTCTAAGGTGATTAAGGACAATGGAATAGTAAAGGAATTAGAAGAACTTACCACCAAGAATTTCCTCCAAGAATCACCTAGAATTGCTCCTAATAGCTTAGATTTCGGAACAGTAATAAATGAGGAACTTAGGGCTTATAACACTCATTTAATGAAATTAACTGCCCGACACTCGCTTCCGCGACCAATCGTCTCCTTTAACGTTACAAGTGGTATCGGTCCCCACGACAATAGAACAAAATCAAATCATAAAATAGCATAGGCGCTTCGGCGGTCTTTGCAACAGTGCCACTAAGATAATATCTAACCGGACACCAGAAGAACCCAAGATTTTCACAACTCAACCCGAATTTTTGACTAGCTCTTGAGGCCATCTGCTCACATACCAACTATGCAGACATACATAAAAACACGCTACGAACGCACTCGTGGCCTCAGAATTCCCAACGGAGGTCTCATTGACCGAGTCAACCCCCGATACCTTAAATTTAATTTCCCAATCCAACTCCCGAAATGCACCCGAGTGCATTGGGAACCGAACTGAATATGTAAATAAGTTCTAAATGACCATCCGGACCTCTCAAAATCAACGAATTTTCAAAAAAGATCCGATTACCCAAAAGTCAACTTTGAGTCAACTCTTTTTCACTGAAAGCCTAATTTTCCCAAAAAGTCACCCAAATCAATTTTGAACATCTCGAGAAGCATGTCAACGATCCTCTCGGGTAAAAAATGAGCTAACAAGCTCTGGAAAAGGTCAAAAAGTGTCAGAAAGACTATAACGACCAAGCGGATCGTTACATCAGATACCAATTAAACCATCGCTCATTCCCGAGCGACGAAGGAAAAAGAACGGAGATGTACCTGAATCAGCGAACAACTGAGGATATCGGCTACACATATCGGACTCAGTCTCCCAAGTGGCCTCCTCAACAGGACGATACTTCCATTGTACCTTTACAGAAGCAATCTCCTTAGACCTCAACTTTCAAACCTGCCTATCCAAAATCGCAATAGACTCCTCCTTATAGGTCAAATTCTCATCAAGCAATATCGAGTCCTAACGAACAGTATAAGTGCCATCGGCATGGTACTTATTTAGCATAGACACATGAAAAACTGGATGAACTCCTGCCAAGCTTGGTGGTAAGGCCAACTCATAAGCAACATCACCCACACGGTCAAGAATCTCAAATGAGCCAATATACCTCGGACTCAACTTTCCTCTCTTCCCAAACCTCATAACACCCTTCATGGGTGAAATCTTCAATAGAACCTGTTCACCAATGGCAAACTCTAAATCTCGGACCTTCCGATTCGCATACATATTCTATCGACTCTGAGCTGCTAAAAGCTTAGCCTGAATGACCCTTACTCTCTCAATAGATCCGTACCCCCAGGTTAAACCTCAAATGCACCAAACCAACCAACCGGAGATCTACATCTCCTACCATACAAAGCCTCAAAAGGCGCCATGTCGATACTCGAGTGATAACTATTATTGTAAGCAAACTCTGCCAACGGTAAGTGCTGATCCTAATGACTACCAAAATCAATAACGCAAGCTCTCAACATATCCTCAATCACCTCAATGGTCTGCTCGGACTACCCATCTGTACGGGGTAGAAAGCTGTACTAAGATCCAATCGGGTACCCAACTCATCATGGAAAGCTCTCCAGAAATGGGAAGGGAAGATAGTCCCCCGATCAGATATGATGAAAATAGGAACCCCATGCAATCTCATAATATCACGAATGTACAACTTGGCTAAATTTTTTGCGGTGTAAGAAATCTGAACTGAAATGAAATGAGCGGACTTAGTGAACCGATCAACTATCACCCAAATCGAATCAAACTTACCCAGGGTCTTTGGAAGACCCACAACGAAATTCATAGCAATCCTCTCCCACTTCCACTAGGGAATGGACATCCTCTGAAGCATACCACCGGATCGTTGTTGCTCATACTTAACCTGATGACAATTACCGCTCTTAGCCACGAAATCGGCTATATCCTTTTTCATCCGATGTGACAAATAATGTTTCCTGAAATCACGATACATTTTAGTTGTTCTTAGATGAATGGAATATTGAGAGCTATGAGCCTCAGTCAAAATCAAGTGAATCAAGTCTCCAAACACGAGGAACGCACACGCGCCCCTTAATCCTCAAAGTACCCTCAGAATCAATCATGGCCTCCTTGGCCTCACCCCTCAGAACCCTATCTCGAATCTTGCTCAACTGAGCATCCTCAAACTAATGAGTCTTGATCTGATCTAGTAAGGATGATCTCTCCTCTACACAAGCCAAAACTCTGCCTGGGGCTGAAATATCAAGACGGACAAGACTGTTGGCCAGAGTCTGAACCTCCATGGCCAACGAACGCTCGAAAATAACAAAATAGGCTAAACTCTCCATACTCGCGGCCTTACGACTCAAGGCATCAGCAACCACATTAATTTTTTTCGATGATAAAGAATAGAGATGTCATAGTCTTTCAGGAGCTCCATCCATGGCGCTGCCTAGATTAAGATCTCTACAAACACATGCTGAAGGCTATGGTGATCGGTGAAAACCTCACAATGGACACATACAAGTAATGCCTCCAAATCTTCAAAGCAAAGACCATAGCCAACAACTCCAAATCATAGGTAGGGTAATTCTTCTTATGGATCCTTAACTGACGGGAAACATAGGTTATGACTCTACCCTCCTATATCAATACAACACCCAAACCCACATGGAAAGCATCACAATAGACTGCGAAATCCTTACCTTCCACGAGTAATACTAGAATCGGGGCTAAAGTCAAAAGAGTCTTAAGCTTTTGAAATCTCTCCTCACAATCATCGGACCATTAGAAGGGAACATCCTTCTGAGTTAATCTAGTCAAAGATGAAGCAATAGAAGCAAAACCCTTCACAAATCGGCAGTAGTAGCTAGCCAAATCCACAAAACTAGGGATCTCGATCATAGTAAAGGGGCCTCGCCCAATCCCTTAGAGCCTCAATCTTTTGATGATCCACCATGATCCCGTCCTTAGACACAACGTGGCCCAAGAATGCCACAGACTCCAACCAAAACTCGCACTTCGAAAACTTAGCAAATAAGCTATTCTTCTTCGACAACCCAAGTACAGTGCGAAGATGGCTCTCATGCTCCTCTCTACTCTTGGAATGCACCAAGATATCATCAATAAACATAATGACAAAGGAATCAAGCAATGGCCTAAAGATGCCATTCATCAAAGTCATGAATGCAGCCGGGGCATTGGTAAGCCCAAATGACATCACCAGAAACTCATAATGTCCATATCTCATCTGAACTGCTGTCTTCGAAATATCCTCAACCCTGATCCTCAGCTAGTGGCAGCCTAAACGTAAGTCAATCTTCGAGAACACTAAAGCACTGTGAAGCTGGTCGAATAAATCATCAATACGAGGCATAGGACACTTGTTCTGAATAGCAACCTTATTTAGCTGGCGATAATCAATGCACATTCTCATAGATCTATTCTTCTTCTTCACAAACAACACAGGAGCACCCCAAAAGGAAACACTCGGTCTAATAAACCCCTCAATAAATCCTATAACTGCTCCTTAAGCTCTCTCAACTCGGCCGGTGCCATCTGATATGGTGGAATAGAAATAGGGTGAGTGCCCGGATCCAAGTCAATACAGAAATCAATATCGCGATCGAATGGGATACCCGACAAATCGGTTGGGAAACCTCCGTGAACTCGCTCACAATAGGAATGGACTCAAGGTGTGGAGTTGAAATACTAGTGTCACGCACATGAGCTAGATAAGCTAAACACCCCTTGTTGACTAACTTTTTCGCCTGAAGGAAGGAAATAATCTTCTTCAGAGCGGGGCTTGGAGACCTCCCACTCAAGTCTAGGAATGCCGGCATGGCTAAAGTGCTCGATCGTCTTGCATGACGGTACCAAGATCGTATGATAAGGAGAAAGCCAGGTCATACCCAAAATAATGTCAAAATCCACCATATCAAGTATCATCAAATCTACCCAAGTGTCATAACCCATAAAAGTAACCAAACACGACCGATAAACTCGATCAACCACAACAGAGTATCCCATCGGAGTAGACACATGAACAGGTACAGCTATGATATCACAAGGCAAATCCCAATCAACGGCATGATATGCGGATACATACGAATAAGTGGATCGGGATCAAATAACATATGATGCGCGTGTATTGATCGAAACGATAATTGTAAATACCAGCATCTAAGGCCTCTACCTCGGTCTACCGGAACAGAACATCGGCCCCATCACGTCCGGATTGAGATTCACCTCGAACTCGGGACCCACCCTACCGCCTCCGGGGATCCACCCTCTAGAAACCCGAGAATCGCCACGTCCGATTGAGCACCACCCCCTCCGAGACGCACTTCGACTACCCGACGATGACCGAGTCTCTGTGACCGATGACCCCGCTTCGATCGTGACATCCCTAGCATAATAACCGAACTCTCCACACACAAAACATCCCTTAGAGGGCGGATACTGATAGACTGAAGTTGAGGACCCGGCTAGAACAACTCTGTCTACTGGTCAAGAAAATGAGCTCTCAGGAGGTCTCTGACTGGGTGGTCCACTGGAGAAAGCCTACAAAGCTGAATGCACATGGTGGCCAGAATAGGGCTGATACAGCCTAGAAGACTGACCGGTGCCCTTAGAGCTGGAACCACTATAACTCTCAAACTGTCGCGGCCTTTTCTCACTAACCCCTCCGAATGCGTGGGCCTTAGCGGCCTCGACTAAAAAAGGTAAATCAACAAAGTATAAGTCAAACGAGCCAGTAACCAAGTACACGTCATCACCTATGTTATAGCATCTAAACCCAATGTGCCAAGTCTCAGTATATCAACCCAAATCCGCATTTCACAAGTACATCACAAGAATATCACAATAGAAGCTATAGTACAATGCAATGCAATAATGTATAGAATATGAGTGTAATGCATATGCACCGTACACATGTACTCCAATGAGGGAACATCACATCTCGGCAAAGACAACCCATAGGGAACCCGCAAAGTCCATGTAGCTCACGATTCCGACAACAACCTCGATAATCGCTACCAATCATTACGATTTCGGAATAAACCTCGGACATCGCTACCAAAGACCCATACATCGATTTTGAGATAACCATCGGACATCGGTCCTCACGCCACTCTCATCCAACTGAGCCTAGCTCATAACAGTGTTTTCTTGTATATCATCAATGCATTAACAGTATATCATAAAGGATGAGAATGCGTGCAATGTATGAGTTCAATGTCAATAATCAAATGAATCTCAACAGTACCACACATGGGCACACCAACAATATCAATAAAAAGGCTACACAATAAGCCACAATAGTATCACAATCCTCATCTCAAAACAGCAATAAGTAAGGTGCTACAATATTATCATCAAGATATATCACTAGTCACTAATATCTACTATCTCAACATGGCTCGAGCTAACAATAAATAGAACAAGATAAGTCACAACATAACGGGGTGGCTAACCCCAATCACACAACAGGGCCCAACATAAGACAATATCTAACCCAACTTCATACCCGAAGGTTTACATGCTTTCTCCGACAATATCGTCTAAATATATACTTCACTAAACGAAGTCTCACCATGGGGTAAACCGTAACCTACCTGGAAGGCTGAACAACAATTACTCTTTAGACTTCCCCTTCCTTTGAGCCTCGAGATAATGAAAGTCTCAAACATTCGAATCATGGAATTAGAATCAAGAAGAACATCAAATGAACCATACTTCTATTCAAGACCCAAATACTAAGCCTATGGAATAGGGGTTTATAAACTAAAAGGTTGAAATTAGGAATCTAAAGGTCTTAACATGAAATTAAAGCTCTAAGTGATCAATTCCAATCAATATCAAGCTAGAAGAATCAACAATTTACTCAAATTCGGATTCTAGGCAAAACCCTCAAATTTGGGTATAAACCATAACCTCCAATCCCATAATTTAGCCACTAATTAGGAAAAAATCATGCAATTATAGGTTCTAGTCATCAATTCCATGCTTAATAAAGCTAACCCAACTAGCAAATCATGATTTAGAAGTCTAGAAAGAAGAACTCATGGAACCCTCCTTCAATCTTCAAACACTTAAGGAACTATCAAGATAAGAAATTCTAAGGTGATTAAGGAAAATGGAATAGTAAAGGAATTAGAAGAACTTACCACCAAGAATTTCCTCCAAGAATCACCTAGAATTGCTCCCAATAGCTCAGATTTCGGAATAGTAATAAATAAGGAACTTAGGGCTTTTAACACTCATTTAATGAAATTAACTGCCCGACACCCGCTTCCCCCACCAAAGAGGCGTTGCAATATATCACTGGCCCACGACCACTCCAACATCATGCCTAAAATCACATGATTTAGCCTTTCAATGCGACGGGGTTCATGCATCATGGCTACAGTGCCGCCAAAGCGGGCACCAAACACCAGAAGATCCCAAGATTTTCACAACTCAACCGGAATTTTTGACTATCTCCCGAGGCCATCTGCTCACATACCAACTATGCAGACATACGTAAAAACACGCTACGAACGCACTCATGACCTCGAAACTCCCAACGGATGTCTCGTTGACCGAGTTAACCCCCGATACCTCAAATTTTATTTTCCAACCCAAGTCTCAAAATGCACGCGAGTGCATTGAGAGTCGAACTGAATACACAAATAAGTTCTAAATGACCATCCGGACCTCTCGAAATCGAAGAATTTTTTAAAAACGTCCGTTTACCCAAAAGTCAACTTTGAGTCAACTCTTTTTCACTTAAAGCCCAATTATCCCAAAAAGTTACCCAAATCCATTCTAAATACCTCGGGAAGTATGTCACCGGTCACCTCGGGTAAAAAATGAGCTAACAAGCTCGGGGAAAGGTTAAAAAGTGTCGGAAAGACTATAACAGCCAAGCAGGTCATTACATATAGACCAATTAAACCATTGTTCGTCCTCGATCGACGAAGGAATAGGTCAAATACATTGGCCTAATATCGAACCATGAACGAAGAAAGGCATGAGAGAAAAGCATATTGGCTAGTGATTGTGAGGCCCCAATTCTTGACTGGAGGGGACACCAAAGGCCTCTGCCCTTCCATCCCTTGATTAAGGGTATATTTGAAAAAAAATATCCTTTACTTGTTTGAATAGTTTTTATCTAAATAGGATTAAGGGTCTAAATTAATTAGTCTTTTCTTAATTATGATTATATATTAAAATGAGTATCAAAATCCGGTACATATACGCATGTATACACGGATATACATGTATATCACGTGTATATATGTGTATAATGTAATAGCCCATCAGCCTATTTAAAAGAAAATGGACCGAGTTCAGCCCAAAAGGGCAAGACCCAGCCCAGCTCCGTGTTAAAGGGGGGTAACACCCCATACTCCCTTTCATTCTTATCTCCACGCCAAACACACCCTACTCCCTCTCTCCTCCTTCTCATTCTCTGAACCCTAGCTGCCACCCCCTCTCTTCTCTCTCCTCTGAGTTGGATTGCCAAAAATGGCGAAAACACAGAGTCCACAGGCTTTTCTCAGTACATTAATGATAGCCGAATCTGGCCACATTTATTGCGAATAAGTCTTTCTCTACTCCTTCTCACTGAATACAACCTAAGAGAGGTAATTCTCACCCTTCTCTATCTTATTTTTCCATTTTTTTCGTCTGAATCAAGTACCACAATGCATTAATGACCTTTGTTTTGAACTGCTTCAACCCTCGAATGTCATTGGTTCTTCATGAACCAACCGGATCGGGGGAATAAGCTTAGAAATCATTCGTTCATTTCAATTTTGGGACTATCTGAGTCGTTCATTGTGAGAACCAAGTGTCTTTTTTAGAAATTTCACTTGTCCCACATCGATTAGGGAATTAGGGTTTGGGTATTTTGGGGTTCTATATTTCATTGAAAAAAACAAGTTTGGAACATAGGGATACAACACCAAAAACCTGAGTTTTGAGCTTTCATACTCAAAATTGGGGTTCTCAGTCTAAAAGTTTCAACTTAGCCTCTTAGGTTGAGTTTTCAAAATTTTAATTTACTTTGCTTTTGTGTGGCCGAGTTTGATTTTGGAAGCACAAAGGAGGCTCCAAGTCCATTCTTGCTCCGGTTGCACTCAAAAAAAGTAATTTACTTATCATGCCTTTTATATTTTATGCTTTCATGTTTATTTTGCTTAGTTTTTGCTTAATGTCAATTAGTATTAATGCTAATTTAGTTGTTTTTGTTGTTAATATAGGCCTGTTAGTATAGAATTATGTTGGTTTGCATTTGTTTGCTTGGTTGTTAGCTTAGAAGAGATTGAATGATAGAAACATGCCTAATCATACCTAGAAATGCTCATATATGCCCGGATACTTTAATCGTACTTGAACAGATTGAATAGGTTTTTTAAAAAATGCTTAAATCGAATTCCAAGATGTCTCGCTTAAGCCTTAAACATGTCTAAGATAATCGAGAATACTCACTTTAGCCTGGATATGTCTAGTTGAACTAAAATATGCAAACATACTCGCATAGGCTTAAGTTTACCAAAATTATTCAAATGTACTCAAAGTGGTTTTGTGAGGAAGGGTATACATGAATCTGCCTAGACTTTTGTATGAAATTGTGTTTCACAAACTAAGTATGAAAGGATTCCAAACCTAGTTAGAATTAATGGTAAAACATTGTTGGCTTTATCTTTAAGTTTTGAAGCAGGTTTGCTACTTGATTTTATCCTAACTTGCTTAAGGCTTCAACTTGTTGTGATAATCAAATTGGGCAAAGGTCTAGATGAGGCTCACAAAGGTAGGCTTATCATGTTTCTGCTTCGTCTTGATCATTGAACAGTCCTGTCTAACTATAATAACCTTAGGCATGAATTAGTTATGCACCTTTCCTTAATAGATATATATCAGTGTTGGCTGAGGGCTTAGTTTCGGTCGATGATGAGTTGACAGGACTACAAGTGTGTATATGATCCATGTAAATCACTTGACAACAGAGAGTCTTTTTAAAGGTGTCTTAAAGAGAGGTTGAGAGGGACCAAATTCAATTTGGGTCCTTAACATCTCTCCTCCAAATAAAAGGCACCATGACATGCCCTATGGATTAAATATTTACACAATCAACTCATTCAAGAGGTTCTTATAAGTACATCTCAATTATAAGCATTAATGTGTCATAACAGGTTATACTACACTGATAGTATAACATAATCTTCATGATTTTGGTATATATAACTTAAATCCTTAACAACAAAGGAACAACAAAACTCAAACTTGAGATAGTGTTAAACCAATCAAGTGACCAATTGATATAGTGTCAAAGCCAAAGGACATACCCAAAGAAGCAACTGAAGCATTTTGTCAACCTTCTCCTCGAAGCAGTTTTTGGTCATAAAGTAGAAGTTTTGTGGTGAAAACTTGATAAACTCTTAAAACGTGTTTTATCAAGCTTCAAATTCCATATTTCTAGTTTGAAGTTGAAATGATAAATAGGTTTGATAAATAAACACTTATTAGAAGTACTCCAATTATTGTTTTGATAATATCAACAAACACACAACTTAGAAGTTGTAACAATGCGGAATACATCGACAGCCCTTTAAACTTATCAGTGAATTTCATTTAGAAACTTGAACTATGACTATTTTCAATTGAGCACATGAACAATTATAAAGAGTTTCTATTAGACACTTCTAACTCAAAATTTGGAAAAGTTTATGCGCTTGTTCCCAAACGCCAATAGATAGATAAGTCAACCACTTAAATTAAATAAGTCACCTCCTTTAATTATAAACATTACCCTCAATAAGCCGTAAAACCTCATGCGTGTTCCAATCTAGGCTGATGTGTGATATATTTTATGTGGTTAACTTATCTACATAATGGGCATTTAAGAACATGCACATAAGTGTTTCAGTGCTCATTTGGACAAGCCATAGCTCAAGTGTCTAAATTAAATTTACTAACAAGCTTAAGAGATTGTCGACGTATTCCGTCTTATAAAAATTAGACTACAATCAGGAAAGCATGGTCAGATGAATATGAAAATTATACTTATTGTGCATTTAAGTCGAAAATTAATAATTTATTATTTGAATCTTGAGTACCTTTATTGAAATTTCTAAGTTACCACGGACGTCAACTATGAAACTATATATTATAAACAACTGCCTAAGATTTTTATTAGTTTATATTATAAAAAAGTAATTATATTAAAAAAATTATTTTTTATGTATAATTAAAGAATGAAGTTTCTTTAAAATACAAAATACTTTTGTAGTATGATTTTCATACACAGCTGAACCTCATTATAACATTGTCATTTGTCCGGATTAATTATTTTAGCTTCTATAGTGAAATGTTGTTATAAAGAACAAATAATATACGGAAAAGGGCCTAAAATGCCCTTGAACTATCGGATTTGGTACAAAAATACCCTCTGTTTACCTTTCCGCTCTAAAATGCCCTTATTTTTAACAGCCGACTTCAAAAAAAATAATTAAAAGTTTCATTTATTACGTGTTACGATTCTATTGGCTAATTTTAAAATAAACCTAATTAATTAAGATCTCATCCCAAAACCCGAATCCACCTAAAACCCATACCCTTCTCGCTTAAATTCGCCCATTAAACTATAGGATCGGCTAATAATCTTCCCTGTTCATCATCTTCCTCGGACTGGGTTCATCGTCTTTGTCACCAATTGTATCAAAAGTCAGAAAAACATACTAGCACTGCCTTTTCATCAACCCAGAGGAAAAAAAAACTCTAAAATAATTTGACTAAGACTAAGGAGGCACCAAACTTTTGTGCCCCATAATGGGTGCATGTTCCTCGTCAAACCACTATTCACATTTGTGAAAAATCCAACGAGCTCCGGCCGGTAAGGAAGATATGGTCGTCGGCCTTCAGCGTTAGCTTTACTCCTCATGATCAGCTAATACACCCTTCTTCTTTTTCTGTGCTACTTTTCTATTGGATTTAAGAGGTTTTTTGGGGTTTTGTGGGAGAATT
>NC_081353.1:53788790-53929100 GCF_029784015.1 Lycium ferocissimum | reverse complement strand
TTTATGAGGGATTTCGAACCCCGGTTATTACATTTATTTCGTACCCTCTTGTATGATTCTTATCGTTTTTATCTTTACATACTCGCATATTATCGACCCCGTTCGGGGGGCCCTTTATCCCGGGTACAAAGATGAAGACATTATGAAGACCCCCCATGGCTTGGAAGCCCCCTTTTTGCCCCCAAAGGCCCCGGTAAAAGAGTGTAGCCTTTGTTGGGTTATCGAAGATTTCGGAACAGGGGGGTCGGATGCGTTTTGTGGCGGCCCCACCGCCCGTCATGTCTTCGTATTGTGCCATAAATTATAGAGCTGTTCGTCATTTGTAAACTACAAAGGATTTTTCCCAAAAATATTTGTTTTTTGTCATTTTTTTCGATTAAAGTCCAAAGAGAGTAAAAGAGTCGGGGTTTCGCCTTCGAAGTTGAGTGCCCATCACCCTAGCAAAATCGTGACGACTGAAGGACATATACATATACACAACAAAAGAATCTGTACCAAAGTGTAGGCTCAGGAACAAAGGAGCACTCCAAAACGGCCCGAGTAGGGATCTAAGTGGCGGCTCACCCCGGCGGAAAATATCTTTTGCGCGGCATGAAACGCATTTTAGAGAAAGGGGTCGGTGCGGAATATGTCTTGAGCATGTAAAGCACGGAATACAATAGATAGAATCATAACCGAACTGAAAATTTACCGAAATAAATGAATCGAGAAAATCAAAACTTGCCTTTAGATAAGTATCACGCGTGTCAATATCATATCATCAAATCATTATATACATATAGCGTACCCGGCACTCCACCAGGGGCTCGGTGAATGAAATCATATAATCATCATGCATAAAGAATCATATAATCATATATATATACTGCACCCGGCCCTCGTGAGGGACTCATGAATAGAATCGTCGAGATGTAAATCTGGCCATCCCCATATCGTCACATCATCATATCATCATATAAATATATATATACCGTACCCAGCCCTACAGCTAGGGACTCTCATGAACAATGCAAGAAACCGTGCACGAATATGTACCCGGCCCGGTACTCGTGAAAGATGCACGAGGCATGCACGAAGAAAGCAGCCGAGAAACCATACGCACATAAATCATTCCAAAGGCTCGATGAATAAATTAAGCGAACTATCATTTGAAAATCGGGACAATAGTTATATCAAATGCCTCGGACATCACTCGGAAAGTATCAAACCGAACTTTAGAAATCATGGCCACGTGTTGGAATCATATACATAACAATCCCCTCATTTCGAGACTCGGTAAATAATAAGTAATCATCTTTCGGGGGTCGGAATACAAGATATTCGATTCTTTCCAACAAACCATTACAACTATACAAAGGAACGTCTCAGCCCACGGACAAGTATCAAAACCAATCCGAGCCCACCTATGGAAGTTAGAGTCATCATACACTACGGAACCTTCTACGAGCGTATCGAGGCGATCCGAGCCTTTTTGTGAAAGTTACCGTCGTTCGTAGTTTCAGAATCCTTTTTTAAAAACAAAATTCCTTATATAACATTTGAAATTAAAACATACAAAGGACACAAGGATCATAACATGACTACATTAAGAATGTTAATATCAAGAGGTGAATAAAGTCGGAAACACGCTCTGATCGCAAGAATAGAATCACCCCGAGGCTCGTATGATATTTCCCTTACGTCTAAGACATGCCAAAGAAAGAAAGGCGCAGCTTTACATACCTTGTCCGCTCTCCAAGCTAATCCAAACTTACGTAAGCGGACTTCCCAAGATCTACACAATACGCCATTAAACACCAACATTAGCTAAAGGCAGTTAGGAACTCAATTCTAAACGAACACCAAATTCTACAGTAATCAGTGCGACATTTTCCGTAACGTAATGCAACCCCGAGAATTCAGCTACGCTAAATTCATCAACAACCATACCAACAACATACTAGTAACATCAATAACCAATTCTAAACGTATTCTAACATTAGCAACCCTTTACTACATGATTCAACAACATTATTATATTCACCTCAACCACGTTACAGACCAATATCAACGTTCATACGTTCAATTACTAATCCGAAACCATTCAAATAATATTCAAGAACATTTCAAACAATTCGCATAATATTTTAACCAATCCAACTACACCACCACCTTACCCGAAATCTCCCCAACTCAACATAAACAACACTAACACATTTCCTTCTTCCAAAACTCATAAACTACACCAACAATCTATACGTTAACAATGCTCACTATAAAATATAATATCTACATAAAATTCACATTAACTTCCAAATCAGCCCACAACCATTACAACTTCAACTTGATTCATTAAAACTTTCATTATTAACATAGAATCCATGACGACAACAACTAA
Organism: Lycium ferocissimum; assembly: GCF_029784015.1. NCBI lineage: Eukaryota > Viridiplantae > Streptophyta > Magnoliopsida > Solanales > Solanaceae > Lycium > Lycium ferocissimum. The sequence goes on along the minus strand of NC_081353.1, from coordinate 53,926,723 downwards.
AATACCATATAAGATTTGTTCATTCCTTAACATACAAAACCATCCGTTTTGGCCATCACTTCATTACCAATCTTCCATGATTTTTATCCATTTCCATACACACTACAACAACACCCAAACATACTAAATACAATTAATTCACCACCCCTACCCAACACACCTATACACGGCCACACACACACACACATACTTGCCTCGCTTAACATCCATATTTTCAAGAATTTCATTCCTTTTCACATACTTCGATACGCACCAACCATTATAACATATAAAAAGAAGATTAAATCTTGCCTTCTTCAGCTCCACTTTTCTGCACTACTGGGACTTGTTCTTGCAAGAATAGTGTTTTGCTTGTTCCAACAACTATTCCACGTTGTAGAGGACCTTCCAATTAGTAGAGGAACTAAAAGAAAAATATTTTTGGTGATCAATTCTCCTTGCTCTTCTTCGGTTGAGTATGGCCGAATGGCCCCTTATATTTTTTTCTCCAAGTTTCTAGAGATCTTTGGGTTGGAAGATGATGAATATGACTTAATAAGTCATCCAATGTCTCATATAATAAACTTCCATGTGGCCATGGCCCACACCATATGTGGCCGGCCACGTACTCTTTAATTTCATGAATTGAAAGTTTTCCAAAATGCACTTTTAGCCCCAAATTTCCTTAGTATTCCATGCCACAAAATCCTAAACACTTAGGTCTTAACGCAAGATCATGATCAAAAGTCTCGACTTCGTATTCTAATAGTCTTGTCCCTAACTTATCGTAATTGACCTTGATTATCCCGACGTACAAAATACGGGATATAACAGTTTTCAAGGATCTAAGGTTCATGCGCAACTAATTCCCCTTATCCCTCATACTCTTTTACTCTTGTGTTGCACTCAACATCGATTTCAAAACCAATCATAATCATATTGTATTTGTCATTAATGATAGCCTTGCTTTATCGCTTTATCGTCGTACGGTAAACTCATAACTCATGTCACATTTTCTTTCAACTTATTCCTTTATATACTTTACTCGTTCTTTCTTGGTATAGGATATTCGTAGGAGATGCATCTTCCTTTTATCATAATACGACTACTTCTGCGCGCGTGCAGATTTCCTTTTCTTTCTATTCCCATACATATTACTTTACATTCCTTCCTCTCAATTTATCTTATTACTTCCAATCAATCTTTTATTCCCGCACGAGAACCCTATTCTTAACTCGACCGCTTTGTCCTTTAGAATATATTACTTCTATACAATCCATTTTTCGCTTCCAAAACTTACTCTGTTCATTCTGATCATCCTCTCTCATCCTTATTGTGTTGACCCTTTTCCTAACAATCATTCTATTTCGTTATTCATCTTTCCGTAGTCTTGGTGTTTTACATCTAGCCAAAGATATCACTCATGCTCTCGATTATACAAATCACAAACTGTTACTTCTTTGCCATATCACTTCTTTACCATTTTTCAAATTTGCTTGCTATCATTTCGTCATTGCGAAACCTACATCTTTGGACTTTCCTTAACAAGGCTTTGTTTTTCTTATACGCTTCTTCCATGGTTAGTTTCTGATGGTTTCACACTTGCATTCGCTCTGTTCATATAGAATATGCTACATCTTTAGTCGTTTCCTTGTTATGCTTTACTTACCTTGTATTACGGTTCTTGCTACGTTCTTATTATATCCTGATCATATCAACTCTAGAGAGTGCCACTTCTTGATCTCGTTCGCAAGCCTACGTATAAAATGGAATAAGCCACGTGAAGTAGGCATACTTAACCTGTTATTCTTTCTAATCATCCCTATTACACTCACCATATGAGTTGTCTTACCCAGGTATCCACATTCGTTATAACCCTTCGTACTTCATACCCCTGTCTCCATCATGTTGTTACTCTATTTTGCTAGTAGACTTGTTGTATCTTACTTGTGCTTATACATCCAATCAATACTCCAGCATCACACTCTATTGGAGTTACCCTTTCTCTTCTATGCCATGTTTTAGTACTACCAGTATCCCTAATTTACTCTAGCATTTTTCTTTACCGTATCAATGTCGATTTTATAATTACCGTTACTATCAATTCAACAATATTTAACTCATCTCTTGTAGTTGTCAACGATACTCCTAACTTAATCCCGTCCTTCCATTGCTTTTTACACAACCTTCTTTCCCGTTGGGACATATTACAAGCTTATATCTTATCTCCTTTTAAATTCTAGGAAAATTTTAACAAGAGTTCCTCTATTTCTTATTATCCAAAACCTGCACGCAGCAAATACCAACAATGCCTCACAGGGCTAATATATACATATGACATATCTCAGCCACACAGGGCTCCAAATTTTAAGTAAAAGTACAAAGATATCGAAACTTACCTCACATATCACACCTCGAGATGTACCTGATCCTTTAGCGATCTGCCCTATTATACCTTCCTATTTACTTTCCCTTTCATTCTTCAGTTTTGCATTTCAATCACACCTCAATATTCATACCTTACCCGACATACATCATTGGTACAGTTGCTTGCCTTTGTACTGATTCATTCAATTTGTTTAGTTCACAAACTTATGACTGAACTTATCATCAAGAGATACATTTAATCAATTCCTCTGTTGTACGAACACTGACTTACCTCTATGACAACCAATCTATTATTATATAAATACATATTCTGATAACGTAGCCTCAACGAAGTGACTTATCTCTGTAACTTCCAATATCACCACTCACTTTCTTCTGTCGATACCGTTCTTCCGCTGAAATCAAGGGTTAGTATAAGGAGTCTCATTTCTGCCAATTGTCTCTATCGCACGATCTTAGATATGAAAGAAAGTAACCATCCTAAAATGCCCGTAGCCTCCCCGTCTATAGGACGTGGCGCACAATACTATAAATAGACTCTACTAGACACGACTTTCTGCACAACCCCCTGGGACGAATCGTTCGATATCACTTTGTCACACCCCAATCCTCGAAGGGATTGGCACCGACCCTTATTTAGAGCCGAGCGAACCCATCGGTTCTCGTTATACTCATAGTCTCAATCGGACCCTTAAATCATGAGGTGAAATGCATAATGAAAACTTTTCAAAAACATTCTTTCTGTCCTTCTCAAAACAAGCAAAACCTGTAATTATATGAACTCTATAAAGTAATGCATAATCATACATCGACATACATAGTCATAAGCCGATTTAACTTTATAATATGACTGTCATAAAAATCTCTAACGTAAGGTATGACACCAAAACCTAAGTTGGGACAGGGCCCCAACACACCCATAATGTATATGACTCAGCTCATAAGGAAACACTCTGACGTGGCATCACTCCGAACCGAATGGAGTTTACCAATCCAGCTGATAGCCTGGAACATCCTATAGCCAAACTCCGGGATAACTTTCCAGCGAAATAGTGTGGGGCTGTGTGGCATAAAACACAGCACCCCTAGGCAAAGGGACGTCAGTACGAATAATATACTGAGTATGTAAAGCATAATCAATAGCATAATGAAAGCATATGAAATAACATCAGATGAACGAGTTATGAAATGAAAGAGCTAGGTATACCTTTAGCAATGTTCGTTACATTTATTTATCCTCTTTCTAATGAAAAACTTCCATTTCATACATTTGTACATATAGTAGTATCATACCCGCCTATAGAGGTTCGGTGTCTTACGTACCCGTCCATAATAAAGCTTGGTGTTATACGTACCCAGCCCTACCAAGGCTTAGTGTTATCCGTATCTGGCCCTACCAAGGCTCAGTGTTATTCGTACCTGGCCCTAACAAGGCTCAGTGGTATACGTACCCAACTGCAGTGGTGTGCGCGCAATAGATATCATACCCGGTCATATAGACTCGGTGTCACAACATAGCATTCATACATTTATAACAGACGTATATATCCGAGAGAAATATTTCAACACTATCGGGGTGACACAAGGTCGATAACTCCCGCTTTCTATTATTGAATCGCCATCATCTCTATCGTCATCACTATTATCATCGTCATCATTATCATTATCACTATTAGGAGCTTTTGCCAAAGTACCTCAAGAATATTATAAGTTATGAACTTCTAGTATCTCTAAGATTTAGGCATTCTGAATATCTTAGATGGAATCTCTAGAATTGAACTCATCATCATAATCGTTAATATTATCATCACAAAGAACATTGTCCAAAATATCTAGAGAATCATTGAGGATTATGAGCTTATAGCACTTGTAGGAATAAGAGTAGCGTAAATATCTCGTAAAGGCGCAAAATGAGGAAAACATGCCTTTAGAAAGAAGGGTTAGCCTTACATACCTCTTTGTCTCTTTAACCTTCTCAATTTAATGCTTCCTTCCAATGTTCACGATTCTACATTCAAGGGAATTCGTACTAAAAATCAGATAACCGAAAACATACTTGAGCTTAAACAAGAGTGACTAAGGGCTAACGAGAATTGGGAAGCATTTCCTTTATTTCTACAACTTTCTCCATATAGTATAACAACTCCCAAACGTCAACAACAACACCCACAACATCACAATCAACAATCTTCATGAACAATACATTATTCAATTCTCCTAATTCCATTTCAAATCATCCATAACTAAAATTACCACACTACATCGTGTTCGTCAATGCACAATGCTTCTTCCACACTCTTAATATCATTTACAATAAGATTATATTCATAACATGTCAAGAACTATAGTCCAAATCAAGTCACTACTCAAGAACATCATTATTCCCCTATTTAGACTTCATTTTCCACTTTCTTCCATAATCCAAGTCTTTTAACCTCTGAATACACTTAATAACATCAAATGAACATAAAACATACCTTTGATAATGTGGAAATGGTCTTTGGATGAAAATACTTCACTTGGAGAAAACCCTAACTTCAATTCTAAAGAGATTTCTTGCTTCCATCAACCCTAGCTAGCATTCTTGCAGTTGATTCCACTACTTTTTGGTGTTTGATATTGATTTTTCCCTAGGATATGTGTTGGTATGGTGTGGAGATAGTTCTAGAGGTTTCTTGAGGTGTGGAGAAAATATGAAATGAAAAATGAGGACTTGGGGTCTCTTTTATAAAATTAAAAATCTGTCCCGACAGTGTTATACGGACACATATACGGTCCGTATAACTTATACGGTCCGTATATGTGACCGTATAATACTTCCAGTGGAGAATCCTTCTCTGGACAGGTTATTCGGTCCCTTATACGGACCGTATAAATTATACGGGCCGTATAAGTTGGCCGTATAACTCCCAGTTTTTCGAAGTTATTTTCGTCGTCCCGTTTGATCTTTGATCCTTATGGAACCTTCTTAGCACTTGTTTAACACTTCATTAACCATCTAAGGAGCATTATAACTTTTCCTCAAGACATTATTAAATCAACATTAGCTCGGTACTTTGCAAACCCTTTCCGAACACAAATTACTTTTCACTTCCTTCAACAAACGAGATTTCACATATTCATATGACTTCAAAATATTATAGTATGCACTTTGAGCTATCTAGTACTTCCCTTAATCTTGTAAGGATTTCATAATCACCTTAAGTTCACATTAGCCTACACTCAAGGCAATAAATCCGGAATTTCCGAGGTGTAACATGATATTCCTCTCTAACAATGACTAGGAACTAGTAAATGGTAACTTTTTAGGGACCGGGAACTTAGTTGTAAATGTCATATGAATATTAAGTATGCTTTATTATTATTAACTTAATGCCTGATCTTTCATGCTTTATTTAATCTACTTGATATGTGCAGGTTGATGGAACTTCTAATTTCAAGGAAGGGGTAAACAAACGAAAGCCAAAAATATTAACCAATATTTTTAGATTGTGAATAACTAGAATTCTTTATATGATAAATTTCTCAACTGGTATGAGAAGTTTTTTCATTTAAAAGTGTTTCTATTACAAGTATGTGTTCAATTTCAAGTATTTTGTTTAGCTTATTCTCTGTTACAAATTGTGAACCTTTATTTAGCTTATTTGGTTGTATCACCTAACCTTATTTGGTCTAAAAAATATGTAAATGCTAAACTTGACATTTCTAAAGTTATTTATAAAGTATTCTCCGCATCAATGTTGTTATAAGATGGATAGCACCGGGTTTTAACTGTGTTGGAATTGTTTTGAAGTTGTGCATATGTTACACCTCGAGAAATTTTCGCGTCGTTTGCGTTGTAAGTAAACTAAAGTAAGCTCAGAGAGGTCATGGAACCCTTATAAGGTTAATGAATACTCTTAAAAAGTGTCAAGCAAGTGCCCAAAGGTTCCGAGACCAAGACAACCGAAGAAAATAAATTCGTCGAAAAATTTGGAAAAAAAAGTTGCCAGAATTTTGGGCAGATTTTTAGTCAACTTTGGAGGGGTTTATCTCCTAGTATATTACGAGTTTTTCGGTGTTTCAAAAGCCTAAAATTAAGTTTGTTGAGTCAAGTTTCTAACGCAATAAATCGCTCGTCGATAGGACAACGAAGTAGAGAATAATGGACGTTACAAGTTCGGCTGATAAAGCAGAAACGCGTGCTACAGTAACTGCTACGGTACCGACCTGCTACAGTACTACTACAGTAAATTGCTACAGTGACCCAACCCGAATTTGAACCTTATATAAAGGGTAAAACCCCCTTTTTTCATCAAATTTTCCCAAGAAAATTCTAGAAAACAGTTGAGGCGTGAGGATAACATAAAATTGAGGGAATTTTAAGAAGCGGAGTGTAGTTTAGGTTCGGATTAGCACGCAACTGTGATTGTAGTATCGTTTTGCGGTGGATTTTGGTTTGGATTCTAGGAGAACACCGAAGATATTGCTGTTTTAGTAAGAACAAGGCATGGATCTCTTCCTATTTATGTTAATACCGGTTGATTTACGAAGATAGAGTGGTTTAATGATTGTATAGCGAGTTAATTAGTTATGGAAGTTGGAAAACAGCGTGTGGGCTGTTTTATGGAACACTTTGATATGGGAAATGATATTATTTATTTTGGTATTGTTGTTGTTGTTGTTGGTTGTTGAACTATGAATTCGGGCTAGGAACATAAATAGGGGAGATGCTGCCCAATTTTCGACAGAATATAAAATAGTTTAAATTGAAACTTAGGATAAGTGTGTGATAAGGAGACTAACATTAGTGTGAATTCTCTCAAATGTAGATTTACGAGCTCGGGGGGGTAAACATAGCCAATAGGAGGTCGAGTAGGTATGTTAAGGCTCGTCCCATTCTTTCAAAGGCATGATTCCTATGTTATGCCTTCATAAATGTTTCCATATCTTCCTTATTTTCAAAAGTTAGAAGTTTATGATTCCAAGGCACGATTCCTTTCCCGATAACCCGTAAATGTTTTTCCAAAATGTCCGTATTTTTCCAAAACAGAGGTTTATGATTTTGTAAGCTCTTATGACAACAAGGATGGACATGTTTTTATCATGATGACAATGATGCCAAAGATGAGAATATTTTTCTATGGTGACTATGATGAGAATGATTTCATATTTAAAGGCTCCAAGTTATGATTTCAATGACGATATAAGAATGTTGAGCTATTTCTTGATTTCTCAATTTTATTCATGGATGATGACTATTTTTTAAAGATTCCAAAGTATATGAATTAACGCCTTATGAGATTTATGATCTTATTCTATGTTTTCTCTTGATGCTATTCTTCATTGATAGTCTCACCTTATAATAATTATTCCTTCAAGGTGAGATAAAACAAGATGATAATTCCATAATATAATCGAAGGTTACCGACCTTGCGTCACTCCGATAGAGACATAACTTTCCTTGGGCTCTCCTGCATGTTGCTTATATGATATATGTATATGATATATGTATATGTAAATAGGAATATGGGAAAAAGGGTGAGGCGCTATAGGCGCATGGCCACCTGATCAGTTGGTATAATATGACATGTTATCATCCTGGACGCAGGATGCCTGGACATGGGACAAATGTGGTTACATGAATCGGAGCCAACGTTCCTAGGCAATATGATATGTTCTATTTTCTATATACATGAACAAGAAATGTTTTTCAAAGAAAGCTAAGCATGCATGACATCCGCCCTAAGAGGCACTCATATGTATAGGTTACTCTTTTATCTTGCGATATGCTCTATATTTCCATTCTGTTATTATTCATACTTGTATCCCTTATTATGTTATCGTTCATGCCTTACATACTCGGTACATTACTCGTACTGACGTCCCTTCTTGCGGACGCTGTGTTCATGCCCACAAGTAGACGGGGAGACGGTACAGATCTTTAGGAGCCTTGTCAGCAGCCTTGCAGAAGCACTCCACTACTCCGGAGTTACCGCATATTGGTACATTCTTTTGTGTATATGTTTTGGGGCATGGCGGGGTCCTGTCCCATCCAAATGTTCAGTATTCCAGTTAGAGGCTCGTAGATATATATCTGTGGGTAATAGGTATCTCATGATCACCTTAGTGTATATTTTTGTATTTCACTTTTCACACCTCGAGAGCTTATGTATATATGCATGTTTTTTGAAGATACTTAGTGACCATTTCACTGCAAGTCTGTTGGGAACTATGATAGATAGTACGATAAGGGGTGCTCGATAGCTAGTACCGGGTACCTGTCATGGCCCTCTTGTTGGGTCGTGAAAAAAGTGGTATCAGAAAAGTTCTGTCCTAAGGTGTGTCTATGAGCCGTGTCTGGTAGAGTCTTGTTTATGGGTGTGAAGCGCGCCACACTTATACACAAGAGGTTGCGTGGCATTTAGGAACCATGACCGTCTTTCTTCTTCATAGATCGTGCGATAGAGCTATAATAAGAGGATTTCCTTCATCCTAATCGAGTGTTACATTTTCAGTGATGCTTGAGAAGAGGAAAGCAACAGCCGCCCAGAAGGGAAAGATAGCAGTAGAAAGACGAACTGAACGGGAGTCACCGGTAAATATTGAAAAGGGTAAACTCCGCCTATATTAGGGGAGCAAGAAGGGGTCTGCACTCCAGCTCCAGCACCCCCAGTTCCCCCACCTGATGCTTCAAGCCAGGATATAAGACAGGCCATCCTTTTGCTGACTCAATTGGTAGCCGCTCGCCCGCTCGGCGAGGGGCGTGGGTCTGGTGATAGGGGTCACAGGAGGAGGACCACGTCTTCAAGGTTTGACCGTGGGTTCGGAGGTACCTCAAGGCAGCAGTTCTGTGGGTACCCAGCTCGTTCAACAACAAGTGTACCTCTACAGTTTTCTAGACCCAGGTTTGATAGACCCACTTATCTCGGATCAGGTCAGGGCTATGGAGTTTTGGGTTCCCTATATAGAGGTAAATTCAGTCAGATGAGACCACCTGTACCACGATGCCCTCAATGCCGTAGACTACATACGGGGCCGTGCCGTGTGGGCTTAGAGGTTTGTTATGCCTGTGCTCGGCCAGGTCATTTTCTGCGCGACTGCCCGTTTCGACGTGGCGAGAGGTAGGGTTCGCCCATGGGAATAGCGGTTGGCTCTTCATCATTGGTACGTCCTCCGATGCAAAGGCCACGATATCGATGAGGCTGTGATAGAGACCGAGAAGGAACGCCCAGTTCGAGTGGACCCCAGCATCATACCTATGTACTAGCTGGGTGACAGGATCTTGAGTCATCCCCCGATATTTTCCCGGGTATATTATCAGTACTCTCTTATAATGTACATGCATTGATTGATTCAGGATCTACATCGTCATATATCGCTCTTTATATTACTGAATATATTGGGTTGAAACCCGAGCCAAATCAAATGATTTGAGATGTCTATGCCTGTTGGTGACCCAGCGATAGCCAGAATCATGATTTATGAGTAAGTACACCTCTACGAAGGGAGTTGATTGACGTAATGTGTAGAAAAAAAAACAATGGAATTCTAGAAAGAGCGTGCAGGTTTGGGATTGTTATGTTTATAAAGGAAACTCGGCCAAAATTCCTCCGGGAGTCTAAGGGAAATTGTGGGAACTATGGGTAGGATTGTGGCGAGAAGAAAGAAATGGCCTAGCAATGAGTGATCAAGGATGGAGCTAGTAGTAAATACGGGATAAACGTAGCGAGTATGTATTAAGCTAAGGGAATGGTGAATAGGTTAGGATGAAATAAGGAACATGCGAAGGGAGATTGATATGTTTGGGGGTAGGAAGAAGTCTTACATACCAAGGCGAATTAAAGAGATAAGCATCCCAGAAAAAGTTACAAGTTAAAAGAATTTTGTTAGCTCTTTTATGTTTTGGAAGATCGAATTATGGAATGAACTATATATATATATATATATATATATATATATATATATATATATATATATATATATATATATATGTATATGTATAGACCGATGCACGTAACACCAAATCGATTATTAGGCTAGGCTTTGCCCCTGAGCTAGACTTAATGACCTCGGTGATACCTCGAGGAAAGGGATCAAGTTACGTGAAGCTCTTTGCACGACAACAGAGGTTAATCTTGTAACCGCAATTGTGCTCTGTGGTATAGTTTAAGATGTATGTATGTATATATATCTCCAGAAATTTACTCGAATGATTATATAACAGGAGTTCTTAATGCTTGGTATAAGTGATGTGTGTAGAGGAAAGCAGAGAGAGAAGAGAGAAGGAGGTATTGGAAACAAAGAAGGAAGGGTAGAAGCGAGCCAAATAGAAGGAGGTCTACTAGAGTAGTAACTCGACAACTGAGGGAGGAAGAGAATTAAACCCTGTGGATATTCTAACGCTAAGAGAGAATGTAACAAGGAGTTACGAAGAAGTTGAAGTTTTGAATCACGCTGTACGAACGGCGTGGCCCGTTAAGCTATGACGAGAATTATGGGACCATTTGTTAAGTAAGGTATCTTATGTGTAAGGAGCGAGTTTACACGACATCCATATAAAGACTTTTAGAAGGACTATGTGTTACCACGTTATTAGTACGTTGGGATAGCAGAGTACAATACTCCTATGGCAGTGTGAGCGGATCGTAAAAGAGTGTAGAGGGATTGACGTTGAGCCTTAAGTTGCAGTTAATTAAAAGATAGTGTTCTGAGGGAAAAGAGAAGAAAAGAAAAATAAGCCAATGGTATTCTGAAATATGTTTAGAGTTATTGTCCTGTGAACGAAGTTATTTGATAAAAGGATGAGGGGTACGATAAAAAGGAAAAACAAGGTGTCAGTCTGACTAGATGGGAGTTTAGGCCTATCTGGATTTGTACGCCTACGAGAATATGTGACTCATCACAAATATGTGCAACTGACCAGATAGATTCAAACGGCGAATAGTCACAACTAAGGCTAGTTATGGACTCGCTGAAAGTATGCATTTGCAGGAACAAAAAAAAAAAAAAAAGGGGAACTAATGGGACGCTAAATATAGGATGATGGACCGACACCCTAAGGGGGGAAGGTAGAGATGAGCGAGTATGGGATCAGAAGTAGGCCTTGTCGAGAGATAGGAATATGGTAAAAAGAACTAGAAACCACCTCAAAGGGGGCATTACACTAATAGGCTGATTAAATGAAAGGACAACTGACAATAAGCATGACCAGTCAGTTATGTGCATGACCAAGTACAGATTGAAAAGGAGCACACTGATGTGCCGGGAAATTTTACTTGTTTTTAGGCAAGTATGTGTTGTTTTGATGTGTTTTTGACATGTTTCGGGTAAATCGGGAAGTTCGGGTTCAAGGAGTGAAGTTAGAAAAAATTTGCTTTGAAGCTTGAGTTTCACGGTCCGTAGAAAGTTTCACGGACCGTATTTCTGTTCGTACCAAAGGTGGCAACTTAACAGAATGTCTCGGTGGACAGGTGCTGAACCACGGACACTTATACGGACCGTACAATATTGTACGGGCCGTATAAGTAGATGTGACGATAATGGAAGATACTTTCACGAGCAGGATTGTACGAGCCGTATAACATTACACGGACCGTGGAAGGCCAGTTCGTATTATTCTCTGAAGAAACTGAAGGAAGGCCGTAGAAGTCTTGTACGGTCCGTGGAAATTTGTACGGACCGTATAAGTGCCGCCTGGGACCTAAGTGCAAATTCTGTAATTTTACGTTTTGAAACCTATAAATAGTCCATTGTAGGGTTTTAATTATTATCAGTTCTCATATTTTTAGCTTTTGACTTAGAACATTAAATACTCTCTAGTTTTTGAAGGTTCAAACATCAATTCAAGTATTATCAATTCCTCTTTTCTTCCAAAGTAAGCAATTATGAATTCTTCAATTTCTTGTTTCTTGTTCTTTGTCATGAGTAGCTAATTTCCCTTACTAGGGTTGTGAACCCAATTGATGGGTGTTTTGTGATTGGGTTTGTGATTGATATACACATAATGGATTATTAGGGTTTGTTTATTCTTCATTCTTCATTCATAATTAATGGTTGCAAACATTGATTAAAGCCATAAACCTTGATTTATTTGGGAAAATAATTAGGGTTGGTAAGAATAAACAACAAGAACTCAAAGCTTTAAACTTTGTTTAATAAATTCACTTAGGAATAAGAAGAATTTACTTGGCATGATTAATCGTTCTTCATAGTTACTTTCTTATATTTGGGAAAATCATAGAAAGAAATAATCTTTATTTATTGGGAAATAGTAGAGATTCATATAGAGATTAAGTGCATTCATATAATGATCCATTAGAAGTATATCAAGATCAATACCATGATCATACACTCTATCTAACGGGGACACAACCTTAGTTTCTTTTACCATAAATTCACAACCAAAGCAATAGTTAGCAATTAGTTACTAAAAACCCAACTTTTACCAAAATCATCGGATTAAGACATTAGACCTAAACATAGCATTCTACGAATTTAGTAACCTTTTCACACCATATTCCCTGTGGGATTCGACCCCAACCTTGTTGGGTTACTATATTTGACAACGTCCGCGTTATACCATTAATAGGTGTAATTTGAGCGTATCAAATTTTGCGCCGTTGCGGGGAATACGGTTTTGAAATTACTAAATAGTGTTTGCTTTATTGAAGTCTTTTGCTTATTCCATCACACCTTGTTTGCTACTCTGTGTAAACCAGGTGAACATGAATCAGAATCAGCAAAATCAACGTCTTTGGTAACCGGGGAATCGGTTGAACAATCGGGCGAATGATTCGGATGATGAGAATGTTTTCGGCCGAGCTTGTTCCGGAGGAGGATTATGCATCTGCTATTGTTCGACCTCGAGTTGGGCTGCTTCTTGTGAAAATTGATTCCTCTTTATATCAGTTGTTGAAGCTTGAGGGATACTTTCGGAACTCTACCGAGAATGACCCTCAACGTCATTTGCAGAATTTTGTGGATGTGTGTGCTAATCACATCCAGAACAACGTTCCACAAGATGCTATTCGGTTGAGGTTATTCAAATATTCCTTGGCTGGAGAGGCAAGAACATGGTTCGAAAGCGCCCGAAATTCGATTACTTCATAGGCGAGAGATGGTGGTCGCTTTTCTCACAAAATGGTACCCCCTAGCAAGAAGGATGAAATTCGGGACAAGATCTATGAATTTAAGCGACGACCGGGGAACAATTATATGAAGCATGGGAGAGATTCAAGGATTATTTGCGAAGAGCCCAAATCATGGTTTTGGATAACATATTAATGGAGAAGTTCTACCGAGGGTTAGATCCGGTGACGCGATCGTTGCGAATAATGCGGTGATGGTTGTTTCATGAACAAATCTTATCGACGGGTGACCACCATACTTAACAAGGCGACGACTCATAATCAGGCTTGGCACTCAAACAATGCTGATGTGGTACCGTTTGGTAGTGCTATGATCCAGAATATAGTGAAGGAGAATCAAGATACCCAGCAAACATTGGCAGAACTTGCAACAAATATTTCCTTGCTGACGAAGAAGTTTGATGAATCCCAGATCAAGAAGGTAAATGTTTGTGAGGAAGAGGCAGTTTTACCAAAAGGGATGTACCATACTCAAGATGGTCCATTCCACGAAGGGCCCCCTATGCAGATTGAAGATGCTAATTATGTTAATAACTCTCAAGGGGGTTACCAGAGACAGAACTACCAAGGTGGTTATCAGAGTCAGAATCAATGGAGACCTCAACAAGGTCAAGGTGCTTATAACAACTCTGGGAACTACAACAATAATTATGGTGGTGCGAACCAAGGGAGCTACAACAACAGTAACAATTTTGGGAACAAGAGTTCCAATCCTTATATACCACCGAAAGGGTAGTCAACAGAGCAAGGTAGTTCGAAGGTTGAATCAATGCTTGAGAAGATTCTGGCAAATCAGTCTAAGTCTGAGAGAACTTTATCTGGGCCGACGAGAGACGGTGGGTTCCCATACGACGGCTATTCGAAGCTCGAGTCACGGATGAGGGATATTTCTAGAGAAACACCCTCCTAAAAAGGGAGGACTTCCGAGTGACACTATTCCAAATCCAAAGAATGGGGGAGGCGGTGTAGACCGTGTGTTTGCCATCACTACTAGGAGTGGTAAAATACTCCAAGGGTTGATAAGAAGGTGATTGATCTTGAGCCGATAGATGAAGAAGAGATGAGGTGCGATCGAAGCACCCATTATTGTTGATGAGAATGCTGCGACAAGAAGGTTGTTGATATTCCGGAGATTGTGAAGGAAGCTGAGAACACGAGCAAGCAGCCTGTGAAAGGGGCTCTCCGCCCTTTGACTCAGCTTTTCAAATCTACACCACCCTTTCCTCAGAGGTTGGTAAAGAAGAAGGAAGATGCTAAGTTCGAGAAGTTTTATGATCAGCTGAAGCAGTTATCTCTAAATTTCCCCTTCTTGGAAAATTTGTCAAGGAGATGCCGGATTTTGCTAAATATTTGAAGGACTTGCTGACCAAGAAGAAAATGGTTCAACATGAAACCGTAAGTTTGACTCATACTGTGAGTTCCATCATCTCAACTACTGCTGTTCAGAAAAAGGGAGATCTTGGGGCGTTCACCATTCCTTGTTCTGTTGGGCACCATGATTTTGCTCGCGCTTTGTGTGATAATGGGGCGAGTATTAATTTGATGCCCCTTGCTATATACAAACAATCGAGGTTTGGGGATGCCAAGGCCGACTACTATGAGGTTACAAATGGTGATAGGTCTATCAAAAGACTGTTGGGGTGGTTGATGATGTACTTGTGCGGGTTGGTGATTTTATGTTGTTGCCGTGATTTTGTAATTCTTGACTGTGCTATTAATAGGGACATTTCTATTATTCTGGGTAGACCTTTCCTAGCTACAGGGAGAGCTCTGATGGATTCGGAGAAAAATGAAATCAAGTTTCGAGTCAATGATGAAGAAGTGACTTTTCGAGCCTAGACAAAGGGATGAAGTTACCAAGTGCTTACGAGAGCATTTCGGTAATTGATTCGGTTGATGTTATTGATGAAGCAGTGGAGTTCAAGATGGAAGAAGAAAGTTTGGGTGAAGCTCTAGTTGGTATTCTCGTTAATTTTGATGCTGAAGACATGGAAGGTTATGTGGAGACAGTAAATTCACTTGTTGGGTTGGGATCATATTCTTACCAACCAAAGAAGCTGAATCTTGATGCGGAAAATAGAACAACTCCTCCAAAGCAAAGCCTCGATCATTGAGCCACCTAAATTGGAGCTTAAACAGCTCCCTCACATACGAAATATGAGTTCCTTGGTCCGGACAATACATTGCCGGTGATTGTGTCGGCTCTGCGGGCGAGGAGCGATTTTACGGCTTTTGGAGGTGTTGAGGGAGTATAGGCGTGCTATTGGTTGGACCATAGCGGACATTCGAGGTATTCCATACGGGATGCGTGAGCACAAAATCCGGTTGGAGGAAGATAGCAAACCGAGTGTAGAGCATCGAGGCGGCGAACGAGAATATGCAAGAGGTAGTCAAGAAAGAGATCATCAAATGGTTGGATGCGGGAGTGGTTTACCCAATTGCGATAGTAAATGGGTGAGCCCGATCCAATGTGTTCCTAAGAAGGGCGGCATCACCGTGGTGCCAAATGCAAAGAATGAGTTGATCCCAACTAGAACCGTGACCGGATGGAGAGTTTGCATGGACTATCGCAAGCTCAACACAGCCACATGCAAGGACCATTTCCCCATGCCTTTTATTGATCAAATGCTTGATAGGCTAGCGGGGCGTTCCTACTATTGCTTCCTTGATGGTTATTCGGGCTACAATCAGATCAATATTGCCTTGGAAGATTAGGAGAAGACTACTTTTACATGTCCTTATGGGACGTTTGCATTTAGCCGGATGCCTTTTGGGTTGTGTAATGCACCAGCCACTTTTCAGAGGTGCATGATGTCAATTTTCTCTGACATGGTAGAGGATTACTTGGAGGTGTTCATGGATGACTTTTCTGTAGTGGGGGATTCGTTTGAAGATTGTCTTGGCCATACGGGTCAAGTTTGAAAAGATGTGAGGAGACAAATCTCGTTCTAAATTGGGAGAAGTGCCATTTTATGGTGAAGGAAGGGATCGTCCTTGGTCACAAAATCTCTGAAAAGGGAATTGAGGTAGATCAAGCGAAAATTGATGTGATTGCAAAACTTCCACCACCTATCTCAGTCAAAGGTGTCCGAAGTTTCTTGGGACATGTTGGGTTCTACAGGCGCTTCATCAAAGATTTCTCCAAGATTGCTAACCCAATGTGCAAGCTTCTTGAAAAAGAGGCGAAGTTTGCGTTTGATGATAAGTGCCGAAAGGCGTTTGATGAGTTGAAAGAGCGTCTTACTACTGCTCCTATTATTGTTGCTCCTGACTGGTCCTTGCCATTTGAACTAATGTGTGATGCTAGTGGTTTTGCAATAGGTGTTGTGCTTGGGCAGAGGCATAATAAAATTATGCACCCGATCTATTATGCAAGCAGAACACTGAATGCTGCCCAGATGAACTACACAGTGACGGAGCAAGAGCTGCTTGCCATTATGTTTGCTTTTGAGAAATTTCGGGCCTACTTGTTGGGGTCCAAAGTCGTGGTTTACAATGATCATGCAGCCTTGAGATATCTCATGGCAAAGAAGGAAGCAAAGCCGCGGCGATCGGATGGGTGCTATTCTTTGCAAGAGTTTGATTTTGAGGTGAAGGATCGCAAGGGCACTGAAAACCAGGTTGCTGACCATCTCTCTCGACTTGAAGAGGCTGGGAGACCTTCTGATGAGCTTGACATAGATGATGCTTTTCCGGATGAGAGGGTGTTGTTGTGTGCAAATGGAGGTGGCACCATGGTATGTTGATATTGCCAATTATTTGGTAACAGGTATAATCCCAGAAGATATTAAGACCTACCAAAAGAAGAAGTTCTTGTGGGATGCTAGGCAGTACTATTGGGACGAGCCTTATTTGTTCCGAACATGCGCTGACAACATCATTCGGCGATGTGTTCCGGAAAGTGAAGTGATGGCGATTCTAAAGGCGTGCCATGACTCTCCTGTTGGGGGTCATCATAGTGGAACTCGGACTGCAGCTAAGGTACTTGAATGCGGTTATTATTGGCCGACCATATTTCATGATGCTAATTTATTGGTGCGGTCTTGTGATCAATGTCAGAGGCAAGGGAACATAGGCAGAAGGCAAGAGATGCCTATGAATTTTGTTATGGAGGTAGAAGTGTTCGATGTCTGGGGGATTGACTTCATGGGACCCTTTGTGAGTTCAGGTGGCATGAAATACATTTTGGTCTTTTGTGGATTATGTGTCAAAATGGGTAGAAGCAGTGGCTTTACCTAATAACGAGGCCAAGAGTGTCATGGGGTTCCTCAAGAAGAACATATTTACTCGCTTTGGTACTCCGAGAGCTATAATCAGCGATGGTGGATCCCACTTTTGCAATAGAGCTTTCGCGGGATTGATGGAGAAATATGGTGTGAAACATAGGGTGGCAACACCCTATCATCCTCAAACAAGCGGGCAAGTTGAGGTGTCCAATAGGGAGATCAAGAGTATTCTAGCTAAAATAGTCAATGCACATAGAACTGATTGGGCCCGCAAGCTCGATGATGCTCTATGGGCATACCGAACTGCTTTCAAGACTCCGATTGGGACTTCACCCTTCAAGCTTGTATTTGGAAAAGCTTGTCACTTGCCGGTTGAACTTGAACACAAGGCTATGTGGGCTTTGAAGAAACTGAATATGGATTGGGAGGAAGCAACCAAGCTCAGGTTGTTCCAACTAAATGAGATGGATGAGTTTCGGTACCAGGCATATGAGAGTGCAGCACTGTATAAAGAAAGGATGAAGCATTACCATGATAAGAAGATCTTGAAGCGAGAGTTCTACAAGGGTGATCCTGTATTGCTGTTTAACTCTCGGTTGAAGTTGCTACCTGGTAAGCTTAAATCGAGGTGGTCTGGTCCGTTTGAGGTGGTAGGTGTTTCACCCCATGGAGCGATTGAGTTAAAGTCCGGAGATGGAACTCGGACATTTAAGGTGAATGGGCAGAGATTGAAGCACTATCACGGGATGGTTTCGGAGGATAGGATTGTTGACCGATACCGGTTGAAGCACCTCGGAACGAACAATGATCTGGTGCACACTGATAAGGAGTAAATGGTCACAACCGTCGTGCCGCGACGTTAAATCAAGCGCTTCTTGGGAGGCAACCCAAGTGTAATGTTTATTTTCATTCTTGTTTGTGTTTGAATATAGGGTAACGTTTGTTTTGTTGCAGGTAAAAAAAAAAAAAAAAAAAAAAAAAAGGGGAGTTGCAGAAAAATCACTGAAGCCTGGACATAACTGAACTTATACGGACCGTATAACATTATACGGACCGTATAAGTCGGTCGTGGAAGGTAGGGACACCAGGCAGAAACTGTTTGAAAACATTCTCCAACCACGATCATTTTCACGGACCGTATAATATTATACGGGCCGTATAAATGATCGTGTAATTAGGATGTGCTCAAATGAGGTAAGTGACAAATAACTAAAGTTACACGGACCGTATAATGTTATACGGCCCGTATAACTTCCAAAAAAAAAAAAAAAAATTAAAACGCGAACAGAGGGTTTTTAAATCACCCACCAGCCGTTTTTTCTTTTATCATCAACATTCCCTCCATCAACCCCACGACCATCACCCCACGATCCCACACTAAATTAAATCTTCACCCATTCGAATTCCACTCTCCACACCCATAAAATCATCCAAGAACCCATCAATACCCAGCCAAAATCCATTCCCACAGTCCAAACACCCTCTGTTCCAATTTAAATTTGTGTTTTTCTTTCTTTTGTTTATCTGCCATTGTTGTGCACAAGGGGTTCCTCCAGGACTCTTCTCCAATTCATCAAAACACAGGTATGTTGATGTTCCACCCGAAATTTTGCTCATTGGTAAAAGTTGTGAGTTGGATACTAGTCTAGTTTTTGGTACAATGTCCATGGTTAGTGATTTTCTGAATTAGGGGTGAGCATAATAGGCTATTACACACTTATGGGGTGATTCAACACCCTATTGAGGCGGAGGGCATTTCAACTGAAGATTCTAAATTATTTTTTATATAGTTTGGACTCGAAAGTTGTTATGCCCGCCAATACAAGTGCCTAAAAATGCTAATGAATTGTCAAAACAGAAAAAAATGGGTGAAGTCTGAGTAACCCCGCCCCCGTACGAATTGAAACCATGGCATACTGTGTGTGTGATGATATGATGTAACCAAAAGGTCGTATAGGATTGACGGGAGGGCAGAAGCCCTGTTTATGAATCCCACGAGTCAGGCTGTTATACGGACCGTATAATATTATACGGTCCGTGGAAACCTGTCGTGGTTCATAATTGGGTTTCTGCATGTTCTGTTTTTCCCATGCCCTGACTTATACGGCCCGTATAATATTATACGGACCGTATAAGACTTATACGACCACAAAAAAAAAAAAAAAAAAAAAAAAAAATATATATTTGTTGACAGTCAGCTGTCCCTTCCGAGACCCATCACTAACATAGGTTCTTTTGCAGGTATGGTCCAAAAACGCAATGTACGGAGGGGCACGGGACCCCGGGCTAATAAGGGCCGAGGCCGAGCCCGCGACCAACCAGAGACAGACCTTCATTTGCGGGATGAGGGTTCGGACGATGAGGTCATCCCAGTGAAAAAGGTTAGGGGGACGGGAAATCCTCAACCCCCAACCATGACTCCTTCCACCTCGGAGGGAGAAGAAAATTCGAGAGAAGCTGGAACAGAGATAGGTGACTCCTCGGAAGATGAGGGGGAGTCGAACAAGTGTGGCTCATCCGATCCGACAGACACCCGAGCTCCAAACTCTGATGCTTCGCCAGATTCAGCACACGGCAAACGCCGGTTGGTTCTGCGAAGTAAAACACTACCAGAGGATGCTTTACGGTTTGGAGTCCCGGGGTCGAAGGCGCTGTACGAGGAAGGTCTGTCCACTATTAAGCGTGGGGGTGAGCCAAATCGTAGCATATGGGAGGAGAGGCAGTTGGTGTTCGAAGGTCTGGAGGCTCTTCCCAACACAACCGAAACACTCCGATTATACAGGTTAGAGGTGTTTGCTGAACCTGCTGGGGAGTTCTGCCCAGAGATTGTGCGGGAGTTCTATGCTAACTACGGGGCTGAGTTGTTGAAAATGAAAAAGCCCAGTCAGACTAACACTGCTCTCCCGTTGCTTGATGAAATTACGGTGCGGAATGTCAAGGTTGACATCTCAGCTGAGGCGATCAACAAAGTTTATTTTGGGGCTGATTTTCAGGCACCGGAGGAGGAGAAAGAGTACTTCGATAAGTTGGAACGCCGAAATCATCGTTCGGTAATCAAATGGCTGGCTACAGTAATTGCCCACCCGGAGGTAGACTGGGTGACTAAACAGAGCCCGAAGATTGTCAAGGGTTCACTCAATCAGGAAGCTCGATTCTGGTGGCACCTAATGAGGTACAGACTGTTAGTGACCCAGAATGACAATACACTCACAGTTGCTCAGGCAATCGGCATTGCAGCGATAATGAGTCGGTATCCAGTGAACATGGGGCGCATGATAGCGGATGAAATTCGACGGAGAGCACCCCAGCCTATGACCTCATTGGCATTCCCGTGCCTTATCACAGAGTGGCGTGCGGACGAGCTCGGGTGTCGGCATTCCAGATCGGGGCCAATGTATCAAAAATAAGAAATTTGGAGATTGGCGAAAGGGTAAAAAGGGGGATGCACCGGAGTTATTTGTGGTCCCTCCTGCGGCAAATATAGAGGCTCCGCCCGAGTCAGAGTCTGCGGCTATGGGAGATACGATTGCTACTGATCCGGCGCTGCCTGAGGCGGGTGGCACCGCTGCTACAGCTCAGGCCCATGCCACGCGGTCCAAGTCCCGAGGCGGTTGAGGGGGCGCGGGTACCACTCTGCGCCGTGATCCGCCACCACCTCCCGACCCTGCCCCCGCCACTTCTGCGGGTCCCACCACGTCACCTGCTCCACCTCCTGCAGCACAGTCAGCAGTTGATTTGTTCACATTTTCGAGAGCAAGTTACCGAGAGTTAGCCTTCAAGACACTAAAGGCTGAGAAACAAATTGAGGTAATCATGCAGCAACTAAAGCCCCAGATAACTAAGCAAATCAACATTGCCAAGAGAGAACTTCGGGAGGAATATGCTCAGTCTCGCGAGGTTTTCCAATCACGATTGGATGGGTTTGAGACGAGGCTGTTTGCTTTGGAGCAGTCAAAGGCAGGGGGCGGTTCAGCCACATTTCATACGGAATTGGAGACACTTAAGGCTGAATTGGAGGCGCTGAAGGCGCGCGAGCGAGTAGAGGACCTTGTTTTGGCACCGCCCACTAACTTGGATATTGATATCCCGGTCCAAAACCTGCTCGACTCTGAGGATGAAGGAGAGGACGGAGATAAGGCGCGGGGAAAACGGCCACTAGATGCCGTAGTTGAGGATGTGAATGAGAGTAACAAGCGGTCGCGCGCAAGCGGAGGAGGAGGAGATGGTGCAAGGCTGCTGCCTTGAACTCGCTGCGCGACAACTATCCAGATCCAATGGGAGCGTCGGGCAGCCGGCCCCGAGAGGCAACGCACGATATTCTTTGCGTCTGAGGCAGCACAGTCCCGAGTCGAGGAACATAGCGCCTAGGGCGCCCAGGTATCCCTCACCATTTTTCCTATTGTACCTAGAGTCGATGCATTGGGGACATTGCATGATTTTCAGTTGGGGGTGGGGGTACATGATCAGGTTGTTTGTTGTACATATTTGTGTAGGAACCCCTCGGCTTTTCTTTGCCAGAGTTCTTTTCCTGAGGGGTTTTATTCTGTTGAAACTGGCATGTTTAGGATGTTGTTTAGGTTGAGTAGAGTAGTTTTGACTTAGTTGGTATTGTTCTGTAACTAATGGCATGTTGTGATCGTGTGATGAAAATGTTGGACCCCTCGAAATTTTGAAAAATGCATACTTAGAATGATTATTGGTTGACATGAGTGATTCTTTATATGACATTATGATTATTGGGGTGTTGTGTGCGATAAATGACTACTTAGGAGGTCACAATTGTGAAAGTAATTGTCCTTATGCCAATGTGTGTGTGAGTTGTTCGTTTAGTTCTGTTTATGCATGTATAATCTAGAACTTGCCCGGTTGGTCGTGTTTGAAATCCGAAAGTTAGTTTGGTTGTGAGATGATCTTAGGCTTTCTTTGTATAACTAGTCACTATGCCTAAATAAGCCTCACCAAAGAAGTGAAAATATCCCTAGTTCCCTTTTTGAGCCTTTTGACCTTTTTCTTGGCTAGCCAATTATGAAACCTTACCCTGTGCACAATTAATCCATCTTCGCACCCGTTCCCTCCTTGATGCTACTAGATAGATGAGGCAAAATGCCTAAGTTGGGGGTGAATTAAATGTGGAGTAGATGTTAAAAACATAAGTTGGGGGTGGTGGAGTTTGCTAGTGTGAATTCGATGTGGTAGTTGCATATATATAAAAAAAAAGAAAAAAAATCAAAATCAGAAAAGTGTAACACCAAAAAGATCTACAAGTTGGATAGGAATAAAACCACGTCGAGGTCGAAACTTGAAGGAAAAAAAAAAGGGGTTGGAAAGAAAAGAGGTGAATTAAGGTGAAGAGATGTTGTAGTGTTCAAGGAGGGGGAAGTCACTAATATCCAAAAAGTATCCTACCCGTCCCTAAGCCTACATTACAAGCCAAAACAAGTCCTAATGTGATCACAACCGAACGAGCCTAGGGTGAAAACATAGAAAATAAGGGCAAGCCTATGGTATTTGCATGTGTAGATATGAAATTCTTTGTGAGTGTGAGTGTTTTTCTCTTCTCGTTTGTCTTCGTCCCATTCTTATTGTATATATGTGTGTTGGGACATTTGTTGGTCTATGTGAGGGCATAAGGATGAAACTCGAGCAAATTGAAGTGACTGCCTAACGTAGCGTTTGTGTGCACCATAATATGCTCGATAAGGTGATGTCATGCATTGAAGCTTCATTGTTAGTCATAGCGTTCTTGGGGTGTGTATATCGTTTGACAATCGAAAAAAGGAAGGGGCTCCTTGAAAAAAAAAAAAAAACATGCGTGCCGGTAGTTCAGAGTCAAAACCAATGGAGACACTATTGCTCTATGATATCTAGATGTTAGTTGAGTCCTAGTTGCGTCCACTACTTGCTTGAGGACAAGCAAAGACTTTAAGTTGGGGGTGTTGATGTGCCGGGAAATTATGGCACATTTGATACTCTTTTACGAGAAGTTTTACTTGTTTTTAGGCAAGTATGTGTTGTTTTGATGTGTTTTTGACATGTTTCAGGTAAATCGGGAAGTTCGGGTTCAAGGAGTAGAAGTTACAGAAAAATTGCACTGAAGCTTGAGTTTCACGGTCCGTAGAAAGTTTCACGGACCGTATTTCTGGTCGTACAAAAGGTGGCAACTTAACAGAATGTCTCGGTGGACGGATCTTTGAACCACGGACACTTCTACGGACCGTACAATATTGTACGGGCCGTATAAGTAGATGTGACGATAATGGAAGATGACTTTCACGAGCAGGATTGTACGAGCCGTATAACATTACACGGACCGTGGAAGGCCAGTTCGTATTATTCTCGAAGAACTGAATGAAGGCCGTAGAAGTCTTGTACGGTCCGTGGAAATTTGTACGGACCGTATAAGTGCCCGGGACCTAAGTGCAAATTCGTAATTTTACGTTTTGAAACCTATAAATAGTCCATTGTAGTGTTTTAATGATTATCAGTTCTCATATTTTTAGCTTTTGACTTAGAACATTAAATACTCTCTAATTTTTGAAGGTTCAAACATCAATTCAAGTATTATCAATTCCTCTTTTCTTCCAAAGTAAGCAATTATGAATTCTTCAATTTCTTGTTTCTTGTTCTTTGTCATGAGTAGCTAATTTTCCTTACTAGGGTTGTGAACCCAATTGATGGGTGTTTTGTGATTGGGTTTGTGATTGATATACAAATAATGGATTATTAGGGTTTGTTTATTCTTCATTCTTCATTCATAATTAATGGTTGCAAACATTGATTAAAGCCATAAACCTTGATTTATTTGGGAAAATAATTAGGGTTGGTAAGAATAAACAACAAGGACTCAAAGCTTTAAACTTTGTTTAATAAATTCACTTAGGAATAAGAAGAATTTACTTGGCATGATTAATCGTTCTTCATAGTTACTTTCTTATATTTGGGAAAATCATAGAAAGAAATAATCTTTATTTATTGGGAAATAGTAGAGATTCATATAGAGATTAAGTGCATTCATATAATGATCCATTAGAAGTATATCAAGATCAATACCCATGATCATACACTCTATCTAAAGGGGACACAACCTTAGTTTCTTTTACCATAAATTCACAACCAAAGCAATAGTTAGCAATTAGTTACTAAAAACCCAACTTTTACCAAAATCATCGGATTAAGACATTAGACCTAAACATAGCATTTTGACATAAATGGGTGAGTAGAACACACCTTTCTGACGTTCAAGATATGTCATGAGCATGTATGTTAGAACCCTGAAGAAAATTTGGGTAACCAGTCGATATGGATTGAAATTACGTATGGTACCAGTCATCACTCCAATGTCCATATGGCTAGGATAAATGTTTTACAAGAATGGGGGATTATTAGATTGTTTGGAATTAGAAAATTCAAAGTTAACAGTTGGGTATTCTGGTAGAGTCGCCAATGGAAGGTGTGATGAGATTTGGTAAGGAAGGTAGGCTCAGTCCCCAATTCGTTAGGCCTTACAAGTTATGCGCAAGGATGACCAAATAGTTTATGAGTTAGATCTGCCTTCAGGATTGAAGACAATTCACCCGGCGTATCATGTGTTGATGTTTCGTAGACACATTAGGGATCCTTCAGTATGCACTAGAGGACGTCCGAGTCCACGAACAAGCGCCCGTGTAAAAAGTACCCATTGCCATTCTAGACAGACAAGTTTGAAGAATGAGAACCAAGGACGTAGCTTTAGTCAAAGTCCCATGGAGGAATAATAACGAGAAGAAATGACTTGGGAAGGCTGAGGAAGGAATGAAATCTAGATACCGCATTTATTCGTACCCCGAAGAACGTACGAACGGGGCCGTCGACACCCTCGGTATGTAATGCTTCTAAAGTGATTTCTTGATCGTGTGTGGCCAGTATGGATATTGATGTTGTAGCCCAGTGAGGCGATTATATGTTTTGGGTTGTTATGACAAGATGATAGTGGTACAATTACAGGGGAAACTCTAGCGAAATTTTCGTAGAAATCCCAAAGAACATAGCATTCCAGGACGAATGTTCCTAAGGGGGAAGTAATGTTACACCTCGAAAATTTCTCGCGTCATTTGCGTTGTAAGTAAACTAAAGTAAGCTCGGAGAGGTCATGGAACCATTATAAGGTTAATGAATACTCTTAACAAGTGTCAAGAAAGTGCCCAAAGGTTCCGGGACCAAGCCAATCGAAGAACATAAATTCGTCGAAAAATTTGGAAAAAAAAAAAAAAGTTGGCAAAATTTTGGGCAGATTTTTAGTCAACTTTGAAGGGGTATATCTCCTAGTATATTAGGAGTTTTTAGGTGTTTCAAAATCCTAAAATGAATTTCGTCGAGTCTAATTTCCAACGCAATAAATCGCTCGTCGATAGGACATCGGAGTAGAGAATTATGGACGTTACAAGTTCGGCTGACAAAGTAAAAACGCGTGCTACAGCAACTGCTACAGTAACCGACCTGCTACAGTACTGCTACAATGACCCGACCCGAATTTGAACCTTATATAAAGGGTAAAACCCCCTTTTTTCATCCGATTTGCCCAAGAAAATTCTAGAAAATAGTTGAGGGGTGAGGATAGCATAAAATTGAGGGAATTTTAAGAGGCGGAGTGTAGTTTAGGTTCGGATTAGCGCGCAACTGTGATTGTAGTATCGTTTTGCGGCGGATTTTGGTTTGGATTCTAGGAGAACACCGAAGATATTGTTGTTTTAGTAAGAACAAGGCATGGATCTCTTCCTATTTATGTCTAGGTTGATTTATGAAGATAGAGTGGTTTAATGATTGTATAGCGAGTTAATTAGTTATGGAAGTTGGAAAACAGCGTGTGGGTTATTTAATGGAACACTTTGATATGGGAAATGATATTATTGATGTTGGTATTGCTGTTGTTGTTGTTGGTTGTTGAACTAAGAATTCGGGCTAGGCACATAAACAGGGGAGATCTTTGCCGATTTTCGACAGAATATAAAATAGTTTAAATTGAAACTTAGGATAAGTGTGTGATAAGGAGACTAACATTAGTGTGAATTCTCTCGAATGTAGATTTACGAACTCGGGCGGGTAAACGTAGCCAATAGGAGGTCGAGCAGGTATGTTAAAGCTCGTCCCTTTCTTTCAAAGGCATGATTCCTATGTTATGACTTCATAAATGTTTCCATATCTTCCTTGTTTTCAAAAGTTAGAAGTCTATGATTCCAAGGCATGATTCCTTTCCCGATAACCGATAAATGATTTTCCAAAATATCCGTATTTTTCCAAAACAGAGGTTTATGATTTTGTAAGCTCTTATGACAACAAGGATGGACATGTTTTTATCATGATGACAATGATGCCAAAGATGCGAATATTTTTCTATGGTGACTATGATGAGAACGATTTCATGTTTAAAGGTTCCAAGTTATGATTTCAATGACGATATAAGAATGTTGAGCTATTTCTTGATTTCTCAATTTTATTCATGGATGATGACTATTTTTTAAAGATTCCAAAGTATATGAATTTACGCCTTTTGAGATTTATAATCTTATTCTATGTTTTCTCTTGATGCTATTATTCATTGATAGTCTCACCTTATAATAATTGCTCCTTCAAGGTGAGATAAAGCGATGATGATTATTCCATAATATAATCGGAGGTTACCGACCTTACGTCACTCCGGTAGAGACATAACTTTCCTTGCGCTCTCCTGCATGCTGCTTACATGATATATGTATATGTAAATGGGGAATATGGGAAAAAGGGCGAGGCGCTATAGGCGCATGGCCACCTGATCAGTTGGTATAATATGACATCTTATCATCCCAGACGCGGGACATATGTGGTTACATGAACCGGAGCCGACGTTCCTCGGCAATATGATATGTTCTATTTTCTGTATACATGAACAAGAAATGTTTTTCAAAGAAGGCTAAGCATGCATGACATCATACTAAGAGGCACTCATATGTACAGGTTAGTCTTTTATCTTACGATATGCTCTATATTTCCATTGTGTTATTATTCATACTTGTATCCCTTATTATATTATTGTTCATGCCTTACATACTCGGTACATTACTCGTACTGACGTCCCTTCTTGCAGACGCGGTGTTCATGCCCACGGGTAAACGGGGAGACGGTACAAATCCTTAGGAGCCTTGTCAGCAGCTTTGCAGAAGCACTCCACTACTCCGGAGTTTTCGCATATCGGTACATTCTTTTGTGTATATGTTTTGGGGCATGGCGGGGTCCTGTCCCGTCCAAATGTTCAGTATTCCAATTAGAGGCTCGTAGATACATATGTGTGGGTAATAGGTATCTCATGATCACCTTAGTGTATATTTTTGTATAACACTTTTCACACCTCGAGAGCTTATGTATATATGCATGTTTTGTGAAGATAATTAGTGACCATTTCACTGCAAGTCTGTTGGGAGCTCTGATAGATAGTACGATAAGGGGTGCTTGATAGCTAGTACCGGGTACCTGCCATGGCCCTCTTGTTGGATCGTGACAGCATACTCCTTGCATTTTGTTGTACTGATTTTGTTATTATTTGTTTTCTTTGCCTACTTCTCTGCTAATCTGTAACGACCCACTTGTCGTTTTGAGTTTTTTGACTCTGTTTCCCCAAAATATCCTTCCCATAGTTTCATCATAGTATTTATGAATTACGAGGATGGGTGACGCGGTTACCGAGACAATCGAGTGAGGTTCGAATCCATTTTAGTAAAATTGGAAGTTCTTATGTTAAGGAAATGAGGAATTTTTATCAAAGTCCACATCGGGGGTAAATACATTTTTTTAAAGTTTCGTCGATTCCATAAGGTCTGGAATGTGATTTATGATTTAGTTGAGTCATTGGTTGGGGTCCCAAGGGTTTCGACTGTGATTTGGGTCGTTGTAACTCATGTCACCATCTATGACATAAAATTTGGTTTGTTTGATTATTCCTCCCGCATTAGTTGGCAACATGATCCCTCCTTGCGTCATCTCGCTTGCCATGTTGAATCCCTTAAGAATCCTAGTAGATGGTGTTAGGTTACCCAACATCGACAGTTGCTCAATGACTTTCCATCAGATGGTGTTGGCTAAACTTCTTAGATCAATTAAAATACGCTTAACTTGAAAATAATCAATTGTTACAGAAATTACCATTGCGTCATTATACGGCAGAGTGACGCCACTATCATCATCAGTAAATATGATTGCTTCTTCTGGAATAAAATTTCAGGTTCCTTCTCCTGAGTTATTGAAAACTTGGCCCTCTTTGTCACAAAGGGTGTTCCAGCGATTTTGACTCCCCCCATTATCATGTTAATCACATGACTTCACTCAACCTGATTCGTTTGCCTGTTCGTACCCCTGTTCTTGCCATAGTTGTCCTTGGCCCTATCACTCAAGAACTCCTTAAATGACCATTTTTTAATAGTCGCACAACTTCATCCCCGAGGTGTCAACAATCAGCAGTCTGATGTCCAAGAGTTTCGGGAAAATCATAAATTAAATTCGTATTTCTCTGACTTGGATCTGATCGGATGGGTGTCAGCCATCCTGTATCATCAAATTTTTTGATAGTGACCAACCCAGCGACATTAATGTTGAAGCAGTATTCCGATAGCATAGTATTTTTAACACCGCTAATTGTTTTGACCTTCAATTTCAATCCTGTGCCATCCGAACCATCTCTGTCAAAACCTGACTTTTCGTACTGGCCAATGTGACTTCGTTCCGACCTCGAACGAAACCTATTCGGTGGTCTATAAGGTTGATACCTTTCCTTCCGAGATCTGAAATCAGAATCGGTACTTCACTTAGGATTTTCATGATATCGATTCCAAACCGTCGATCCGGCCGGTAATCCTAACCGGTCATCTCCCACTCGTATTTTTCATTCATACCTATTGTGAAAATCCTCCCATGTTGTACCCAGGAATTCCAGTAAGTTCTCCTTCAATTTCAATGAAGTGCTTGAACTCTTCGGGTTCAAACCTTTGGTGAATGCCTTTGCTGCCCACTCATCCGGTACTGATGGTAGCAACATCCGTTCCTTTTGGAATCTTATAGCAAATTTTCGTAACAATTCTGTATCTTCCTGAGCTATCTTGAAAATATCTGCCTTTCTCGCTGACACTTTCTTTGCTCCAGCATGTGCTTTGATAAAAGCATCCGCAAATATTTCAAAGGAGTTGATCGAATGCTCCGAAAGTAAAGAGTATCATGTCATTGCCCCTTTGGATAATGTTTCACCAAATTTCTTGAGCAAAATAGACTCAATTTTTTCCGGTTGCATATCTTCCCTTCAACCTAAAAGTGTAAGATGTTACATGCTCATGAGGATCCATGGTTCTATAATATTTGGGTAGATCCGGCATCTTGAACCTCTTGGGGATCAACTTTGGTGTCGCACTAGGAGGAAAGGGCAACTGTACATATTTTTTGAATCGGGTCCCTTCAATACTAGTGGTGCCCCCGGGATCTGATCTATCCATGAGTTAAATGCCTTGAATTCCTTCTCGCTCCGATCCAGTCGACTATTCAATTATTTTTCATTCTTCTGTAACCAACAGGACAAAGCTTTTAGGTACTGCATGGCCTCCGGTGTTGCATTGTTATTCGAGGTGTTGCCACTACCTTTCCCCGATCCATCGCTGCATTCACCTGATCAGCATCAGCACCACCCTTCCTTGTTTGCAAATCAGCAATTGCCTTCTGCTGTTTTTCCAGCATGTCAAAGATTTTCGCTAGATCCGACCTAGCAACTCTTACTTCGCCTTCCATATCATCAGTATCATTGGGAGTTAAATCATTCCCTGTGTGCTTGGATCCATGAGGGGAAATCATGGGCTCATTATTTCTTACCATGACTTCTCTTGTTACCAGATCTGTCTCCGGTGCATTTGCATTGTTCAACACACCGTCAACTTGATTTCTATTATTTTCCACAATCTTGTATTACCTGGTTTCACGGATTATAAGTGATTAGTAAGATAGTAAGAGCAACAAAACAATACCCCTATTATATTTAGCTCCATGATGGGCGCGAAACTGTGTACCCAAAAAAGGTACAGTTAAATTTGTTAGTGGTTTAAAGGATACGTGAATTGATTTGTTATGAATATGTATGAAGAACAAGAAATAAAAACTGAAATCAGATAATTATAATGTAGGAAAATTTTAAAATAAGACTGGGCCGTATGAGCTCGGAGGAAATTCTTTGCTGAATGTCACTCCGGTTGAACACTTAGGCTTGAAGAACTTTTATAAATTTGGTATAAAAAGAGTAACAAAAGAACAATTTTGCTTATAATCGAATATTTAAACTATTATGCTATGAAAAAAGATGATCATACTACATTGAATTTAAGCTCCTTTTATAGGTGGTAATCACTAGCATTGAGCTGTAAAGCGTGCCTAATAATGAGCAATAATAACCAATAAATGCCACTTAAATGTAGAAATGTAACGTCCATCTCTAAATCTGGATAGGTCGTGTAACGTTTGATATGAAGGGAAATCATGCAATCTCAAGTACAGAATAGCAGCGAAATATAAAATTTATTGCTTAATCCATATACAAGATCCATGTGTTTCAATCAATGCGACAAAAGGATCAGATCACTTACCTTTTGATGCGTGATTCCTCGATATACTTTCTGCAAAAAAGGAACTGTAGGTGCTGCTCAAAAATGAATGACCACCCTCTACCAGTATCCACACACGAATGATCACAAACAGATATGAAGTGCTAGCTTCAAGTTTTGGGGTATAATTTCGGGTTGCAGAGCTTAAGTCGGCTACTAGAATTTAGGTCATAGTTGTTTCGAAAATAACTATGCAAAAGGTTTTTTCTGTATTGCTGAAATATTGATGTCTCTTCCTATTAATAGTGATACATTCATCCTAATAATACGAACCCTAGCTCATGTAGAGTCCTAGCTGATTAGGATATCTAATTAATTAAGATCCTAACTAATTAGGAGTCCTAACTTGATTAAATATTTCAGTCTTTTGATAACTGTTATTTATATTTATAGTTATCCAATAATATAAATATAAATCTGAATTATATTTTAACCATAAAATAAATTCGGATTACATTATCTAAATAATGCAATAACAGAAATACATATATTCGTAACATATAAATACAAATTTACTAAAATAACCGTAGTCCGTTCATCACATTCTTGATGTGCGACCCAATAGGTTTATATTACGTTGGCAGTATAATTAATACTATTTTAATTTCACAAATCATAATTGGTCTCTAGCAAGACATTATGACTAACCCAAGTAATAATAATTTAAAGTTCGTAATAACCTAATTAAATAGCATATGTCATAGTACTTTTGTCACACAATGTCTAATTCGAACATAAGGCATGTATAGTGTCATACTTAAATTGTTCAAATATAATTTCTCGATCCCTTAGTAAACTGATAGTCAAATAATACTGATAACTCTTTCAGTTCATTTAAGCACGGCCATGCATTTCTCAGTCTTACTAATCGAGGGGCCCAAAAGATATCTCTCTCAAAGAGAGGGAAAAATTCCATCTTGAATAATCACTATCCTCCACATGGTTCACATTATGTTCAATCATAAACTTTATGATTATCCGGTTAAAGATAATGTTTACAAATGTCAAGACAAAATGTTCCTTATGTAGGATACTGTGATAATCTCAGGTGTGACGATTAATTGACATAACTATTACGAGAATCACTTAATTATGAAACTGATCCATGTAGTGATCCCATAACGGGTCTATCCATTATGTTGTTCTTTAACAAATACCTATGAGTTTAATTTGTACCGCACACATAATTATCTCATAATTATCGATTAAGTTCATGCTAGTCTTATATCATTATGATCAAATTATAAATGATTAACTAGGGATATATATTATTATGTGTAACATGAAAATAATATAATAATAAGAAATATAAATAAAACTTCTTTTATTAATCGAAAACATAACTAACAAATAAGGTCCATACAATGGCCTAGAGCATAACCACCAACATGATACTAATAAATGACCCGTACAAATTGTTCGTAACTCTCGCTCCGGGTCCGTATGAAATCATTCCCTCCGGATTCGACTAATCATGCCATTGTTCAATCTTTCCTGCCACGTGTCTATCTTCCTTCATGCCATGTGTAACGCCATATTTCCGATGTCTACAAATTTATGAAAGAGCCCCGCTTGACAAAAGCTTGCGACTTTGTTGCATGAAAGTTATATTTTAAAGAACAACTTGGCAAAAACAAATTTTTTAATTTTGCATGAAAGTTGACTTAGGACTTTTCAACACAAACCGAGACCATCATTTATTCTACAATATAGAAAGAATTATAAGTACAACAACCACGTAATATTCTATAAAAACAAAGATTACCTAAATAAAAATGCGATGACCATTTTTGTTGGCGCCAACTACTACATGATCAAGCTGTCTGTGTTACAAAAGTCTAAACTCTCATGTGTTAGCTTAGTCAACAAAGAAAGAAAAGAAAAATAAAATCAACACCGATAATATAGTTAATTGGATTAAATTATCAGGACATTCAAATAATTCAACGCTTCTTTTTATATATTACAGAAACTGGAAAACGGATAAATTTTATCAAATAATTGAAGAATCAATTTATATTAATGTAGTGTATAAGATTTTCTTGGTAGGGCCTTATTTGACTCATTGGTAATTCAACTGGCTATCTTTCCACCCATCCCACAGTGTTCAAACTGAGACAAAGAGGAAAAAGTTAGCGAGCCAGTGGGCAAACATTAATTGAATCTGACCGTTAGTACAGTGTCCATGTTGCGAGTTTGCTACTTTACTTATAAAAATCGTTATTGGCGGGCGGCCACTTGGTTATCAGTAGTCCATGGAGATTGTATACTACCAGTTAGGGGTGTACATGGACCGGGTTGGTTCGGGTTTTTTAAACATCAAACCAAATCAATTATGTCGGATTTTTAAAATTACAAATCAAATCAAACCAATAAAAGTTGGGGTTTTCAACTTCGGGTTTTCTCGGATTTTTTGAATTTTTTCCGGTAAAGTTTTCATATAAAATATAAAACTTGTACTTCAAATATTTCTTTAGTTGTAGTAAGATACGACTATCTAATAAGGTGTTTCTTAAGAAAATAATACAAAATGTGAGATGGGTGATGACATTTTACTAAAATATTCAACCAAAAATATAATGAAATCGCTAAGCCATAATGAAAATGATAAAAATCTAAAGTAATAAGTCATGCTAAAATAAGTACGACTAATAAATATTAATTATGACTAAATATTGAAGAAAACCTAAATTAAATTATGTATTTTACACTATCTAAACCAATGAAAAACTAAGAAATAAATATCAACGTTATTGTTATTCCTAGCGTTAGAATTGTATTTCTTTTGTTAGCATTAGTATGGATTTGCTTTTAATTTGGACTTTAGTTGAGTTACTAACATATGGGCTATACAACTTGTTGGATCATTCAAAATTCTAAGTCCAAGCTGGAAATAATATGTGAAAAGACAAAAACAATAAAAAGAATTAAAATATTTATAAATTACATTACAAATAAATGTTTTTATATATAAAATATTTAAAAAAGTTGTATACGTGTAATGTCGGGTTGGTTTGGTTTGGTTTGACTTTTTTTAGTTAAAACCAAATCAAACCAATTATCATCGGATTTTTATTTCCAATACCAAACCCCTAGTCGAGTTTTTTTTCTCGGTTTGACTCAGATTGCGGTTTGTCGGTTTTCTTAATACATCTTGATATCATCAGATTAAATAGACATTCAATAATAGGTAAAAGATAGAGTAATTACCTACTATAATCGTTAAATTGTATGAGAATTCTTTTCTGCACTGTGTATTTTTTGGTTTCCACCCAATGTTCAGTATTCATATTGAAGTCCGACTAAATCAGGATCTGTGTGGGAAAATCTAACATTGGGGTGTAACTGGCTCCCTAACAAAGGTGACACAGTTTAACTAGAGATTTCTGGTTAAGGA
The DNA here is from genome assembly GCF_029784015.1 of Lycium ferocissimum. Lineage (NCBI taxonomy): Eukaryota > Viridiplantae > Streptophyta > Magnoliopsida > Solanales > Solanaceae > Lycium > Lycium ferocissimum. The sequence goes on along the minus strand of NC_081353.1, from coordinate 53,891,964 downwards.
TTAAAGAATGAGACACTTTATTGTGATACAATCAATTACTTTAATGTGAAAAAAAAAATTGTGACTTTATTATATATATATATATATATATATTACTATAGAGTTTAGTGAATTTTCTATTGCACTGGGTATATTTCAATTACTTAAATGTGGCAAAAGATCATATTACAGTAACTTTACTTTTATAATGCATATAATTCAATAACCATAGGTGATATTGATGTATATTTACAAATCATGCTAACCCGCCAATTAGCAAACAAGGTGTAGTAGTTTGTAGTTACTTGGAAAAAAAAAATCAATATTAGAATTAATTAAATACTCCTATCCTATTTTTGCACCAATACAATATTTCAATCATGCAATTCTAGATGTTTAAATGGAGTACTATTTTTGACATTCTTAAAAATTTATTCATTGTTTAAAAGTTTGACTTGTATACTAGTCTTTCTATAATTTCTACAGATCATGTAGAAATCAATTGTAAAAGAAGTATTCCCTCTGTCCCAATTTATATGAGGGGGTTCGGAATACGAGGGTCAAAACAGATAATCTTTCTTGTTGTGTTGAACATGAATGGGAAAATTAAACCTGGAGCATATACTGGTGAGGAGCAGGATCAGCAAAAAGGTTTGGATGCATTTCAATCAAAGCTTTGGAATCTATCAGATTACAAACAACATAAGATAACAGGTTATTATTACATGGTGGCTTGTCAAAGGGAAGAATCCTATCCAGAAAATGGCATTGCAGATTCTTCCTAGCGTCATTGTGTGGCAGATGTGGAAGGTCAGATGCAAAGCTAGATTTGAAGGAAGGGATATGTCTGTACAAGGGATAATTCAGAGGAGCTGACAGCAACTCATCATGATCATACACAGGCAATTCCCACATATTGATCCTTTTTTACATTGGAGGCAGTTCATACATGTCATGGATCAAGCCAAACCACAATTTAAATCTATAGCTGTGAAATGGGCTTTTCCTGCTAACAACTATGTGAAACTGAACACTGATGGATGCTCTAAAGGAAATCCTAGCATCAGTGGAGGTGGTGGAATCATCAGAGATAGTAGAGGTGCACTGATAGCTGCTTTTGGAGTGAATTTTGGCATCTTGACTAACAACTTAGCTGAGGCAAAGGCTATAGAAATAGGAATAGTGTCACACCCCAGTTTTACTAGGGTGTGATGGGCACCCGACCCTACATTCGGAGCCGATCGAACCCACTGACTCTTATTACAAACATAATCTCTCGAATTCTTAGTCAAATGAAAATGACAAATACAACAAATACTTCCAGAACTATTCTTTTTACTGTACTCAAGTCAACCGGAGTCTGTAATCATATGGAACTTATTATACAATACAGGACGACAAATCGGCTGATGGAGCCGTTTACAAAACTGACATTTTATACCCACGACTCTGTCTGCAAAGTCTCTAACAAATAATCAGAAAACATAACACACAGGCTCTGACTCGGCAGCACTCCAGGAGCAAATGGAGCTTGCCAACGCCGCTGAAACATCTTCTATAATGTCTTCTGCTCATCTGGGTGTACCTGCGCGGCATGAAACGCAGCCCCCGAAGAAAGGGGGTCAGTACGGAAAGTGTACCGAGTATGTAAAGCGGAAATGAAACCAATATAATCATAGTCAGGAACAAGAGTACAGAACTGTAACTGTCAGAACCATAGTCAGAGTCCGAAGTACAACAGGTGAGTACTTTATCCGAGACCTCAGAAAACGAAATGCCAAAGTATAAATAATGCATGTCAGATCATATAACATCATATGAACATATAACGTGTCCCGCCCCTACGATAAGGGACTCGGTAGGCGAATTCATGTATAACAAAATCATATATCATATGTGCAAATAACGTGTCCGGCCCTTTGTTAAGGGACTCGGTAATATAGGATCATGCATGTCGAATCATGTATCATGTATGCATAACGTGTCCCGGCCCTCTCTTTTGTGGGTCTCGGTGAATAATCATCATGTGCCATCCGGCCGCCATCCCCGTATCATCATATCACAAACATACACAGATAACGTGTCCCGGCCCGCAAGTACGAGGGACTCGGTGAATAATGCAGAAAAGTGCGCACGAGATCATGTCCTGGCCCGGGCTCAGTGAAAAGACATACTGTGACTTGCACGAACAGAATAGTGCAGAAACATATGCATATAAATCAAACCTCAGTAGACAATCCAAATAAAAGGTAATAGGATGTACCTTTCGTAAGTTGCGACGGATTATGTCAAAGCAGAATTTCTGAGATTGTTCGTACATATCAAATATACCATGGGGTTCAACGGAATAGTCAGAATGGTCGTACTTTAACAAACGTAACAATTCAAATGACAGATCATCTTAAAGAAGTCGGACGTCGGATGGCACGAATATTCAAATCATGATTACTTAATCGGAATGCTTATATCGAAGACTTATATCAAAATGCTTATAACGGATTACTTATGTCGAATACATATATCGAATAAGTATATCGGAATCCTCGTAGTTGAGTGCTTTTATCAGATTACGTATATCAAAATATTCGTATCACAATACTTGCATTCAAATACTTATATCAGAGTTACCAGATACTTATAGCAAACTCGCAACGATAGCCAAGGTTTCCTTAAATTTTCGTACGGAAATAAGTCAAATAGAACTATACAAATAGGTCTCGGGGATTGCGGGCCCACCTCGGGTCAAGTCGAAGTGGCATACGTAAATTTACAAACACCAGGCTCTATGGAGCCACCAGTGAAGGTCTTAGAGTAGTTCGGTTCCTTTTATGAAAGTTTTGGGTGTTTAAGTTATTTTTCCAATAAAGTATAGAAAATCTAATTCAATTATATTGAATGAAAAAGGGCCAAATTCGACTCGGATTTCGAAGAGTAGAACCGTCCCCGAGACTTGTAATCAAGCCTATTATAACTAGGACATGCCAAAGAAAGAAGAGGTAAGCCTTACATACCTTAGTTGCGCCTTACGCTCATCCATATTCAATTCCCGTTTCGCCCAGAATCTACAATGGTCATTTTTACCAAATGTTATCTATAAGGCTTTTGGTATTCAATCTTAAATTAGTACTTGTCTACCGAAATTTCGGCAGCACCTCCCCTGTAAATACAACGCCCCGAGAATTTAACTCGGCCCCGAATATCAACAACAACAACACAACAATACCAACAACATCAATAATCGTCACAAAACACACTATAACGTAAATAGTCTTTTTTTCTACATAAGGCGACAACTTCCATTCTAACTTCACAATTCCAAGCTAATACCAACATTTCTATATTCATTTATTAATCAAAATCATTCCAATACAATCCGGAAGTATTCCATATCATTATACAAAATATTTGCAAAATATACAAGAATTCCACCAAAACCATAATTCATCCAAAACCTCCAATTTTCAACATAAACATCCGCAACACATTTTTTTTTCTTCCAATTTCACCTACAACCATCACCATTTGCGTTTTACAACTTCGTTTCCTCAATTACATAATTTATAATAAAATCACATACTTTCCAACAACAACTCAACAACCAATTTTGCATACTAACTTGAACTAAAATTCTTCCATTTGCATTCAAAAGGCCATTGCAACACAATTAACATAATAAATTGAAATTGTTCATTCCCCTCCATTACAACACCACACGGCTACATACATATATATATACACATTCATGCAACTTCCATATTTCCACCAAGTCTACTCCTTTCTACATTCTACAACATCAACAAGACCTTTATAACATATAAAAAGGGATTGAATCATACCTTTTTCTCCCAACTTCTTCACTTGGCTCAAGTGTTAAATCGACGAAACGAACGACTTATCTTCCGAAATAATTACACCACGTTGTAGAGGACCCTTGAATTAGTGGAAATACATAAAGAAAACAATTTTTGGGACAAGATTTCCCATGGTTCATTTTCTTCTCACCATGGCCGAATAGGCCCATGGCTTCTTCTTCTTTTTTTCTTTTTTTTTTTCTTTCTTTATGAAATTTCTAGAGATGGATGACTTAATAAGTCATCTTGTGAGACTTATTTATTTCTCTTTTTCCCACCATTTATCCATATTTATTATTAAACCCCTCAAGTATAAGAATTTAATCACATGACCTTATCTTTTCTCCCCAAAATTCTAGAGTTTTCTTCTTCTTTTTCTTGAACTTTCTAACATAGTCAAAGAAGACCAAGTGTCTTCTTTTGTACACTTTAGTCCCCAACAATGTGGGCATATGCTTATGCCACACGGCCAACATGGAAATTTCAAGAATTCTCTTGAATACTTGTGAAATTACCATTTTGCCCCTAGGCTTCCACAATATTACCATGAACCATTTTGCGAATTTTCCCTCTTTGCCCTTAACCTTTCTCAGCATTTCCATACTAGTAATGTTCATAAACAACATTCATAACCACTTGTACATTAAAATAACTTTGGAAGATAGTTATTCCCTTAACTTTGTCACGACTTCCTTGAAATATCCGAACGTGCAAAAATGCGGGATATAACATCCTCCCCCCCTTTAGAACATTCGTCCTCGAATGTTCAATTGATCTTATGGGGTCTTATAACACTTCGGGGGGGGGGGGGGTCCCTCTTTAATCTTTCCTTCCAGATACCTACCCAACAGCGTGTGTACACAATGTGTCTTAATCGCTTATTATCCATCACGGTCCAGTTACCCTTATGGGGACTCGTGATTCAAGTTTTACTCAAATTGTTAGTTCGTAACGTCTTTGAATTATTCTATAGCTGGTCTTTATTTCCTTCTCTCATATTTTCCGACAAAGTATACTTGTCTTTAATTTCTTATGTTGGCGCCCGTTTCATCCATCGTTGTTCCTTGTTGACTCTCCGGTGTAGATTTGTTACAAATACGACCGAGCATCGCTTCACGTTAGTGATTCATATAATTTCATAACATGTATTCTCATATTCCATACAATTAATGGTCTATGAACTATTTTCTATTATCCGGTGGCCGCTCTTACTTCGTCCACAGGCGCTACGTCCTTTCTTTCTTTCAAAAATTCCCAGACTTCCAATTGTCGCGATTTCCTTTTAAATCTGACATTATATGCTCTCCCCCCCTTTTTAAGGGGGTTTCTTATACATCACAATCTTCGAGTACTCCCGTCTTAATTATGCTTCATTTCCCATTTTCCTTTCCAACTCTACGCATAACACATCGAGATCTTCTTACCATAAGTCTTTCTCTCACTTTAGGTCTATATCCCTATTCGTCCACATTTTCATACTCTTTCTTTTTCAATTATCCTGGTATTAATACTTTTCCATTCCTAGCTTATGACAAGAATAACATCAGCGTATTTTATAGCACTTGCACCTTTTACCTTTGCTACCACTCGAACTTCGATACTCTTACATCGATTAATGCCTTCCATACCGTGGCACCGGTCGTTGGGGCACACATGCCCACCGATACGTGTACACGTGAGATATCGTACGCCTTCGCATATACATATATATAATTACTATCAACTAGTTCACAAAATACCTCCAGATGCCATTCAAGCCTATCTAAATTTCAGAACTATGATGTACCTTCTGCCTTCCTTCCGTTCTAGTCTGTTATGTGTTGGGTAGCCTTTTATGGTTTCCAACCATTCTATATGCTCTAGTTTCCCCCTTAAGTCACTCCAATTTCTCAATTGTCTCGTATGTCTAAATATGTAAAATTTCTCGTAAACTTCCTGGGGGTCACCCATCCTGAAATTACTCCCACCTGAGCACGCTTAACCTCGAAACTTTAGTGGAATTTGGGGCCTTAATGCTTCTATAATCGCGTCCACTTCCTCGTATGACCTTTACTACATGAATTGGGGTTAGTCGAGGCCTTACGGATTCCGGGACACCCTCGTAACACGTCGTTTCCTTTACAATTACCATTTTACCCCTTTTCGACCCTCAATGTTCACCTTTCACTTCTGTGTGTAACTACCTTTCATCCTAGGTTCCCAGATTCCTGATGGTAACAGATATACCTTCATTGCCATTACTTCATAAGTGCCCGGATATCAGTCGTTCGAATTCCTACTCACCGCTTTTACATAATAATCTGTAGCAAAATTAATTGTCAACTTCCTGAACCCTCTATCAGACCTCGTTCCTTTCATACTATCTCCCTATACACAGCGAGTATCAATAATGCTTTGCAGAGCATATACATATATATATCATATCCCAGCCATCCAGAACTTCCAACTTCAGGTAACAGAGCAATTTCGTCAATATTTACCCCTGTGACTTTCCATGTCGTCACTTACCTTTTCCCATCGGATGTAAGGCTTACATAAGGGATTTTATTTCCTGTAGCTTGGCTCTATCGCACGATCTAGGACAGAAAGAAGGTCAACAATCCCTAGATGCCCCGTAGCCTCCTGTTTATAAATGTGGCGCGCTTCACACCATAAACAGGACTCTACCGGACACGACTTTGCAGACAACCCCTAGGACAGACCTCGCTCTGATACCACTTTGTCACACCCCAATTTACTAGGGTGTGATGGGCACCCGACCCTACATTCGGAGCCGAGCGAACCCACTGACTCTTATTACAAACATAATCTCTCGAATTCTTAGTCAAATGAAAATGACAAATACAACAAATACTTCCAGAACTATTCTTTTTACTGTACTCAAGTCAACCGGAGTCTGTAATCATATGGAACTTATTATACAATACAGGACGACAAATCGGCTGATGGAGCCGTTTACAAAACTGACATTTTATACCCACGACTCGGTCTGCAAAGTCTCTAACAAATAATCAGAAAACATAACACACGAGCTCGACTCGGAAAGCACTCCGGAGCAAATGGAGCTTGCCAACGCCGCCGAAACATCTTCTATAATGTCTTTCGCTCATCCGGGTGTACCGCGCGGCATGAAACGCGGACCCCCCCGAAGAAAGGGGTCGGTAGAAAGTGTACCGAGTATGTAAAGCGGAAATGAAACCAATATAATCATAGTCGGGAACAAGAGTACGTAAATGTAAGCGTCGTAACCACGGTCGAGCCGGAGATAAAAAGGTATAGCTAGCAGAGTCATGCTCGGAGTCGGAGATCCAGAAATATAACAAACGGGGCTATAGTCAGAGTCCGAAGTACAACAGGTGAGTACTTTATCCGAGACCTCAGAAAACGAAATGGCAAAGTATAAATAATGCATGTCAGATCATATAACATCATATGAACATATAATGTGTCCCGGCCCTCTGATAAGGGACTCGGTAGGCGAATTCATGTATAACAAAATCATATATCATATGTGCAAATAACGTGTCCCGCCCTTTGTTAAGGGACTCGGTAATATAGGATCATGCATGTCGAATCATGTATCATGTATGCATAACGTGTCCCGGCCCTCTCTTGCGGGTCTCGGTGAATAATCATCATGTGCCATCCTGGCCGCCATCCCCGTATCATCATATCACAAACATACACAGATAACGTGTCCCGGCCCGCAAGTACGAGGGACTCGATGAATAATGCAGAAAAGTGCGCACGAGATCATGTCCTGGCCCGGGCTCAGTGAAAAGACATACTGTGACTTGCACGAACAGAATAGTGCAGAAACATATGCATATAAGTCAAACCTCAGTAGACAATCCAAATAAAAGGTGATAGGATGTACCTTTCGTAAGTTGCGACGGATTATGTCAAAGCAGAATTTCTGAGATTGTTCGTACATATCAAATATACCATGGGGTTCAACGGAATAGTCGAATGGTCGTACTTTAACAAACGAACAATTCAAATGACGGATCATCTTAAAGAAGTCGGACGTCATGTCAAATTGTATTATAGAATATTCGTAATATTTACTTAATCGGAATGCTTATATCAGAAGACTTATATCAAAATGCTTATAACAGATTACTTATGTCAGAATACATATATCAGAATAAGTATATCGGAATCCTCGTAGTTGAGTGCTTTTATCAGATTACGTATATCAAAATATTCGTATCACAATACTTGCATTCAAATACTTATATCAGAGTTACCAGATACTTATAGCAAACTCGCAACGATAGCCAAGGTTTCCTTAAATTTTCATACGGAAATAAGTCAAATAGAACTATACAAATAGGTCTCGGGGATTGCGGGCCCACCTCGGGTCAAGTCGAAGTGGCATACGTAAATTTACGAACACCAGGCTCTATGGAGCCACCAGTGAAGGTCTTAGAGTAGTTCGGTTCCTTTTATGAAAGTTTTGGGTGTTTAAGTTATTTTTCCAATAAAGTATAGAAAATCTAATTCAATTATATTGAATGAAAAAGGGCCAAATTCAGACTCGGATTTCGAAGAGTAGAACCGTCCCCGAGACTTGTAATCAAGCCTATTATAACTAGGACATGCCAAAGAAAGAAGAGGTAAGCCTTACATACCTTAGTTGCGCCTTACGCTCATCCATATTCAATTCCGTTTCGCCCCTTAATCTACAATGGTCATTTTTACCAAATGTTATCTATAAGGCTTTTGGTATTCAATCTTAAATTAGTACTTGTCTACCGAAATTTCGGCAGCACCTCCCCTGTAAATACAACGCCCCGAGAATTTAACTCGGCCTCAAATATCAACAACAACAACACAACAATACCAACAACATCAATAATCGTCACAAAACACACTATAACGTCAATAGTTTTTTTTTCTACATAAGGCGACAACTTCCATTCTAACTTCACAATTCCAAGCTAATACCAACATTTCTATATTCATTTATTAACCAAAATCATTCCAATACAATCCGGAAGTATTCCATATCATTATACAAAATATTTGCAAAATATACAAGAATTCCACCAAAACCATAATTCATCCGAAACCTCCAATTTTCAACATAAACATCCGCAACACATTTTTTTTTCTTCCAATTTCACCTACAACCATCACCATTTGCGTTTTACAACTTCGTTTCCTCAATTACATAATTTATAATAAAATCACATACTTTCCAACAACAACTCAACAACCAATTTTGCATACTAACTTGAACTAAAATTCTTCCATTTGCATTCAAAAGGCCATTGCAACACAATTAACATAATAAATTGAAATTGTTCATTCCCCTCCATTACAACACCACACGGCTACATACATATATATATATATACACATTCATGCAACTTCCATATTTCCACCAAGTCTACTCCTTTCTACATTCTACAACATCAACAAGACCTTTATAACATATAAAAAGGGATTGAATCATACCTTTTTCTCCCAACTTCTTCACTTGGCTCAAGTGTTAAATCGACGAAACGAACGACTTATCTTCCGAAATAATTACACCACGTTGTAGAGGACCCTTGAATTAGTGGAAATACATAAAGAAAACAATTTTGGGACAAGATTTCCCATGGTTCATTTTCTTCTCACCATGGCCGAATAGGCCCATGGCTTCTTCTTCTTTTTTTCTTTTTTTTTTCTTTCTTTATGAAATTTCTAGAGATGGATGACTTAATAAGTCATCTTGTGAGACTTATTTATTTCTCTTTTTCCCACCATTTATCCATATTTATTATTAAACCCCTCAAGTATAAGAATTTAATCACATGACCTTATCTTTTCTCCCCAAAATTCTAGAGTTTTCTTCTTTTTTTTCTTGAACTTTCTAACATAGTCAAAGAAGACCAAGTGTCTTCTTTTGTACACTTTAGTCCCCAACAATGTGGGCATATGCTTATGCCACACGGCCAACATGGAAATTTCAAGAATTCTCTTGAATACTTGTGAAATTACCATTTTGCCCCTAGGCTTCCACAATATTACCATGAACCATTTTGCGAATTTTCCCTCTTTGCCCTTAACCTTTCTCAAAGATTTCCATACTAGTAATGTTCATAAACAACATTCATAACCACTTGTACATTAAAATAACTTTGGAAGATAGTTATTCCCTTAACTTTGTCACGACTTCCTTGAAATATCCGAACGTGCAAAAATGCGGGATATAACATCCTCCCCCCTTTAGAACATTCGTCCTCGAATGTTCAATTGATCTTATGGGGTCTTATACACTTCGGGGGGGGGGGGGTCCCTCTTTAATCTTTCCTTCCGTATACCTACCCAACGAGCGTGTGTACACAATGTGTCTTAATCGCTTATTATCCATCACGGTCCGGCTTACCCTTATGGGGACTCGTGATTCAAGTTTTACTCAAATTGTTAGTTCGTAACGTCTTTGAATTCTTCTATAGCTGGTCTTTATTTCCTTCTCTCATATTTTCCGACTAAGTATACTTGTCTTTAATTTCTTATGTTGGCGCCCGTTTCATCCATCGTTGTTCCTTGTTGACTCTCCGGTGTAGATTTGTTACAAATACGACCGAGCATCGCTTCACGTTAGTGATTCATATAATTTCATAACATGTATTCTCATATTCCATACAATTAATGGTCTATGAACTATTTTCTATTATCCGGTGGCCGCTCTTACTTCGTCCACAGGCGCTACGTCCTTTCTTTCTTTCAAAAATTCCCAGACTTCCAATTGTCGCGATTTCCTTTTAAATCTGACATTATATGCTCCCCCCCCCCCCCCCCTTTTTAAGGGGGTTTCTTATACATCACAATCTTCGAGTACTCCCGTCTTAATTATGCTTCATTTCCCATTTTCCTTTCCAACTCTACGCATAACACATCGAGATCTTCTTACCATAAGTCTTTCTCTCACTTTAGGTCTATATCCCTATTCGTCCACATTTTCATACTCTTTCTTTTTCAATTATCCTGGTATTAATACTTTTCCATTCCTAGCTTATGACAAGAATAACATCAGCGTATTTTATAGCACTTGCACCTTTTACCTTTGCTACCACTCGAACTTCGATACTCTTACATCGATTAATGCCTTCCATACTGTGGCACCGGTCGTTGGGGCACACATGCCCACCGATACGTGTACACGTGAGATATCGTACGCCTTCGCATATACATATATATAATTACTATCAACTAGTTCACAAAATACCTCCAGATGCCATTCAAGCCTATCTAAATTTCAGAACTATGATGTACCTTCTACCTTCCTTCCGTTCTAGTCTGTTATGTGTTGGGTAGCCTTTTATGGTTTCCAACCATTCTATATGCTCTAGTTTCCCCCTTAAGTCACTCGAATTTCTCATTTGTCTCGTATGTCTAAATATGTAAAATTTCTCGTAAACTTCCCAGGGGGTCACCCATCCTGAAATTACTCCCACCTGAGCACGCTTAACCTCGAAACTTTAGTGGAATTTAGGGCCTTAATGCTTCTATAATCGCGTCCACTTCCTCGTATGACCTTTACTACATGAATTGGGGTTAGTCGAGGCCTTACGGATTCCGGGACACCCTCGTAACACGTCGTTTCCTTTACAATTACCATTTTACCCCTTTTCGACCCTCAATGTTCACCTTTCACTTCTGTGTGTAACTACCTTTCATCCTAGGTTCCCATTCGATGGTAACGGATATACCTTCATTGCCATTACTTCATAAGTGCCGGATATCGTCGTTCGAATTCCTACTCACCGCTTTTACATAATAATCGTAGCAAAATTAATTGTCAACTTCCCGAACCCTCTATCGACCTCGTTCCTTTCATACTATCTCCCTATACACAGCAGTATCAATAATGCTTTGCGTAGCATATACATATATATATCATATCCCAGCCATCCGTAACTTCCAACTTCAGGTAACAGAGCAATTTCGTCAATATTTACCCCTGTGACTTTCCATGTCGTCACTTACCTTTTCCCATCGGATGTAAGGCTTACATAAGGGATTTTATTTCCTGTAGCTTGGCTCTATCGCACGATCTAGGACAGAAAGAAGGTCAACAATCCCTAGATGCCCGTAGCCTCCCGTTTATAAATGTGGCGCGCTTCACACCATAAACAGGACTCTCCGGACACGACTTTGCGAGACAACCCCTAGGACGGACACTGCTCGATACCACTTTGTCACACCCCGGTTTACTAGGGTGTGATGGGCACCCGACCCTACATTCGAGCCGAGCGAACCCACCGACTCTTATTACAAACATAATCTCTCGAATTCTTAGTCAAATGAAAATGACAAATACAACAAATACTTCCCGAACTATTCTTTTCCGTACTCAAGTCAACCGGAGTCCGTAATCATATGGAACTTATTATACAATACAGGACGACAAATCGGCTGATGGAGCCGTTTACAAAACTGACATTTTATACCCACGACTCGGTCTGCAAAGTCTCTAACAAATAATCAGAAAACATAACACACAGGCTCTGACTCGGCAGCACTCCAGGAGCAAATGGAGCTTGCCAACGCCGCTGAAACATCTTCTATAATGTCTTCTGCTCATCTGGGTGTACCTGCGCGGCATGAAACGCAGCCCCCGAAGAAAGGGGGGTCAGTACGGAAAGTGTACCGAGTATGTAAAGCGGAAATGAAACCAATATAATCATAGTCAGGAACAAGAGTACAGAAATGTAACTGTCAGAACCACAGTCAGAGCCGGAGATAAAAAGGTATAGCTAGCAGAGTCATGCTCGGAGTCGGAGATCCGGGAATATAACAAACGGGGCTATAGTCGAGTCCGAAGTACAACGGTGAGTACTTTATCCGAGACCTCGTAAAACGAAATGGCAAAGTATAAATAATGCATGTCAGATCATATAACATCATATGAACATATAATGTGTCCCGGCCCTCTGATAAGGGACTCGGTAGGCGAATTCATGTATAACAAAATCATATATCATATGTGCAAATAACGTGTCCCGGCCCTTTGTTAAGGGACTCGGTAATATAGGATCATGCATGTCAGAATCATGTATCATGTATGCATAACGTGTCCCGGCCCTCTACTGCGGGTCTCGGTGAATAATCATCATGTGCCATCCTGGCCGCCATCCCCGTATCATCATATCACAAACATACACAGATAACGTGTCCCGCCCGCAAGTACGAGGGACTCGATGAATAATGCGTAAAAGTGCGCACGAGATCATGTCGGCCGGGCTCGGTGAAAAGACATACCGTGACTTGCACGAACGAATAGTGCGAAACATATGCATATAAGTCAAACCTCGTAGACAATCCAAATAAAAGGTTATAGGATGTACCTTTCGTAAGTTGCGACGGATTATGTCAAAGCAGAATTTCTGAGATTGTTCGTACATATCAAATATACCATGGGGTTCAACGGAATAGTCAGAATGGTCGTACTTTAACAAACAGAACAATTCAAATGACAGATCATCTTAAAGAAGTCGGACGTCAGTCAGAATATTCGTAACAGATTACTTAATCGGAATGCTTATATCAGAAGACTTATATCAAAATGCTTATAACAGATTACTTATGTCAGAATACATATATCAGAATAAGTATATCGGAATCCTCGTAGTTGAGTGCTTTTATCAGATTACGTATATCAAAATATTCATATCACAATACTTGCATTCAAATACTTATATCAGAGTTACCAGATACTTATAGCAAACTCGCAACGATAGCCAAGGTTTCCTTAAATTTTCGTACGGAAATAAGTCAAATAGAACTATACAAATAGGTCTCGGGGATTGCGGGCCCACCTCGGGTCAAGTCGAAGTGGCATACGTAAATTTACGAACACCAGGCTCTATGGAGCCACCAGTGAAGGTCTTAGAGTAGTTCGGTTCCTTTTATGAAAGTTTTGGGTGTTTAAGTTATTTTTCCAATAAAGTATAGAAAATCTAATTCAATTATATTGAATGAAAAAGGGCCAAATTCGGACTCGGATTTCGAAGAGTAGAACCGTCCCCGAGACTTGTAATCAAGCCTATTACAACTAGGACATGCCAAAGAAAGAAGAGGTAAGCCTTACATACCTTAGTTGCGCCTTACGCTCATCCATATTCAATTCCCGTTTCGCCCAGAATCTACAATGGTCATTTTTACCAAATGTTATCTATAAGGCTTTTGGTATTCAATCTTAAATTAGTACTTGTCTACCGAAATTTCGGCAAAGACACCTCCGTAAATACAACGCCCCGAGAATTTAACTCGGCCCAGAATATCAACAACAACAACACAACAATACCAACAACATCAATAATCGTCACAAAACACACTATAACGTAAATAGTTTTTTTTTCTACATAAGGCGACAACTTCCATTCTAACTTCACAATTCCAAGCTAATACCAACATTTCTATATTCATTTATTAATCAAAATCATTCCAATACAATCCGGAAGTATTCCATATCATTATACAAAATATTTGCAAAATATACAAGAATTCCACCAAAACCATAATTCATCCAAAACCTCCAATTTTCAACATAAACATCCGCAACACATTTTTTTTTTCTTCCAGTTTCACCTACAACCATCACCATTTGCGTTTTACAACTTCGTTTCCTCAATTACATAATTTATAATAAAATCACATACTTTCCAACAACAACTCAACAACCAATTTTGCATACTAACTTGAACTAAAATTCTTCCATTTGCATTCAAAAGGCCATTGCAACACAATTAACATAATAAATTGAAATTGTTCATTCCCCTCCATTACAACACCACACGGCTACATACATATATATATACACATTCATGCAACTTCCATATTTCCACCAAGTCTACTCCTTTCTACATTCTACAACATCAACAAGACCTTTATAACATATAAAAAGGGATTGAATCATACCTTTTTCTCCCAACTTCTTCACTTGGCTCAAGTGTTAAATCGACGAAACGAATGACTTATCTTCCGAAATAATTACACCACGTTGTAGAGGACCCTTGAATTAGTGGAAATACATAAAGAAAATAATTTTTGGGACAAGATTTCCCATGGTTCATTTTCTTCTCACCATGGCCGAATAGGCCCATGGCTTCTTCTTCTTTTTTTCTTTTTTTTTCTTTCTTTATGAAATTTCTAGAGATGGATGACTTAATAAGTCATCTTGTGAGACTTATTTATTTCTCTTTTTCCCACCATTTATCCATATTTATTATTAAACCCTCAAGTATAAGAATTTAATCACATGACCTTATCTTTTCTCCCCAAAATTCTAGAGTTTTCTTCTTTTTTCTTGAACTTTCTAACATAGTCAAAGAAGACCAAGTGTCTTCTTTTGTACACTTTAGTCCCCAACAATGTGGGCATATGCTTATGCCACACGGCCAACATGGAAATTTCAAGAATTCTCTTGAATACTTGTGAAATTATCATTTTGCCCCTAGGCTTCCACAATATTACCATGAACCGTTTTGCGAATTTTCCCTCTTTGCCCTTAACCTTTCTCAAAGATTTCCATACTAGTAATGTTCATAAACAACATTCATATCCACTTGTACATTAAAATAACTTTGGAAGATAGTTATTCCCTTAACTTTGTCACGACTTCCTTGAAATATCCGAACGTGCAAAAATGCGGGATATAGCAAATAGAGTGGTGTGTGAAGAAGGGATTCATGAAGTTAGAAATGAAAAGTGATTCCAAGCTGCTTGTAGACTGGATATTGAATCACAGTGATCCTCCATGGGCCATGGATACTATCATGAATATTAGATCACTTCTGGAAAGTGTGGATAGTTGGAAGATGGAGCACTGTTACAGGGAAGGTAATAGAGCAGCAGACACCTTGTCCAACTGGGGATTGGAATGCAAAGAAACAACTTGGATTACCAATTTCCAACAGCTGCCCAAGACAGTTAAAGGGGAGATCAACATGGATAGAATGCAAATGCCTACTTTTAGGATTTGTCCAGTCAAGAATTCAAAGGATTATCAAAACAAGATGTATAGGATATATACGTTTGACGTACCTTGACTCATATTTTTGTATAGAAGAAGAGTAGTCACTCTTCCATTGTACCAATTTTTTTGTAAGCTTAAAGGAAATCCTATCAAGCCTAGTATGGGGACTGTCCATAAAAAGATAGGTGCAGGGAGATTGCTCTCCTCTGTGATGTATTTTGGAGAATATGAATAAAAAAGAGCCCTCGAGGAGAGGGTTGATTGAAGAAAAAAAATGGTGTTGTTTGCCATGTAAAAAAAAAAAAAAAAAAAAAAAAAAAAGATAATCTTTGACTCAATTTCAATTAAAGATTATTCGAGTATTTTTATTATAAAATTTACGTATTTGAAAACTACATAAAAAGTACTACAAGTCTGCATAATTAATAATTTATAATATTGGAAAGAGTTGGAGAAAATCGTAGTTAAAAAAAGAACTTTTTGGCTCTTCAAATAGTAAAACCCTCATGTAAATTGTGACGGAGGGAGTATTAACCAACCGATTGATAAGTATTTAATAATCAATGCATCGTGTATCTTTAATCATGTCCTTTTGAATATGGAGAAAATAATATATATATATATATATTGCACATATCAAAAAGGGAAAAAGAAAAAGTAAAAAGAAGATAAGTTGCACCCTCGAACCCAACTAACTGTATCCAGGAAACCACGTGATATGCTTTGGGGGCTGGGGGGAATATTGCCTGTACTATATATACTGGTGTAAGAGCTATTCTATGCGTTATCAAATACGACTAATATACTAGCTAGTGCTAAGCATTACTATTACGCAAAGAAAAATGTTAAGCAGAATGGCATTGGATGAACTTTTCGACCTCGACATGGCTTTGACTATACCAGAGCCTGAAATTTCTGTCTGTAATAATAACAGCCACATGAAACCAATGACGGATGTTTCTTTCGCCCAAATTGGTCGTGAAATGCCTACAGTTGACGTGGTTGGTAACGTTTGTACAGTGTGCATGGAAAGTTTCGAATCTAGTGTTGGTGCCAAACAAGTCGCTTGTGGGCATGTTTTCCATTCATATTGTCTTACCAACTGGCTTTCCCTTCACAACTCTTGCCCTCTTTGCCGGTTTCAAGTCACCGTCAGCCAGCAAATACCTCTTTAACAACATCAAGATATATTACTATAGGTTCTGTTTTGTTTATTCTATCCTACACTAATAAGATCAGCATTAATATTGTCCATTTATTTTTCCTATTGAATCAACCCTTTTATCATAGTATTACTAGATCATTGTTCTTCATTTGTTCTTTTATTTTTCTTTTCTTTTCCATGATTATAATTACTGGATTATTTTCGGAATTGATCAAACATTAGATGTGGCTAAATTGTTTTATTGTGATACTTTTTACCTCTCATTAAACCATACAATAGAACAACAACAATGAAAATGGTTACGATCAACTTATGGCCAAATTAATTGTCGCACCCCAAAATTGAGGTCAGACGTGATTGGCACATGATCTGTATTACATGTTAAATGAACGGTATTCTAGCCGACCGAAAGTTACCATTGCACTCAGTATATCAATTAAAGCTAATATAGTCATTACTCAACAATGTCTGCAATGTCTGAAACCGAGTAAGGATTTTAATATAAAAACTTCCAAATATCTAAATCTACCAACCAAGTCCTGAGCTCCTAAGGACTGAATATGAATGAAAGTATGTGGGGCATTCTCCAAATATAATGAAAATGTTTATTAATACCAAATAAGCTGCAAAATACTAGCTACCACTGGGAAGAATCGACAAAGCTGACCAACTAAATCTACAAGCCCCACTAGCCACCTGTCACGCCCTGAACCCCGGCCTAGCGTAAGACGGCACTCGGTCCTTACTGCATGTGACCGAGCGAACCACATGGCTTGCTGAATCATCATGAGGCATAACATGAGTGGAATATGACATAAAACATGATGAGCCTTAATAAACATGAGATTTCAAAATATCAAATATAAATACTTGTTTAAAACATGAATGCGGATTGTCAAAATGCTAAACCAAAGTTGGCTAAACGACTCTGATTATCTGACATAACATGACTGACTGATTAGTCTATGAAACCTCTAACATGAGCCTGAACTGCTAAACATAACTGCTGGGACAAGTCCCCCAGCATACCTTAAATGCATAAATAACATAAAATAAATAATGACTAAACCCCGAAAAAGATGGGGCTCATCAACAAGCTGATACGTGTAAAGTCCTACTGAGCAGATGCGTCGTCCTGTAAATCCGTACCTGCATCGTGAAATGCAGGCCCCCGGGCAATAAAAAAGGGACGTCAGCACATTGAATGTACTAGTATGTAAAGCAACTGAATGAAATAAACATGGCACATGGAATAACATGATAAATGGCGAAATTGAAAACGGTCATGAACATGAATATCCGACATGAACATAAATACATACATACATATATATATATACATACATATATATATATACATACATATATATAGATATATATATATATATATATATATATATATATATATATATATATATATATATATATATATATATATATATATATATATATATAAATATATATATATATATATATATATATATATATATATATATATATATATATATATATATAGACTCACACACACACACACACACACACACACACACACATATAAATATATATATATATATATAACATGAGTAAAAATATATGTGGGAGAGCATTAGTATAACCGACATGTAACCACCACATTAACACGTGGCGTCTGATCTCTGCCCGATTAGCTAAGCCCCCCTGTACCTTACTGGGGTACAAGACGTGAACATGAACATGAATGGATCCAAATCCCTCAATGGGGAATATATGAAGGAATCGTCCTACTGGGCGGAGCGATCTTTATCCTACGTTGGCATATGTAGTTTCAGGTATAAAACCTTCTTGGTAATCTGTGCAACTCCCAGTAACATGAACATGATATAGTTGGCTGAGAAGCCCATGAATTTCGTAAAAACATGAATTGTATTATAACATGGATATCTTGTATCATAACATAGATAGATATTATATAATTTATTTGCATGAAAAAGTGTAGACATGTAGGGTATTCATGAAAGTAAGCATAATATTTCATAACTTGCACGTAGGAACCCATGGAATGCAATATATGGGTTTTCATGGATTACGGACGGATTCCCAATAACCAAAATGGAAGATTAGGAATACAACAACGAATTTCAAACATGGTAAATCATGGGACATGGACTTGGCTAACAACTCTAGTTTTTGGTGACCTTTCGTATAATCATGGAAAAACATGGCGTGGGGAAGAACAAAGATGTTCCCACACGTAGATAGAAGCCCTACATACCTGTAAAACTCCACTCCAATGAACTAAATTGCTTCTCTGACGAAGAACACCAAAACTCTAGCTTTGAATCGCTTGAGAAGGATTTACCTTGGAAATGCTATGTTTTGGTTGAAGAATCATGTTACAATTCATGAATTAATGTTAGAATTACTTAGGAATCGTTAGAACGATCTTACCTTGATGTGGGAGGATGAGGAGAGGAGGAAAATGGCTGCTTAGTGTTTTAGAATGAAGTTAGAATGTCTGATAAATGAAATTTCGATGTAAGTGTTGAATTTATAGCATGGGGCATTTTGGACCCCCAGGCTCGCCGAGCGCGGTCTATAGCTTGCCCCTGCCTCACTTTGGGGCGAGCTCTCTTGTCCATTTTACACTTAGACGATTTTCTTGAATTTTTTCCACTTTTTGACCCCTACCTCGCTGAGCGCAGCCCAAGGCGAGCCCTTGCCTCCCTTTGGGGCGAGCTCAGCTAGCTCCCTTGTCACTTTTACACTCAGTCAACAGTGTTTAGTAAAATGGGCATAAATCCTAGCACAGAGCTCCATTGAGGCTTTACAATATACCGTTAGAAAGCTATTTCAAAGGGCTACAACTTTTATGTTTTAAGTTTTCTCAAATTATCAACGGATTTTCGTGTTATTGGGATGGAAGGCAGACGTATCGAAAACGTAGTCGATTCTCCCAAATCTTAAGCACCTCTCTATTAGCCATTTTGAGACGATCATATCTCCTTGATCCGAAGTCCAATTGGCCTAGTCCTTATATGCCTGAAAAGGTATTTCTACGTACTACAACTTTCATTAAGGAACCTTTTCCAAATTCTCAACGAATCAAGGGGTTATGGGTGCCCGAAGTAGGCTTGGCAACCACTTTCTTAATACGTACAAACTTTCAAATTTTCCGCTAAAACTCTAACGATACGAGTCTAACCTTAGTTCTAAGATACGGGTGTAACATTATCTCCCCCTTGGGATCATTCATCCTCGAATGATGGGTCATGGTTAAGAATATGGTTGGACATGGCTTGAATACATGAACGTGAAGGAAACATGTCATGAGACATAAGGGTTGAGCTAACATGACATGATTACATAGAAATATGAATACTGAAGCATGAGACATGACTATTGAATACATGAACGTGAACGTCAAACATGGGACATGAATATGTAAGGGACATTACATAGATATGGAAGTTAGTTACCTTGAGCATTCTCTGCCGGTTCCTCAAACGATTCCTCAAACAAGTACGGATACTTGGATTTCATATCTTTTTTGTTTCACATGTAGCCTCCAATTAATTTTCTAACTTCTCCACTCAAAAAAAACTATAACGGGCTCCAAGTACGAGGCAACTTCCTTAGTTCTCAACTTAAAACTTTAGCGAGGCAACTTTCTTAGTTCTCAATCAAAAATGGCTACGGGGATCTCCTTATAGGTCAAACCATCCTTAACCACAATAGTATCAACAGGAACAACCAATGACGGGTCGCCCACACACTTCCCATGGATACATAAAACACTGGGTGTACAACCGCCAAATCTTGTGGCAACTCAAGTTCATAAGCTACTTGACCAACCCTCCGCAGGATTTTGTAAGGTCCAATATATCTGGGACTAAGCTTCCCTTTCTTGTCAAAATCTCCTCACACTTTTCCTAGGTGAAATCTTTAAAAATACCCAATCATCAACTTGAAACTCTAAGTCCCTTCTCCTCTCAATGGTATAGGACTTCTGGAGACTCTGAGCCATTCTCAAATGCCCTTGGATCAACTTGACTTTTTCCATAGCCTGATAGACCAAATCCAGCCCTAACAACTCAACCCCCTACCAGCTAACCAGAGCACAACACAAACTGCAAAAGGCATCATAACACGCATGACATTCCATAACAGGGTATTTGAACATGAACGTGACTAAAATGAATACTGGATTGACATAAATACGTGAATGATAATTTTCATGAATCCCGGTCTGACATGAACATATAGGTACTAAAGAGAAAGAATACATGGATGCTATACATGAGATTTGAGAAGAATTTGTAGGCACGAATGACATTAGTACTGGAACACTAGCACAGACATGACACGATTGCATGGACATTAGGAGCATGACATGGAACATGAATACTGACCGATGTGGATACATGAGTACTGAAATGACATGAGATCTGAATGCATGAAAACATGGATATCATAACATGAAACCTCAATGTTGAAAAACATAAATGTTATGTTACATCAGGAGATCTGTATGCTGAGCGGAGATGGGGTCCAACCACTTAGAGGTTTGATCATAGATGTTCACATATCACTATGATAGACATATTAGGTAGGAGCACTACTTGGGCTTTGAACGTAAGCGCAACTCGATGCGAATGAGACAGACTTGAGTCATATAACAGAAATATGATCCTAACATATAGCATAAGCTCTATCGTAGGCATGACATGAATACGTTGAATCTGCGTAGAATACTTTTGAGATGAGTACCATAGAGTACCTGAAAGGATCTCACTTTGAAATTGGAACGTACCTTACTTTGAACCTTACCTTGTTCTCTATGAAACATAGATATTAATACCTTGGATCATCTTGATTATTATCACGGGAGGATCATGAATGATTGAGGGAAATTGAATTATAGGTACGAATCATATGGGACACTTCATTTTAAAAGCATAGACATGACATGGGTACAAAAAAACACGATGGATACGTGAGACATGGATACTTTTTTTTTTTTTTTTTTTTTTTTGCTTTAGACATTAGCACAACCTGATATGCAAAACATGAAAGAACACTTATTTTGCATAGACTACTATCGTGATGGAGTCTTCATTCTTGAATCATATTCATGGAGTGTAAAATGCTAACATGGGCACGATAGTGTACGTAAGGTATGAGTAAAGTACTTCTGGGCATAAGTACCACCTAGTACATGAATTCCTCCAGGATTGGGAACGTAACACTACCTCAAACTTTTCTTTCTCGGCATTTATTAATATAAGGAACACATGATATACCTTGGTACCTTGTCGTACCATCTCCCCCTTAGTTCAAATGCTGACATTTTAAGCCTGAGGATGCCTTAAGTTTAGCAATAAGTCGCTATCTGATCATTACGTTGGTTCTGCCTAATTGGTTTTATTCTACCACTGACACTGTAATTCGAGAATTTAAATCATTAGGCTTTAATACGCACTTGGTGTACTCCAACTGTTACCCACTTACTAGCGTTAACCTGACCAAGGATACCAAATCGTACTTCTACTAGCCCTGATGAAATTGGTAATTCACTATATCTACTCATGACTTACTATTTTTCTACTAACCACCTGCTAATCATCATGTTCAGTTGTTCTGTTTTGAATAACTAGCATGAAGCATAAGGTTATTTCTAACTTCCCTCATCCTCTGACCCATTCTGCAATCGCATACTATCTTTTCTGACTATCCTCATGGATCAATCTAAGGGCAATCACGTCTCTCTTAAATAAATGATTGAAATACCTAACCCCAAGCTTTCTATACACTTTAAAATCATGTCAAACTATACACATCTGGGTTAAACACTTAATCACACGACCTGAGAGGGAACTGTTAGCTATTCTTATCTCATAGTAAAACCTACTTGTTGTAGTAACTTAATAACGTAGTACTTTCTAGTTCTAACCTGATTAAACTTGAACCAACTGAAATCACCTCCTCGGGAACACCAAACTTGTCTGACTCCTATTATTTTTATTTTTTTTGCCATTAGGCCCTTTTCTGTCCAAACTATCGCGAGCAGTTTATGTCTATTGCGGCCAACTTCATAACCTATTATTCCTTAGGGTCTCAAATCTGATCTATCATCCTCATACTTGTGGCTCCACGGCCAAAATCAAAATAAACTTATTCCTTAAGGTATAGAACATACATATATACTATCGTGCCAAAACCTGTCCTTCAGAGGGTACTAACACTAGGTATATTACTTCATGCATTATTTGATGAGTCTTGGGTCTTAATCTGAACTTAAAAACATGGGCAGACTTCACTGTAGTAGTCGTTACCTACACTTTCTCTTTGCACCCATAGGAACCACTGTATACTCATATGCCACAAAAATAAAATCCAGATACACTGAAAATTGAAGATCTGATAGCCAAATAACTAGATATTGGCGTCTTTTGAATAACCATAACCCTGCTAACTGCAAACATCTGTATAAATGATAACTGAGGTGAACTGATAACAATAAAACATGATACTGCCTTGGTCCTTTTAGATAAGGGTTATGTTCTGGTCTATAATGACTATGAATTTTGTCCCACTCTCAATAACCTCTCAACTCTCATCTGTCATCAACATGCACCACCCGATGGGTAATCATCCACACTTGGATCTTTGATTTCCTACTCGTCGCTTGCGCATTCGATACGTTCCGAATTCGATAGGAAGAGAATATAAATGTTCTAAGAGTCGTGGCACGAGTTAGAAAAGTTCCTGAATGAATGGCTCTAATTGCAGGATCTAGAGTATGAAAGAAGTGAGACAATCCTGAATGTCTTGGTAGTTAAGCATTTATATTCATGGCCGGCACACACATATAAAAGAAACTCCCTTTGGACAAGATTTCATAGACTCCTTAAGACACTTGAACCTAGGCTCTGATACCAAGCTTTGCCATGCCCCGAACCATAGCTTGGGCGTAACACAACACTCGGTGCCTTACTGTATGTGACTGAGCGAACCACATAGCTTGCTGAATCATCATAAGGCATAACATGAGAGGAATATGACATAACAACATGATGAGCCTTAATAAACATGAGATTTCAAAATATCAAGTAAAAATACTTGTTTAAAACATGAATGCGGATTGTCATAAATGCTGAGCCAAAGATAGCTAAACGACTCTGATTATCTGCCATAACATGACTGACGGACTAGTCTATGAAACCTACATGAGTCTGAACTGCTAAACATAACTGTTGGGATAAGACTCCCAGCATACCTTAAATGCATAACTAACATAAAGTAAATAATGACTAAACCCCGAAGAAGATGGGGCTCATCAACAAGCTGATACGTGTGAAGTCCTACTGAGCAGATGCGTCGTCCTGTAAATCCGTACCTGCATCATGAAATACAGGCCCTTGCAATAGAAAAGGGGACGTCAGCACATTGAATGTCTTTGGTATATAAAGCAACTGAATAAAAGAAGCATGGCATATGAAATAACATGATAAGACCTGAAATTGAAACTGAAACTGAAACCTGGTCATGAACATGATTATCTGACATGAACATAAATACATATATATATATATATAACATGAGTAAAAATATCTGTGGGAGAGCATTAGTATAACCGACATGTAACCACCACGTTAACACGTGGCGTCTGATCTCTGCCCGATCAGCTAAGCCGTCTTGTACCTTGCCGGGGTACAAGACATGAACATGTCATGAATGGATCTAAATCCCTTGATGGGGAATATATGAAAGAATTGTCCTACTGGGCGAAGCGATCCTTATCCTACGGTGGCAAACGTAGTTTCAGGCTATCTGAGCCTTCTCGATAATCTATGCAACTCCTAAAAACATGAACATGAATATAAGTGGCATCTGAGCCCATGGTTTTTCATAAACATGACTTGTAAACATAGATTGTATGTATAATATAACATGAATATAATTACATAATATAACTTGCATGAAAACATGGGGACATGTAGGATTTCCATGAAAATTAACATAATATTTCATAACTTGCTTGTAAGAACTCATAGAATGCAAAGTATAGGTTTTCATGAATTACGTACGGATTCCCAATATCCAAAATGGAAGATTAGGAATACAACAACGAATATATATTTCAAACATGGTAAATCATGGTGCATGGACCTAGGGTTATCATGAACGTGTCTAAAACCTTAGTTTTTGGTGAACTTTCATCTAATCATGGAAGAACATGGCGTAGGGAAGAACAAAGATGTTTCCACACGTAGATAGAAGCCCTACATACATATAAACGCTCCAATCCAACGAACTAAACTGCTTCTCTGACGAAGAACACCAAAACTCTAGCTTTAAATCACTTGGGAAGGATTTACCTTGGAAATCCTATGTTTTGGTTGAGAATCATGTTACGATTCATGAATTAATATTAGAATTACTTAGGAATCGCTAGAGCCATCTTACCTTGATGTGGGAGGAAGAAGAGAGGAGGAAAATGGCTACTTAGGGCTTTAGAACGAAGTTGGAATGTCTGATAAATGAAATTTTGAGTTAAGTGTTGAATTTATAGCATGGGGTATTTTGGACCCCTAGGCTCGCCGAGCGCGGTCTATGGCTTGCCTCTGCCTCGCTTTGGGTTGAGCTCAGCGAGCTCCCTTGTCCATTTTACACTTAGATGATTTTCTTGAATTTTTCCCACTTTTGGACCCCTACCTCTCTAAGTGCGGCCCAAGGTGAGCCCTTGCCTCGCTGAGCTCGCCCCCCTCTCACTTTTATACTCAGTCAACAGTGTTCAGCAAAATGGGCATAACTTCTAGAAAAGAGCTCCGTTAGGGCTCCACAATATACCTTTGGAAAGCTATTTCAAAGGGCTACAACTTTCATGTTTTACGTTTTCTCAAATTATCAACGGATTTTCCTATTATTAGGCTGGAAGGCAGACATATCGAAAACTTATTCGATTCTACCGAATCTTAAGCACCTCTCTATTAGTCATTTTGAGACGATCGTATCTCCTTGCTCCGAACTTGTCCTTATATCCATGAAAAGGTATTTCTACGTGCTACAACTTTCATTAAGGAACCTTTTCCAAATTCTCAATGAATCAAGGGGTTATGGTGCCCAAAGTAGGCTTGTCAACCACTTTCGTAATACGTACAAACTTTAAAATTTTCCGCTAAAACTCTAACGATACGAGTCTAACCTTAGTTCTAAGATACGGGATGTAACAGAGATAATATATCAGTCTTCGCCTAGTCACGACCACTCATCAGGCGGACTGAGTTGGCAAAAAATGTGAATAAGGAAAATACACATTATATATGATTTTGGAAAGAATAAAAGGGGGGAAAAAAAAAAGGAAAGCAAGAAGTAATATATTTTCACAAAGGTCCCACCCAAGGTTTTGCTACTCTTGATAAGGGTATAAAGTCGGGTCATACTACTGTACTTTTTTAATCAACTTGGTATTTTGCATTTCATGAAGATATGGTGACGTCATAGGCTTTTTCTTCCGGAAAATATTACTTTTACATACACCAACTCATATTAATTTATTATAGTTAAATACTTAGTTAATATTTACTTAGTTAATATTTTTTATATTTGTCGTTCATGTTTTTACACAACATTAAAAATAAAATAGTAATTAATAAATATATTTAGATGAATTATTATTCATTTGTCCTTAAATTACTAACTAAGTATTATTCGGCTCCTTGAAGTGGAACAGTAATTTGGTGAGATTGAAAAAAAAAACGAGATAAATAATACCTTTTTATTTTTTAAAATTACAACATTTTGGACTAAATTTTCTAACCAAAGTGACAAATTAAAAGGTCCAAAAGGGAGATCTAAGGTAAAATACAAACCCAAATCCATATTATTTGTGCTGTAAAATTACACTGTTAGATAAATATTTAATCGGCTTAATTGTAACGATTACTACTTAATCAACATTCTACTAGTAGGAACAATAAGGGTACATTTTAAAAAAAAAAAAAATGAATTCGTATTTTTAATGCGTCAAATATTTTATCCCCCCATTTGTATTAAAATGATGGGATTAGGCATCCCATATAGAAGGTGAGACATAATCCTGTGTGATATTCCAACCCATAGGATATCCTTTGTCTATCTCATCTCACCAACCAAACGACCCCTTATAATCTGTTTAGCAAAGGATGTTACTATCATTTATATTTAGTAATTTTTTGTTTCCAACATCCATATTTACTATAAGATCCAAGGACAATTTGTTATACATTAACATATTTTTCAGTTGAAGATCATAAGATTTAAAATGTTTTACTTATTTAGATCACGTTCGATCAAATTATAACACATAAATTGAAACGATTACAATTGACTGTATCAATATACATGTTACGCAACATAAATATAAATAGCAAATGTTGTGTGCTTATTAATACAAGCATGCAAAGCGACAGATGTAGTTTTAATTTTTTTTGAGGTCAAAAGTAAATAATGATGTGCTGGAATTGCATAAGAGCAATTTGAAATAATAAATGCAATTTATTTAGATCAGAAGCTTATTAATGAAACAAATTAGATCTGTTGACTTTGTTGAGAAAAATACTAAAAATCAAATTTGTTAGTTTACCACTTGGGATTATGACAATAAATTTGAAATCAGGTGATTTGAATTTGAAATTTTGTTTAGACATGCAATTTGAATATCAAAAGTTGGACTTTTTCTTATAACCATGAAAACTCCATAATTTGTTAAAACTATCAAAACTTCCTCAACTCTTATACAATCTGACAGGATGAGCAAATCATAGTTCATAAACAACGTATCGAAATATCTTAAGGCGTCATATTAATAAATCGCATATCTCCATGTCCTTTTTGTAATAAAATTCTTGTGACATTACAAACTTTAAGTTTAAATACACATATTTTTACAAACATTAACTGGTCCAATAAATCAACAATAGTAATAGCTATCTGTAATATCATCCTCTCACAATGTACGGACAATCTCTTCACATTGAGCATTGATCTCTTTTTTTTTTTTTTTTTGCAAAATTTAAAATATGGGTTTCTTTTGCAAAATATAAACTTATAGGTAAAGTTTTAAATTTAAAAAAATTGAAATCACGATTTGGTATTTGAAATATGAAATCCTATTTTTGGAGAATTTATTTTAATTTATTAGGGTGGTATATAAAGGTATTTAAACGTTATCAAATGTATTTAAATAAAAAAAAATAAAAAAAGCTTATTTGGGTATTGGATGTAAGAAAGTAAATCAATGTTATATTGTCATGACCCAATTTAGAATCGCTCAGGCACTTACCATTCCCACCTCGGTAGGCGAACCATCATTCAAAAACAACACATTTACCAAGTAAAGAACAATTTTTGACTTCAATATATAATAATTAACAGCGGAAATCAATCATTATATTAACCCAAATTTCGGAAGCGATTACAACAGATAAATAATTACAAAGACTCATTTGGTCTAGACTAGTACAAGAGTGAATAATGTAAATCCAGAATACAATAATAACTCTAAGACCCGACCTCCATCCCGGAATGAGGTAGGTGGAGGCCTTCGAGATTGGTACCGTACATCTCCCGAACACGTCAACAATCAATCACCTGAAACACTCTACACACCAAAAGGGATGTAGCATCAGTACAATCAACACGTACTGATTAAGCATCATAGGCCGACAACGGTTAGAGGCACATATCAGTACAAGAGTTAACAGATAAGCAGGATAAGTAACTAGATCAACAACATACATTTCTACCGCTCGTTATATCATCAAGATTCTTAGATCAATTAACTCTTATCTAATAAACACTAGGAAATTCCACACAAGTTTCGCAAGTTAATATCATTACGCTATTCAATTTTAGTATAGAAGCCAACTTGCCTGTATGATAATCATGTTCACCTAATTTTCAGAAAACCCAACATGTACAGCTAGAACAAGGATCAATCAACAAGGATAATTCAAGATCATGGCCTATGGTTTAGAAAATAAGCCCAATCGTGTCAAGCCTCAATATATCCAATCCGAAACCAAACAACACAAGTAATTATCAGATCATCACAATATAAGCCAGAATGCAATGCAATGCAATGGTGTATGAATGCAGATGCAATACAATGTTGTGTACACATGTACTCCGGACGGAAGTATCAACGTCCCGGTAGCACAACCCATGGGGGACCCACGAAGTCCATGTACTCACTCAATCCACGATTCTGGGACAACCATCGAACATCAGACTCTCGCATCACTACATTCAATCCACGATTCCGGGACAACCATCGGATATCAGACTTCTCACATCACTCCACTCAATGTATGGTTTCGGGACAACCATCGGATATCGGACTTCTCACATCACTCTCATACAACTGAGCACAGCTCATCATAGTGTTTCATCAAGTATCAACAGTATATCAAGAGAGATGAGAGTGCATGCAATGTATGAATCAACATCAATAATCAGATCAGTATCACAAGTACCAAGCATGGGTATGCCAACCATATCATGAAAGACTATACAAGTCATATAGATTACTATCTTCTTATCAACGTCAACAAGGAGGTGCCACAATATCATGAACAAGATAGATCAATAGTCTCTGATAATCAACACGGACAAGTCACATACAATATCACCTCGCTTCATTTACTGCCTATCAATATTAACATTTAATAATTCCACATTCTACCTGTAAGGCATCACTACAACCCAGTCTAGAATTCAATTCACGATCCTTGGTGCATTTTATCCGTCCAATATCAATTAAGATTTACTATTTTTAGCATCGACCAATTTAGGCGTCTCTTACGGAAATTTGTCATCAAGAGACATAGAAAAGTATGTACCAACCACCACTTCCAAGCCACATAAAATCCACGGATACTCAGAGGAAACCAATTCAAGAATCCTAGGGAATCTACAGGCCACAAGCCCGAACACATATATCACATAACAGTACCATCCTAAGGATCCATCCCAAATCTCCAATTCCTATACATCCATTCTCCGTTTCTTCTAATACATGAATATGTAAATCTAACTGGAGTGTACCAAAAGGAAGTCATAACCTACCTTGAGGCCGAGCGGGTGCCACGAACATCCGTAGATCTTCAATTCGTTCATCACGTTGTAATCTGCACGAAGCAAGTTGAGACAATCATGAGACCCAAAATAGGAATCACCATTAGATCACTTATAAGAGGTTCAGATTGATAAAGAAAGTTGGAAATTTAGACTTCTTCTAGATTTTCTAGGCCTTTATTACCAAATAATCTTTTTCCCTAACTCATAATTGAAGCTAAGTGATTTATTAACCCTCATTCATGAATAAAGTCAACCATTTAACCCACTAGCTAGTTAAAGTCACCATTTTTAACTCTATTCCTTAGAAAGCCATTTCCAATTTTAATGGAAAAACCCACTTACTAGTTGGGGAAGGCAAGAGAAATCTAAATTACTAATCAAGCTAGTCTTATCAACAAGAGCTATTAGATCTATGTAACCCATATTAAAACGTGCTAACCATTTTTCCACCTAAATTCATGAATTGGTGACATCCATTTTTGTGGTTTCTAGATGAGGGACTTTTAAGAAGAATCACTAATGCGAAGAGATGAATGGATGAATTTAAAAGGATTACCTTTCCCAAGGAGATATCATTTTAGGCTTCACAAGGGCTCCAAGGGCGGCTGGACCTTTTAGGGTTTTGAAAAATGAGGTCAAACCCCAAAATGACACTTAAATAGGGGAAAATCACTGTGCCTCACCTCTTTAGCTGTATGGGAACGGCTTCGGCGGTGCCGCTAAGATGACTAAGGGACTGCTATGGCGGTCCACTGACCAAAGCACCTAACCGCCTCGGCGGTGAGTCCACTGCTACAGCGCCACCGCTGTAGTGACATACTAGCCGCTGCGGTGGTCCAACTGGGCCTGGTGGCCCAAATTTCAAAACTCTCACGTGACGTGCGCAAGGGGTTCGATCAACTTAGCGATTTTTAAGGAGTCAAAGTTACGGGTTTCCTCAAAATTCACAATAACGACGAAACGGGTCGTTACATATATTGTCTTACCTGATGTTTTCATAGGATATGTGGCATAGATTTTTCTTTTTTAAATTGCAATTATTTATAGGGAAATGACAATTGCATTTTCTCATTTTCTTTTGATGAAAAAATGGCCAAATGTCCCCCCAACATATTACTAGATTACCAACTACACACCTATTCTAAGACGGGGTCTTATTACCCCTGAATTGTTTAAAACTGAAATTATTACACCCTTA
Organism: Lycium ferocissimum; assembly: GCF_029784015.1. NCBI lineage: Eukaryota > Viridiplantae > Streptophyta > Magnoliopsida > Solanales > Solanaceae > Lycium > Lycium ferocissimum. The sequence continues at coordinate 53,860,699 of NC_081353.1, read as the reverse complement.
AAAAGCCAGGCCCACATATGTGTTCGCTGCGCACGTGCTTGCCACTTGTAAATTTCAATTAGAACTTTTTCTATTTTTTTTTTATCTAATATTCTATATATTTAAATTTATTTTTCTATTTCTTTCCTTTATCTTCCTCATGTTTCCTTCTTTTAGGGGAACATGTTCATCGATTCTCTAATTGTCTCAACCACCCAGAAGCGCCCCCTTTGTTTTTCCACTGTAATCCATCACCTTTCAACACCCATCTCATCCCCATGAAACAGCAACAGAGCATCGAACCTCCTTCATTGAGCCGATGAGCTCTCGTCAATATCATACAGGAGTTCTTTAACTATAAGGGTCGCCCATAAAACTATCATCTTTTAGGGCAACTTCTTGAAGTCGTCACAAGAACCCTTACTTTTGTGGCAATCATATGCTATAACCCTAAGTGCATTCGTGTTTTCATGATTTTCAAACTAATTCAGAACCAGATAGAGACCTGGTCTGTGATCAGCTCTCTGTGCATCTTGCAGGGTAAGCAGAGATAGCTGTAAAGCCGAGCTACTCACTGCACATAAGTACAGCAGTTGAGCTCGCCCATGCTTTAGGTTAATATTAAATTATTGGTCTCTATCCATCCCACATGCTTCCCACTATATATACAACATGTTGCAACATATTGTGTATCACTCGAAAAACCTAATCTAAATTGGGTAAAAGCTGCCGTCACAAGATTTCAAGTAATCACAAGAACAAAGTCACCTACAAAACTGAAGAACCAGATCCAAATATTGATTTAGTCTAAGTTCTTTATCTTTGTTGTAAGTCTTTGTTCTGTTGTGCTAAAATTGTAAATGTACTTTTCCCAAAAAGGAAGTTGTTGTATGTAACACCTCAGACCTTTAACTTAAGCTTTGACCATGATTCTAGACTTAGAAAATTAGTTAGAAGTGTTGAAACTGGAAATTGGAATTAGCAGGTCAAGTGTGGGCTGTACTTCAAAGTACGGGCCGTACTTCAAGTACGGGATCCAAGTGTTGGACGCACTTGGAAGGACGGGACGTACCTGGTGCCCGCACTTCACCAGGGAAATTAGCTACTCACTGGAATTTGACATTCAAAGTACGGGATATACTTGGCGCCCGTACTTCGTCCGCTTCTGTGAACAGTATAAATACGCAGACTCAGCTTTATTTTTTTCATTTTCAAGTTCCTGAACCCTAGAACGACCTGATCTTCTTCTCCATTACCAAGAACATTAAGGTAAGCAACCCTAACCTATTCCAAATGGATTCTAACATATATTTATGAACATTAATCAAGAATTCATTGCTCTTAACCTAGGGTTTTCAAGAAAACCCATCTAAAGGGTGCAAGACTTAGGCTTTTGGGATTCTTCTCAAAGTTCAGACCTTTCTTGCAAATTTTGAAACATATTCAGGTATGTGAGGCTAACTATCTACGTTAGGGAATGTTCACGATTCTCCCTACGCCTCGTTCTTCATACTTATCAAGAATTGCCTCAGAATATAGTTTAGCCCTAGTTTCATGAATAGTTGTAGAACTTTTATCTTCTAGGGATATAGTTTCATAATTCGTTCATGGTTATCATTTTGAATATCATGAACTCAGTACGTTATCATTATGGACTGGTGTATTGATATCACATGAGTCTTAATCAGTATATAATCAGTTATTGGCTTAAGCTCCATAATTAGAAACAGTTATCATACTATCAGTTATATCTCAGACTCAGTATCATGAATTGTTTAATCTTTGAACACTTGTATCTGTATTTTGGGCCCTAGGTCACAGTTGATGCATACGTATTGCTTGGTCCTGAGGCCACAGTTTTGTGCACATTATTTGGGCCCTAGGCCATAGTTTATATTTATAATTATACAGGTGATTCTTCATTCAGAACAGGGAGTACTTTAGATCCTTACCTTCCTGTTTAGTTCAGTTTCAGTTTTAGTACTTATATTTCTTCTTTCAGTTGCTTTACATACTAGTACAATTCAAATGTGTTAATGTCCATTTTATTGCTTGGGGGCCTGAATCTCACGATGCACGAAACGATATACAGGTTGACGATCCAGCTAGCTAGAATTTGCTCGTATCGGTACTTGGTGAGCCCCGTTCCTCGGGTGTTATCCTACTTTTAGTCTTTCCAGTTTTAGACAGTTATCTTCTCAGTATTCTTTAGAGGCTTCAGAGACATAGTTCAGTCAATCAGATACTAGCAAACTTTGATGTGTTAGCCTTATTGGCATTGATTTCAGATGTTTTAGACTTAAATAGTATTTTCGCATTTTAATATATTTTAGCCAGACATTTTAGTAGATCAGCATGTGTTAGTCTTATTTTCTTATTTTAACATGTTTTGATATCACATGTTGATTCAGCCAGCCTATGGGTTCGCTCGATCATATGCAGTTAGGCACCGAGTGTCGTGTTACGCCTAGGCCATGGTTCGGGGCATGACACTGTAGGTATTTCAAATTCTTAGTAGCTGAGACAGTGTACCTTTCGATCTACTAAGTGGTACCCTTGGCTAAAGTTAGCTTAGGTGTATTAGTTAGGATTGGCTAGAGGTAGTCAACCTTAGTTTCCTTGGCTAGAGTTATACAAGTGGAGGTGTTTGCAATTGATGTATTGTAAAGATTGAGGGACTACGAGAGTTAGTTCCTAGGTTGCTACTATTTTAAGGGTTGAGGGATTATGGGAGTTAGTTCCTAGCTTACAATAGGTTGTAATATGAAGTTGCTCGTGTAGTGGAGTTGAAATCCTACTGGGGTAGGTCGTGGTTTTTAATCCCTTGAGCAAGGAGTTTTCCACTGTAAAAACAGTGCCTTCTTTACTTACTGCATTGCACAAGGGAACTAGTACACAACTAGGTCCCTCATACACTATTTGGTGGATGCACAACCAACAACAATTGAGAACAGGTGCTTTCTAAAAGGTTAACACCTAGAAAGAATATGTGAAATGGCTGCTCCACCAATATGGAAGAAGGTCAATCTTTCACTAGGCCACCCAGATTTAACAGAAAATACTATGGGTGGCGGAAGACTAGAATGCACGACTTCATTATGGTTGAAAACTCAAAGCTGTGGGATATCATCTGTGATGGCCCATATATTCCAGTACACACAGGTGAAGATGGTGTAAAAACCATTGCCAAAACAAGGAAAGAATACAATGATGCTGACTGGAAGGCAGTGGAGAAAAGTTATAAAGCCAAGAAGATCCTTATGTGTGAAATAGGACCTGATGAATACAATCGAGTCTCAGCATGCTCAACTGCTAAAGAGATCTGGGAAGCTCTTCAAACTGCCTATGAAGGAATAAAACGGGTGAAGAACTCCAAGATCGACATGCTCACTATAGACTATGACATGTTCTAAATGAAAGAGGGAGAATCTATTCATGATATGCACACTAGATTCACCTCTATTATAAATGAGCTTCATTCTCTAGGAGAAGTCATCACAACCATCAAACTGGTAAGAAAGTTGCTGGGAGTGTTACCTGATTCCTGGGATAGCAAGGTAAATGCCATTTCCAAAGCCAAAGATCTCAGCACGTTGACTGTCGATGAGCTCATCGAAAATCTAAGACATATGAGATGAAGATGCCTATGAAGAAGGAAGAAAAGAATAAAATCAAAAGGGAAAGGAGCCTAGCTTTCAAAACGGCTAGGGAAGACTCAAGTGACGACGAATCAGAGTTGGCATATCTCACGCAAAGATTCCATAAATTGATTCGAAAAAATGGTGGAATCTAGAAGATGGGAAGCTTCAGCAAAAATCTCAAAGGAAATGAATATTCTTGTCATAGGTGTGGAAGACCCGGTCACTTTGCTAAAGATTGCCCTCTAAACAAGCAGGACAGCTATGACAAAACTACAAGAAGGAACCAGTTTCCTGATAGAAAGCAAAGAAGAAAGAAAGCGGCCGATGCTATAATAAAACAAGCACTTGCTGCGTTGAGGGACTCTTCCAGTGAGTCTGAAGAAAAAGATGACAAAAGGAACACATCAATAGTGGTCATAGAAAATAAAGCCTCTAAGTATTAATCATTTTTTGCACTCATGGCAAAATCAAACTCAGACGATAGTGATGAGAGTAATGAAGAATCAAAGGTAAATCTTCTTGAGGTAAAGTAGAACCTAAAAGCCTACTCTCAGAATAAACTCAGGTCACTGTCAGGCATGCTAATTGATGCATATCATGCCCTTATCGCTAAGAAATGTGCACTCGTTCATGAAATCATCAGTGATTCGGAACTCGAAAGAGACAATATGTTGGTGTCAATTGGAGAGATGAGGGAACAAGTTGCTGAGACTAATCAGCTGAATATTATGCTGCAAAGAGAATTGAAAAGGGATACAAAGGCGCATCTTAAAGGGAAGGGCGAAGCTAGTAGAGCTCACTTGGAGCTCGAAGATGAACTCAAAAAGGTAAAACTGAGTCTTATTACTGAGATTGAGAGAAGCAAGCAGTTAAAGGAAGACTTGAATAGAATCAAGTTTGATCTTGATAGAGCTCTCAAGTGGACCTGGTCTTCTGATGTGATGACTTCCATATACAAGAGTAAGGCAAGTGATAAAGAAGGAAGTGGTTTTGTGAAAGAGAAGAGCCTTTATAATCCCCACAACAAGTATGTCTCCACCACTGAAAATTGTTTGTGCACCCATTGCGGACGAGCATGTCACTACAAGGAGTCTTGCAAAGCAAGAATTGAATCAGTTAAGAGGAACAGAGAGTTTATCGCAAGCAGAGTAAGTTTGGGTACAAAAGAAACTGGTTCTCAAAAGAAAAGACCTCAGAGAGAGAAAGGGAATGTGCTGCCTATTAGGTGAAAAGGAACTTGATCCATCCCTTCTGTAATTATAAAGGACCCAAGCTGGTTTGGATTCCCAAATCCAAACACTGACATCATGTGCAGGCTGAGAAGAGAGAGAAGAAAGGAAATAGTTAATTAATCTCCTGAGTTAACTTGAGAAGTTTCTCCACAAATCCTTCACGTTAGGATGCGTGTCTTTGTCATCTAATGGAAAAGACACATCTTAATATCAGAAGCTGCAGTTCAAAATTCAATCACTCCAAGGGAAGAAAGAAGGAAGATAAGCAAGATAAAAAAGCAGAATGTGAAAATGCTGGGTCAAAAGGTGGATGCTACAGAAAAGGGGGTATGCACACATGGGAAGTACAGTACAGCGCATGAACAAGTTTTTAGAATTGCTGCTCAGCACTGCTAAATTGTCCAGAGACCTGGTCTCCCTGTGACTCAGGTTAGTAGTTCTCTTAGCACTTTCATATGTTCTTTTAACTACTTATAGTACCAAGTTGGTCAAGGTTCTCCCACTTAAAAATTCAAACAAAAAAAAAACGAATCCCCAGGATTGACGCTTCAATTTTGAACCAATACCCCTTCTCTTATATCCGCTCTGAACAATCATCTCTGATACCTTAACAACAACTATAGTCTCTCTTATTTTTTTTTCTCTCTCTCTCTCTCTCTCTCTCTTACATAACGCCTTCTCTAGTTCGCATTGATTCACACCTTTTTCCCACTACTAAATACTACCTAGTGTGACAGATGGCTCTCTAACCAAAGCAAAATAGTTCCTGTGTCATCATCCCTAGATGATCCAAACTCCTCAGACCAAAATACCAGCGACTTTGTTTCTCTTGGAGCCGGTAATCTCAGAACTTGGGGGAAATCTACATCTCTATCCGAATTGTTCTACTCAAGTCAATAATACTACTCCATTGATAGTGCTGAAAACTCATACCTACCAGCATCAAACTCATCCTTTTGGAAACAGAAAGTTCTTTTTGGGATGATAATCGATACAAGCCTGGGGGAGGAGACTAGCATGAAAGAATTATTGGAAATGTTGGAATTTCAAAATTGGACTCATCTTTTTACTCCACCAGCTCCTTGCATATACGAAACTGAAGTGGATGAACTGTATGCAAACCTATGTCACCTTGATAATAGCACAGTGAATGTGACAGATTTTGTTTTGAATGAATCAACGCTGGCAAAAATTTTGGGAGTACCAGCTGTAGGGGTAAGGGATATGACTAGAAGAGCTTCTACCTCCTTCGAAAATGTGATTGTTAAGAATGGATCGTCAACCTGCACCAAAAATCTCTTCAAAAGAGAGATTGAGCCTGTCTATCAACTAGTCTTTGAATTTGTGGACAAAGTACTCATACCAAGAACTGGAGGAAGTGATATTATCACTCTGTCACATTTGGTTCACATGGAAGCTCTATCAGACTTTGAACCGATCAATCTACCAGCCATCATGATCGGACAAATGATCAAAGCAGCTCGCATTAGGGAAAATGAACCCGGTCTTCCCTATGGATTCTTCCTGACAAAGTACTGGGGCATTTCAATGTAAGAACTGGACCTTAGGAACAGCAGAGAACACACTCTCTATGGCTAATCTAGAAGATTGTGAATGTGTCGCTGAAGGAATGGGTTCCACCATCTCTGTCCTGACCGAAGCCCTAAAGGCAGCAAATTTCGAAATTGAACAGCTAAAGGCTGAGAATGCTCTCTTGAAGGATCAGCTGAAAGCAAGAGTGGAAGAACTCCGGCACCAAATGCTTCAGGATCAAGTGAAATTATTGATAGAATTGACAAAATTCTTCACAAATCATTCCCAGTAACCCATTCCTAAGCAAACTCTTCCCAGTCTCTGTCTTTCTTTTTCCTTGTTGTATAGTTCTGTCTTTGCTATGTGATGGTCTGATTCCCTATCTTCTCCTGTTGGTACAATAGTAGTTCATTTAACATATGATTGTACTGTTTAAACTACTATCTATATTGTGATTACTATGTTATTGCACTTTTTGCTAGCTTGCTCTCACTGGTATCCTACTCCAGTGACTCGGTGTTGAGAGATTTTTTTTATGATGCCAAAAGGGGGAAGATATTAAGAGTTTATATAGTGATGAAATGAATGGGCTAAAATCGAGGGGGAAGAACTGAAAGATTGACATGTGCTGTGATTGAAAGGACCCTTTTAGTGGGTGAACTGGTTTCTAGCGTATTTTGTTGCTAACATATTGCAGGTGCATTGAAAATGATGGTCTGCATTACAGGGGGAACAAGTGGGATCTGGTTCTCAGGGGGAACATTGTCTAAGAGTTTGTCATCATCAAAAAGGGGGAAATTGATAAGCTTAAGTGCATTCGTGTTTTGATGATTGTCAAACTGATTTAGAACCAGATAGAGACCTAGTCTATGATCTGCTCTCTGTGCATCTTGCACGGTAAGCAAAGACAGTTGTAAAGCCGAGCTACTCACTGCACACAAGTACAGCAGTTGAGCTAGCCCATGCTTTAGGTCAAATATTAAATGTGTGGTCTCTATCCATCCCACATGCTTCCCACTATATATACAACAAGTTGCAACATATTATATATCACTCGAAAAGCCTAATCTAAATTGGGCAAAAGCCGCCGTCACAAGATTTCAAGTGATCACAAGAACAAAGTCACCTGCAAAGCTGAAGAACCAGATCCAGATGCAGATTTAGTCTAAGTTCTTTATGTTGTTGTAAGTCTTTGTTCTGTTGTGCTAAAATTGTAAACCTACTTTTCCCAAAAAGGAAGCTGTTGTAGGTATTTTAAATTCTTAGTAGTTGTTAGGCAGTTTACCTTTCAATATATTTAAGTGGTACCCTTGGCTAAAGTTAGCTTAGGTGTATTAGTTGAGTTTGGCTAGAGGTAGTCAACCTTAGTTTCCTTAGCTAGAGTTAGTCAAGTAGAGGTGTTTGCAATCGATGTATTGCAAAGGTTGAGGGACTACGGGAGTTAGTTCCTAGGTTGCTACTATTGTAAGGGTTGAGGGATTATGGGAGTTAGTTCCTAGCTTACAATAGGTTGTAATCTGAAGTTGCTTGTGTAATGGAGTTGAAATCCTACTGGGGTAGGTCGTGGTTTTTAATCCCTTGATCAAGGAGTTTTTCACGATAAAAACAGTAACTTCTTTACTTGCTGCATTGCACGAGGGAACTGGTACACAACCAGGTCCCTCATACACTATTTAGTGGACGCACAGCCAACAACAATATGTGTCGCCACAAAAAGTTGTTACAAAAAACCATATTTCTTATAGTGGGATCCACTTCTTTTCGGGTTGAAACAAGGATTCATTTGAGTACAAGGTTTCCGGCGAGTCAAGGTGTCACACCCCGAACCATGACCTGAGCGTAACACTGCACTCGGTGCCTGACTGCATGTGATCGAGCGAACCAACTCGCTGGCTGAATCAATGTATGGTATATATACTGAATGTGGGATAATATACACAACCACGCTGATCAACTAAAAGACTGACTGAATAACCATAAATCTTTGAAATACTGAGATAAGTCTGAAAGTATAAATAAGTAGGCGATATGGCTAACAAGAAAGCCTGCAAAACTCTGATTGACTGCAACTATAGCCTATGAAGCCTCTAATGAATAATGAATACTAACTGTTTACCGGGACAAGGCCCCCGACATACCTGACTGTCTAAAATATTGAAAAGATTATAAATATGATAATGCCCCAAAGGCCCTGGGCTCGCGAGTAGGCGTACGAGAATCCTAGCGAGCAGATCCGTCGTCCTGTAAATCAGTACCTGCGTCGTTAAATGCAGGCCCTGGACAAAAGGGACATCTGTACATTTGAATTATACTGATATGTAAAAGAATAAATAGATGTGGGGTGCTCGGGAAAGGGCAGCCCAAATCAACAAACATATAATATACTGAAACTGAACATACTGATAGCTGAACTGAACGAGACAAGTAAAGTCATAAGTACTTCCTGTTCTGAATATTGAATCATCTATTTAACTAAATTAACAATATGTGGCGTCAGGCCCAATATAAGTGCACAAATCTGTATAAGTGCACAAATTAGTGGCCTCAGGCCCAAGTATACGTATACATAAACTGTGGCCTCAGGCCCAAATACAGGTGTTCAACGTTCAACAATTTATAATAAGGAACTGAGACTTCTACTGTAATGCATCAAACTAGAATAATGAACATTACTATGCTGAGACATGTATTCATGAACTAATTATGGAGTTTAAAGCATTAACTGTTCATAAGCATACTGAGTTTTCATGACCGAGACTCATGGGATAACAAACATGAGTCTATACTGATTACGCGCTGAGTTCACGACATTCAGATTGGTAATCATGAACGAATTACGAAGCTATATCGTTTAGAGAATAGAACTTATGAAGCTTTCGATGAAACTAAGGCTTAACTCTATTTCTGAGGCAATTCATAATAGTTGTAAAAAGAACGTGGCGTAGGAAAAATCATTAACATTCCCACACGTAGAGAGTTAGTCTTACATACCTTAACTCCGGCCTTTGAGCATAATACCATGTTCGTCACCCCTTCCAACTTTAATCTATAACACTATAAGTCAAGGGGAATCAATATTAACAAGGATACTCATGCTTTGGTCATTTAAGCATTTTATCAAACACTTGGTGGGCATAAAGCTCCACAACCTAAGCCTGTCAAGGGGGTCGGGCCAGTACGAACTCAGCCCGGTAAACCCGGCCCACCACCGGCCCGGCCCAGACCCACTAAGAGGTGTAAGGGGCTGGGCTAGGTGGGATTTATTAGGGGGCTGGGCCGGACAAGGTGGACAGCCCACCAGCCCGGCCCACCAGTAGCCCGGGTGATGGCCCACCGGGGCACCGGCCCGGCCCGGCCCACTTCAAATAAAAAAAAAGAGATAAGTACTACATTTATTACTAATAATAAGTATTTTAAAAACATTGTATCCCAATAAATTAGGAGTCTCTTTTTACGGAGCACTTTAGTTTTCTTTAAAATTGTATTTTAAAGCTAGACAATCTTGTTTTCTCAACAAATATACCTTTGATACATTTTCAGTATATAGTATATATTAGATTGTGATAGTTTTATATAAAAGTAAAATTTCATTAGCATGTCATATATATTGTGAATGCGTAGATTATATCAAATATAATACTCCATCCGTTTCAATTTACGTGAACCTATTTCTTTATTAGTCCGTGATAAAAAGAATGACCCCTTTCTATATTTGAAAATAATTTACCTTTATGCAATGATTTATAGCCACACAAAATATATGTGACTCATTGAACACCACAAGTTTGAAAGTCAAATCTTCTTTCTTAAACTTCGTGTCCAGGTCAAAAATAGACATATCAACATCTACATAAATAATTTAAAATAAAACTTAAAACTTAAATTGATAACATTGCAAATTCAAAACATACAAACTTGAACGGCGAAATATTGCAAATCAAAAGTTCAAAACATACAAATTAAACAGCTAACATCGATGGACAAATTTAAAGAAGAGATAAACTTCAAAGTTCAATTTCGTGCCTTTTCACAAGTGTCTACGCAACACACCGGTACCCCCTGTTATACCCCATTTTAACCGGGTCAAAGCGGAGTACAACATATTGGTGATTCCTAATTATTTGACTTAAGGAGTCGCCACCTAATTATTTTAACGTTGAATTAGGACACCTATTTTAACTAAGAAAATGCCTAAATAAAACTCCAATTAATGGCCTACTTAACTAATGTGATTCTAGGTAAGGGTTCTTATTTATCCTAAAGGGAAGGGGTAAGGCATCCTTTAAGATCCGCTTAAATACGGTCAACGGACCAAACTTAGGTTAATAAAATTGGGCTTTGAAAATTTGTTAAGACACAGATGCTATATCCTCTTTGAATATATATATATGAAACTATAGTTACGTCATTGCAAAAACAAAATAGACTGTTGATTTTAAGAACTTAACCTATAAGGATATTTTAAATAAAAGTGGGCAAAGATTTGAGAACGTCATTTTTTATTTTTTAAAGCAAAAATAAGCTCTTTAACTTTTTAGAAGACTATACAAAGGCAAAATTAATTATGAAAAGATTTACCTCAAAGTAGAAGTGGGTTAATCTTTTAGCTCATATCAAACTCGTTTTTGCTTATTGGAAGACTTTCCAGTAAAAACTTTAAGTTGAAAAATTTATCCCAAAAGAATGTTCAATGATTCTTAAGCTCTATGTCAAAAGCATTCTTTAAAAAAAAATGATCCAGTGATACGAAAAGTACTTCATTGATTACCTTTTTTTTTTTTTATGGTTTGCAGCTCTACATTAGAACTTAGATAGTTATGTGTTAAAAGAAAAATAAAATTCATCAGGTATTTATTTAAAACCATGATCATGTAGAAAATCAACTATTAATTGTCTCAAAGGAAACTGTCCAGGTTCAAAAAAGTCAGTTTGCAACAAGCTTTAAAAATGAACCACGTCTTTTCTTCTATGCAATACTACCGGTGGAAAGGCCTACAAATACATACCTAAATTCTCAAAACATTGAAAATATTATAAAGGACTTCTAAAAAAACTACTACCGATTTCCCCTTATATCAACTATTATTTCTAAGTTAATACCAGTATTGATCCTATACTCATATTAAGAGAATCATGTTAGAAACATTACTAAAATATCAAGGTTATGACCGAATCAAATAAAAGAGAACTAAGATAGAGGATTCCCTTGCTCCCAGTTTATTTTCAATTCGGATGGGAGAGGGCGAGGAACTGAATAATGAAGGATAATAACTTCGTTATCCCTTTTCGACTCCGTTCGAATGCATAGAGCAATAGATACTTGACAGGGCGAAATGCAAGTTTCTTGATCTCACGGGAATATTGAGTCTCGTTTGAGACTCCTCACAACTCCGGATGTCACATGAAAAAAAAGAAAGAGTGAAGATTAGTATTTGAAGGAAGACATAATATTCTACCTCGTATATACTGAGTATACCCACTTCTATACACTTTATGAGTGTGCAGAAATGAAGATACCCAGTATATCTGGGTATACTATTTGATATACTATGAAGAAAATCAACCAATCAAGAGAAGAGCAGCAAAGAAAATCATGCTAAGGCACTCAACACTTAGAGATTTCACGTAGACAGCAATATAACAGAACTGAAACAAAGCCTATAAAACCAATATAACAGAATTGAAACGAGCATAACAGAACCAAAACAGAACCGAAGCATTTTTAGGTGCAAAACTAGGTGACAAATTCCAGCCCAGAGGAGGGGAAACTCAGAATATAAACACACGTAATCTTGCACTTTAATCTTGCTCATTCTACTTGACCTTTCAAACAGTATAACAACATAATGATAAAGATGCAAGCAATAAAATAACTTAAAGGGAAGTCTTAAACATACTGAAACTACACTCCAGAACTTAAAACATTTTATAGACACCCCTATAGGCATAGACCTTGTTTATCAAATGGACAACAACAAACAGCATCCTCAAGTAGTGAGAGAATTAAACACAAAAACTTTCCTTTCACAAGCTTGAACCCAATATGTACATCTAGGACTGCCAAATGTATCCAGATTACATTCTAAATGATATTCCAACCTCCTAATCTAAACATTTTGACTTATCTTAATCATCTTCTGGTTCTTGAGCTAATCAAATTGATTCTGAAACTACATAACTTGTACTTCTGATTATGAACATAAACCTATATCATCAGTGATCTCTTCCCTTTAATTAAATTATTATGTAATATACCCCTTCTTTCCCATTAGTAGAACATGAGAGATTGAATGAGAGAGAATGGAACCCATCACCTCTTGAATAGCAGACAACTTAGCACATAAAAGGGGGGGGGGGGGGGGAGAAATATAATCTATGGAAGAATAGCAAGGGACAGGCTTTAAGGTCATGCAGCTCAACTCAACTAGAAGCAAACCAGGGTTTCTAACATATTATTAGGCAACTTATTCTTTAGAACTTTCATTCCTTACTAACATATGAACTAGCTCATTTTTTTTCTTAACAACACACAACCAATAAAGTAGAGGAAAAGAGGTAAATAGGACTCATTAAGTAGGAACATGATCATGCAAGGCTCAAATTCAAATCTCTTCTGGTTTTTCTTTAAGGAAGATTGAAATCACATTCACTTTCCTTTACATTTTCCTTTATTAATGACTCAAAGAGGAAACTGTAATCACACTTATCATAACAACAGTGTTTGTCATGCAAAGCATAGCATGTACACATCAAAGACTAATATTGTATTTACTGTAATCACACTTATCATGACACAGTGTTGGACTACCTTGAGATATTTGTCAATGCTATGTGTGGAAAGGCTAAGAACTTTTCAGTGTTTCACAGGATGATTTCAGGAGAAAACACATCAGGTATATTTTAGTTCATCATTCTTTCATATTAACAAAACAAAATATTACTGAGTACTGTCGGTAGCTTGTAGTTCCACTCAACTAAAGCTATGTATGAACATTCTTTTTTTTTTTTTTTTTTTTTTTTTTTTTTTGTCTTACACAAATCACGGGTTTGATGCCTAATCTAAACTAACTACCCATAAACAACATGATTGATACACTAAACGAGCATAGAGCTACACTGAACAAAATTAACTGAGCTTAACTAACCCCAGAAAATAACTCATATAAACACCAAATAGAGATTTTAAGCCATATTTTCAAATGAAACACTGAGTATACTAAATGAGCACCAGCCGTTATCAAAAAGATAGATGTAACCCCCTATTTTACGACATCGGACATAACTTCCTATTTTGCGACATCGGACATACAAACTTTAACGCAGCACCAACTTGAAACTAAAAGCACTTTAAACATGCAAACAGGGAATCCAAACACACATCAAAAATCGAAGCGAACCAAAAAAAGTGGAAGGAAGGGATTGCACTGACCTTTTTCAAGTGCGATTGGTCGAGGAAGGGGTCTGCGGATTCGACGAACTCCGACCTCGAATTCAAGTAGTTTTTAGGAAGATAGCAGCAAGTAGGTAGAATTTTAGGAAGAGAAGAAAACAAATCTTTGAAGGCTAGAGTCGGCCAGAACCTTGGTTCTTTTTTTTTTCTTTTCCTTTTCTTCCCCCCCCATGGACTCTAAAATGCTAATATTTATAGGATACAAAATAGGGTTTTCTCAGATTCGAAGTTTTAGGCGGGATTCGCATCAACTAGCGTTTGAAAACGAGTCAAAATGGAACCGTTTAAATCTGAATATTGAAAATGTTTTTGAACATATCTTCACGTGATTTGACGTAGACCTTACCCGAAAATGGTTCGACCACTTTTGGTCTTTGAAGATTATAGCGCGTCTTGAAGCGAGAACGGGAAAGTCTTCAACAGAGCACATAGGTAGGCAGATGTAGAGACAAGTTTTGCGCGAAAATGGGATAGGCAGGACCTGTCCATGGCTGAGCCGCGGCTGACATAGGTACAAAAATGGAATGAGAGAGGAAGGACATTGGAGCGACTGAAGGTTAGAGAGATTAGGTTTTTAGGGGAAAAATTGGAAAGTGGCTAAACGTATATTGTCTTGTTGGGCTGGTTTTACACAGATTGGGCCTCAATCCAACTGATTTTGGGCTGAATTAACATAATACTATGTAGGGAACATATATATATGTGATACTAATAATAATTTAGCCATTAGAATTAATAAGGTGTAATTTAATAAAATATAAGTAAAGTAATAATGAAGTAAGAATATTATACAGGTTATATCTTATTAGTAATATGTAAATGAATAAGTAGCAATATACAAGGTATTAATAAAGTAACAGTTCCTAACAATAATTATATAGTAGTAGCAATAGTAATAAAGTAAGGACGAAAATAAGATATTTAGTTTATTCATAATTATTAGAAGCTCAAGAAAACGAATTGGAATGAAGGAGAGACAAAATTGGGTGTCAACACCCCCTCCAACCCCACCCCCACCCCCTAATAGGCTAATACCCGACGCTCCAGACTTGTGGAGATATATGTCACCACAATGTTGACATTTAACATGTTCCTCAATTACTCTCATCCACACCGCACTTGAAGTTGATCTTCAAACTCGAGGAGAAAGTGGAGGTGAAGTAATGTACACTAGTTGAATAGCAAATTTAGATAAAGAGGGAATTGTGGAAGAATTGTGTAAAAATAAAGAAGAATGGAGGAGTATTTATATTTTGAAAATATGACCAAAGTGCAGTTATTCATAAATTTAGGGGTTCAAATAAAATTGCAACGACTAGTTTTTAAAATTTTCAACGGCTAGCTTTTTGAATTTGACGATGACTTAACTTTTTTTTTTAATTTAGCAATTTTATCATTAGTTGTAAATGTTAATTTTATTGTTAATAGTAAATGTAAATGCCTATTTTTGTATTAGAACTTAAAAAAAAAAAAAAAAAAAAAAAAAAAAAAAAAAGGCCCGGCCCACTAATTATAACCCGACCGGTTAACCCGAGGTGTAGCCCCTATCCGGGTAGGGTTGGGCCGGACACCCTTTTCCCTCTCCAAGCCCGGCCCCTTAACTTACGGCCCGGGCCCGACCCAGCCCCTTGTGGCCCACGTTTAAATGGCCCGGCCCACTTGACAGCCTTACCACAACCCTCACTAATGGTGTTTCTTCACCCAATTACCCATCTTCTTGCTTCTAGATGATTCTACAATCTCAAATAGGTATGATTAACATCATGCTTCATCACCCATATGATTACAACAACCCTAAGTCAACAATCCAAGCCCTATAATAGTTCATACGTTTCCTTTTATCATACCCATCAACTTATAGCCCAAGAACTTAGAAGTCTATAATTGTCTATACAAAACTATAATCGATTAGAGGATGAAAGTATTACCTTTTTGGCGTTCAACTCTCTTGAATTAGGATTCTAGGGTTCTTTCTCCAACGAAGAAGACTCAATCAATATCTAGGGATTTTGGAGGGTTAAATCATGTTAATAAGATGTTGGGGAATTGGAATTAACTAGAAATCATCATTAACCTTAGCTTGGAGTGTTCTTGAGGCTTTGGGGCGAGTTCTCTGGTCTTCTAGGGTAATTTTCGTGTTTGGGAGAATTATGAAAATAACCCCACCTTAAAATAGGCTGAAAATACGTACTTCATAAAAAATATACCCGAAACCCCGACCCGTGCGCTGGGCCTGCATTGGACGTGCATCATGCAACCCTCTGCAGACCAAAAGTTCAGAGAGCAGCCGCACGACCACTGGGCCCGCAACGCGTGGCCATTGCGCACACGCCCTGTGCGCGACGCGCGACCATATCCGATTGGCCTGATCCTTATATGGATGGAATGTATTTCAATGTACTATAACTTTCATTTAGGAAGATTTACCAAATTCCCAACTAATCAAGGGGTTATGGTCGCTTGAAGTAGGCCCTCCAGCCGTTCGCTTTAAGCTCGCTACCCTTCTAAATTTTCGTTAAACTCTCTTAGTATGAGTCAAGCATTAGTCTGAAGACCGGAGATGTTACACAAGGTTCTCGTTGTAGCTCCGGTCTGCATCTTAGTCCTGTTTGCGGGTTAAAACTTTGGTCGAGTCTTACTCAGTCAGAAATTAAACTTCATACCTTCGCTGCTCACAAATACTTTTAGATAAAACAAAAGGCAATCTATTGAAATGTGCAGTAACCCATTAATAGAAAGGAAGTAGGGTGAAGAGGAAAATGGGAAGAGCCTCGCTTGACGACAGAATTATTTCTTCCATTAAAGAGAAAAATTATTTCTAATGATAAGGAAAGGAGAGGACGACATAATTGGTGGTGGCTGAATCTATAGTAAGGTGAACCGATGGTATTTTCCGACAACCTGAATCCGGCCAAGTGTTGAAGAGATGAAGAAAGAAGAGAAAGAAAATGAAAAAAAAAAAAAAAGATAAAGACTTTAAAAAATCAGAAAATTAATATTAAATAAAAATTACTTATAAAAATAAAGCTTGAATAATCTATTTTTGCTTTTCACTCTCTTTGAGAGAGTGAAAGAGAGTGAAATGCACTTTTTTCTTTATCACCTCAGCATTTAGGGAGCAATATATTCTACTTTAAAATAGTTCAGGATAATAGCACCCCGTGGAGAATAAGTGTATAGTTGATAATTTGATACGTAATAGGTTGGGGGCATTTAATTTTTGGAGAAGTTATTACTAGGGGCAGATCTAGCCTATTAAGTGAACTCCCAACTTTCGACACGGAATATAAATTTATGTGTAAAACATTATTAAAATTGTATATATAGTAGATATAAACCTATAACTTTTAAAATATAATGAGTTCAATACTAAAATTCTTAAGATTGAACCTACAAAATCTAAATCCTAGATCCGCTTCTGGTTATTATATGCAATGATGACTATAAGGTTTAACAATGAAATACCAATAGCGTGATGCCGTGATTTTTTGAGACTAACGGCAAAATACAAATTTTTTTGAAGTAGCAGTAAAATAGAAATCACTGAAATTTAACCCTAAATTAAACAATTACGCCAACAAACTAATCCCCAAACTAAAAAATTTAGGTAACATATAAGTTTTTTTTCTCTCTTTTTACTGTTTTTCTCTCCTGAAAGGCCGCGGAAACTGCGGAAGAGAGAAAGAGATAACTTGGAAGAACACAAAGTTCTTCAGATAGTCTGCTGGAAAAACTTAGTTTTGTGCATAGTTTTTTTCAGAAAACAGAGTTGAATGGGGAAGAAGAGGAATTCCCAATATGCTAATTTCAACAAAAGTAGGGCTGAGGGTAATGATTATAATATTGATAGGCCGAAAAAGAACCCTCGACTCAAAGACCACAAGTCCAGCACTGGTAACTCAAAGTCATACATACAGGTATGTTAATAATATGGTGGTCAAATCTTCTTGTTTTGTGGTGTCAATCTAAACATAACATTTTTTGGTCTCCTTTTACCGTTAGTATGATCTTACTGTGCTAAACAAAACTGGATGTTACTTAGTATAGAATAACAATGTGCATGATATTGTGATTTTTGAGATCTTTTTCTATACCCTGAGAAGATATGCAAAGAATAAAGTTTTCTGCTTTGTACTGATAAAAAACAAGTTTTCTGCATGTGTTAGTTTTCGTAGTCTAAGGTTTTTAATGTCTTGTATACACTATATGTGCTAAAAGATTCAACAGTTATAAGAGCATAAACCCTGCTATTCAAAATATAGTGACAATTACTACATGCAATGCTACTTTTGGTGAACTTCTTTTATGCCCTGAGAAAATACACAGCATAGAGTTTTCTCCTTTCTATTAGTTTTGCATAATAACGTTTTCAATATTCATAAGAGTGTTGACCGTATCACCTTTCACAATAAGGATTATCTGGCGTGGACAAGCATCTTATGTCCTTACAACATATGCCTTTAACATATGTGTTCATTAATCTAATCGAATTTGTTATTATAATCCCTTGCTTTTTCACACCTCAGAAAAATTTGGCTTCTTTTGATTCTTTGATTTTCACACAGATCCTAGGAAATGGCATGGATACTCAAGATACATCACCCTCTGTCCTCCTCTTTTTTGACAAATGGAGATTTTTATTTAACGCTGGAGAAGTAAGTGTTTTTCAAATTTCCGTCTGTAAATAGCACAATAATGGGCGTACTAGTTATGCAACAATAATATGTGCATGGACTATTATATGGTGAATTGTTTTGGATGAACAGTAATGCGCTAATCGTTATTCAAAGGTTGACATAACCAAGTCAAGAATTAGCTTAATAAAAATAATAAAAAATTAGCTTAATCCTGTTAGTTCTAATACACATATTCTTATTGGGCATTCTATATTATTTAAAATGATGCATAAATTCCCCATATAAGTTATGTAGGTATTAGTTATTCAGAGTTTTATTACGAAAATCAAACGTTATATTCGTAATTCGGAATTTTACATCAGAAACCAAACAGTGCACGGTATTAACTATTCAGAGCTTAACTATGATTTTTGTTTTCTTATACAACAAAATGGGTGAGTCCCAAGTGTAAGTGCAGGTAGTTCTCTTATTGTTCCAGCTGATACTAAAAGGGTAGTATAGTTCTATTGTGATTCCGTTTTGTTAGTTTGGCAATCCATTTAATAGCTATTTGATTGAGTACAATAACAACAACCCAGCATGATCCCACTAGTGGGGTCTGGGAAGGGTAGACTGTACGTACCTTACCAGGGGTGGAGCCACATACGGCCAAGGGGGTACGTCCGAACTCCCTTCGGCGGAAAAAAACACTGTTTATACATAGTTAAAATTATTTTTTATGTATATATAGTAGATGTTGAACCCCATTTGGCTTCTTCGTATGTTTACTTTTTTATATTTTGAACCTCCCTAGTGAAAATCCTGGCTCCGCCACTAGATCTTACCCCTACCTTGAGAAGGTAGAGAGGTTGTTTCCGATAGACCCTCGGCTCAAAGAAAGGTGAAAAAGGAAGGCAGTAGATCTATTTGATTGAGTAATAGTGCCATTTTTTATTGCTTGGGTGAAGCAGATAGACTTATTTGACCTAAAAATAAGATACCTTATTTGCATTTAGTTGCAGACTGTTTCTGTTAAAGTCTTTGTCCTACTAGAATGAGCAGAATAGAATCGAATAGTATAGAGGATCCATACACTAAGCCCATCTAGCTTCGTGTTGCGGCATAGTGGATTGATTATTTGATCCACCTATTGTGGATTTTCCTGAATAGATGTTCAGTAGATAGAGACAGGCAAAAGGATCCAGCTATAGTCTATGTCTTTATTGTTGTTCGTCTTCATAATTATATTGTTCAACAAACTGTTTTCCACTTTTTTCCTTCTTGCTCTTTCTTGGTTCTTGTTTCCTTTGTCAAAAAAAAAAAAAAAAAGATTTATGTAGATAAGCTGGAAGAAACGAAAAAAGTACACTTGGACTTAGCACCTATTTATGTTCTGCTCGCAGGGATTGCAACGCTTCTTCACAGAGCATAAAATTACATTGTCACAGGTATTCAGATACATAATCTTGATGTTCTAAACTTAGTTATTGTGTATGTTACTTTGTTGCTGATCTAGGGGAATATACATAAAAGTCTTTTTCTCCAGATTGATCACATATTTCTATCACGTGTCTGCTCAGAAACTGCTGGTGGACTCCCAGGTTGGTTATTAATGAGCACAATATGAAAGTTAACTCTTTGAGTGCCTGGATCAAATTAACCCTAGAGAAGATTCTGGCTTATTCATTGCAGTTGAGTAAGATCACCAAAGAAGTTCAATCGTTTTACTTGCAGGTCTCTTATTGACTTTAGCTGGAATGGGAAAAGAAGGGATATCTGTGAGTGTCACATTAGCTTATTTTACTTCCTATACATTATCACAGTTTTTTGAACTTTAAATGGTGTTTAAACTAAAAATTCATTGCAATTTTTTATATGTTTTACGTTTTAGCTTTTATTCTTCTTGTTTTATATAATGTTTATCTGAGATGAATTTAAATGGATATAAATGGTCAGTGAGGATTTGTATAGTTGATCCCAACTAGTTTGTGAGTGAGGCGTTGTTGTTATTGTTGTCTGTAAATGGTGTTTGAAAATTTGATACCACTGAGAGTATTTGTTTGCAGGTTAATGTATGGGGTCCTCCGGATCTCTATTTGTTGGTTGATGCAATGAAATCATTCATCCCAAATGCTGCCATGGGTCATATACGTAGTGTTCTCCATATGGATGGATCAGATGAAGTTGTTAGTACTTCTTCAAGGAAGTTTGATCGTCTTTTTGCTCCCATTATTGATGAAGTTGTCACAATATATGTTGTTCTCTTGCCACCACGTTCCTTGGAAGTGTGTGACTCAATGAAGGAAGGATCCTCTGAGCCAAATGCTCCACTAGCTAGTGGTAGTCATTTACCAGAAGACCTTCAAGCACAATGGATTAATCTCACAGCTGAAGTTGCATTAAATCCTGGTGAGCTTTCGGTGGTTTACATTTGTGAGTTGCCGGAGATCAAAGGGAAGTTCCATCCAGATAAGGCTGCTGCTCTCGGGGTGGAACCTGGGCCAAAATATCATCAATTGAAAAGTGGGAATCCAGTGGAGTCAGATCACCAAAGCATCACAGTGAGTTAGAAGGATTCTTTTCAAAGTTTATCTTGGACTTGATAGTCTATCTCACTGAGTTCTCGATGCTTTGCTTGCATTGTTTCACCATGCAGGTTCACCCTTGTGATGTTATGGAGCCTTCTATTCCCGGTCCTATTGTGCTCCTTGTTGACTGTCCAACACTCTCTCATCTGCAAGAGTTGTCATCTTTACAGTCTCTTACTCCATATTACTCGAATATATCAGAACAACCTGTTGAAATGTGCAAAAAGGTAAATTGTTTGGTACACCTTAGCCCTGCGTCAGTAACAAATACGACTGCATATGAGCAATGGATGACCAGATTTGGTGAAGCCCAGCACATAATGGCAAGACATGAGCCGTAAGTACCTTATAATATTCTCTTCTTTTCAACTGCATATCTAGCTTTCTCCTCTAATTTATGTTTCCTGTTTATATAGTTGTATGTTTATTATTCTTGTGGGCCATCTGCAGGAAGAATATTGAGATTCCAATTCTGAAATCCAGTTCAAGAATTGCTGCAAGACTTAACTACTTGTGCCCTCAATTCTTTCCTGCTCCTGGTTTTTGGTCTCTTCAGCAATTGAAGGGCTTACCAGCAGTCTCAAAGTTCCCGAGGGAGGTATACCTTACTGAAATTCTGTTTGGATGAGCAATATATTTTACCGCTGATTTACTGTTACTTTTCTTCATAATGCTTATCCATAGTATTTCGAGTTCTGTTATTTGTCTTCATAATGCTTACTTTTCTTTACTTCCATCAATTCTTGTCTGACCTTCTTTGTTATGCTTTTCTTGAGCCGAGGGTCTTTCGGAAACAGCCTCTCTACCTCTCAAGGTAGAGGTAAGGTCTGCGTACACTCTATCCTCCCCAGGCCCCACTATGTGAGATTACACTGGGTATGTTGTTGTTGTTGTTGAATGACTTGACCGCGGGTTTGTTTGCCTAATAGAGCAGCTATTTTAATTTTGTTATTTTCAGTTGTCTCTTCCAACTTCATGTCAGATCATGTATGCAGAGGACCTCCTCAAGGTGAGAGAATCGATATAGTTTGGCTGAAATGGTTCTGTATCAGTAAAAATAAATCTTGTCTATCAAAAAGAAAGGACTAAGAAAGTACATACCAATTTTTAACTTGATTTGCTTTGGAATGTACATATACAGATATATTTTCCATAAAATCCACCATCATCTATCTTACGCAAGCTATTCAATTTGATGCTTGGTTTATTTATAATGAACTTTGTTTTCTGGAACAGTTCCATCTTCTTCCATACAAAGATCTTGGATTAGACAATTCTGGTGTTCCTGCTACTATTTCACGGACAGAAATCTTAAATGAGTTAACTTCGGAAATTCCAGAAATTATAAGTGCTTCTAAACATATTACCCAGTTATGGCATGGGAAAAATGGAACAATTGAAGAGCCATTGTTGCATGAAACTGGATTACCTAGTTGTTTGGAAGGTATAACAAGAGAGGATATGGAGATTGTTCTTCTCGGAACTGGTTCATCGCAACCTTCAAAATACCGAAATGTTAGTTCTATATTTATTAATCTTTTCTCAAAGGGAAGTATTCTGTTCGATTGTGGTGAAGGAACACTTGGACAGCTAAAAAGAAGGTAAAGTAGGAGTTCATTACTCTAAGCCTATCATAACCATATAGTTTTTGCCTAAACTTAAATGTGTAATATAATGTGCTCTTTCCAAAACAGATTTGGTGTTGAAGGTGCTGATGAAGCTGTGAAGGGTTTAAGGTGTATTTGGATTTCTCATATTCATGCGGATCATCAAGCGGGTCTTGCAAGAATTCTTTCTCTGAGACGTGTTTTGCTCAATGAAACTCCCCATGAACCTTTGATTGTTGTAGGTCCTCGGCAACTTGAAATATTTCTTGATAGGTACCAATTGCTCGAGGAACTTGATATGCAGTTCCTTAATTGTAAGGATACCACAGAATCTTCATGGGAGGCTTTCGAGTCAAACGAAGACAATGATGCTAATGGGAGTGCGAGCAGGCTAAAGAACGTGCTCAGAGAAGCAGGATTGAGGGCATTAAATAGTGTTCCCGTTATTCATTGTCCACAAGCTTATGGGATCGTCCTAAAGTCTTCTGATAGGACTAATGTTATTGGGAAGAAGATACCAGGTTGGAAGATTGTTTACTCTGGTGACACAAGGCCTTGTCCAGAATTGGTTGAAGCCTCTCGTGGAGCAACGGTTCTCATACATGAGGCATGTAACCAAATGTCGTTGAAATAGTTTCCAGTGAATCCTATTCTTCCATCCCAAATCACTTCCATTTTTTATATTTTGTCTAAATTGCGGGCCATTTTACCGCAGGCTACTTTTGAAGATGGCATAGTGGAAGAGGCTATAGCAAAAAATCACAGCACAATGGGAGAAGCTGTTGAGGCAGGGAATGCTGCTGGAGCATATCGCGTCATCCTCACTCACTTCAGCCAAAGATACCCTAAAATTCCAGTATTTGATGAAACATACATGCATAAAGCATGCATTGCTTTTGATCTGATGAGTGTTAATTTAGCGGATCTGCACTTGCTTCCAAATGTTCTTCCATATCTTAAACTCCTATTTCCTGATGAAATGATTGCCAATGAAGCTGATGATGTCAATGTTTCTATAGCAGCTGATTAAATAGCACTTCAAATTTTTCTAGCATAAGTTACTTAAGACTTCCTTCATGGTTATGGTATTCAATTTTGTTTATTTGTGAAGTTCAAGAAATTTGTGTTTAATTCTTTTGGTTTTTGGAGAGAGGTACAATGACATAAGCCACCCTCTTTGATAGCTGGATTTGTTATCCTTTAATCTTGTAATTATTTCGTACATAAGCAACACCCTTTAATCTAAACACTTCGATCAGACATTTACTATCTGAAAGTTCCTTTAGTTAGATATTGATGATCAATACCCTTAATCAAACTCAAAATTGCTTTTTCAAAAGCTAAATTTAGCAGGATCTGTTTTACAAACGTACAGCTGCTTGCACTACTGCTGTTGGAACTTCCCAAAATTCCATGTTGATTTAGACAAGGAAAGAATGGAAGGCACTGGAGAAGTAAAAGAGATATGGAAGAAACATATAATGAACATATAAAAAAAATTAGAATTAAATTAGGCGCATGTATCAGTCTAGGTGCATGCTAGAAAATTCCTATAAATACCTGGGTACTATAGTCATATGATATGTGAAGAAAAAATGTAAGCCTAAATGTAAGTTAAGTTGGTGGAAGATTATATTCCCCACTTTTCTTAAAAAAAAAAAAAAAAAAAAAAAAAAGAAAGAAAGAAAGAAAGAATGATTGGTTATCTAAATCAAGTTGAGTGGAAAAAAGAAGAATCGTTGCCTCACTTGTCTTTAAGAGAGAATTTGAGTAATTTGAGTGACCGAGAGTACTCCTCCCCCGATTTTCCCACAGAATGCGTCTGTCCAATCTTTAATTTATCATAGCATTTCCTTATCTTATCATTTTCCTTCTCTGTTGCTATATACATTTTTGCTCTTAGGGTACACAAAATTCACAAGAAGAAAGGGGAAAATGAGGCAAAAGAAATGAAGGTTATGAAGAAACTGAGAGGACATTTGGGGTTAGGAAAAATACATCTAGAAAAAGAAGACCTCCTATAACAATAGGATGAAAGTTGTCACATGACAATAGTAAAGCTTGTACATTTTTTTGCGTGGAGTGCCCTTCTTTTGGGGTGGTCTTTAAATTTTGCCCCTCATATTTGTGGTCTTTAAATTATGCCCCTCATATTCTTTGGTCTTTAATTTTTGCCCTTCGCATTGCAACTTTGAGCTTTCGCGCCGAAATAATGAGGTTCGAGTTCGAACCCCCGCTCAAGCATAAATTAAAAAAAAAAAATCGCAAAACAAGGTTTGGGTCGCGTGTATGCCAGGTCCGGCATACTTTTGTTAAGGAATTACACATTTTATGCCGGACCGACATACTCATGCCTTATGGGCGGACTTGGCATAAGTATGGGTCCGATAACTTTGATAATTCCTTCACAAAGTTATCGGTGGGGGCATACTTTTAATGAGCAAACTTTTATGCCGGACCGGCATAACTTTGTGAAGGAAATATCAAAGTTATGTCGGACCCGGCATACTTATGCCAAATCGCCATAAGGCATAAGTATGCGGGTCCGGCATAACTTTAGTAATTCCTTCACAAAGTTATGCGGTGGGGGCATACTTTTAATGGGCAAACTTTTTTATCCGGATCGGCATAAACTTTTGAATGAATTATCAAAGTTATGGGACCCGGCATACTTATGCCAAGTACGCCCATAAGGCATAAGTATCGGGTCCCGCATAACTTGGTAATTCCTTCACAAGTGTATGCCGTTGGGGGCATAGCGAAATTTAAACTTGCCTTGCGAATTTTTTTTTAAAATTTTGATTTGCGCGTGGGTTCGAACTGGAACCTATGGGTTTTAGCCGAAAGGCAAAATTTAAAAATTTCAAATATGAGGGGCAAAATTTAAAGACCACCCCAAACGAAGGGCAATTCTGCGAATTGCCCAAGCTTGTATGTACAACTTTCTATCCAGGCTTCTCAAAAGGATCCCACGAAATAACAAAATTTATCGATCTTCTTCATTCTTCATTTTTCTATTTCTCCCTTGGTCCTTTCCTCTGAAGAAGCTTCTGCATCATAGTTCTTGCCAAAGCCAAGTATAAGTTCCGACATGTCTTACTTTGCCATCAAGTTCCAGCAAAACGCTCATAATTAGATAAACATTCAGCAATATACTGTAGGAATAGAAGTTCTATTTAGACAAGTGTGCTAATTTCCCTTCAGTCCTATTTCTTTTTTCTTGCTAAAAGAAGCCAATTATTTAAAGCTGTTAAAGTCTCTTATTACAGCAAGGAACTGACGGGGTAGTTCCGAAACCACAAAAGTCTCCCATAAGTTCATGCAAAATAAAGGGATGGGGATATCAAAGATCTATTTGCTATTATATCTAGCATTGGGTCTCTTACCTTTTCCAAAAGATGCAAGTTTTCCTATCATTGGATCTCTGCTCTTTCTGAAGGATGCAAATTGTCCTAGCATTGATCTCTATTTTTTCCGAAAGATGCAAGTTTGTCTGCCACAGACATAGTATACAGGAAAAAGTCAAAATGAAAATCAAAGTTTGCTCTTTATGAGATCTCTATAATTTCATTTTGTTAGGGAAATTATCCTATTTTCTTAATATGCTGTTTGGGTCCTGACTCCTGACATAGGTGCAATCAAGCAACAAAGAGTATCTCTTTCTTCCTGTTCCTTTCCTAGATAGTTTCATAGGTTTGGTTCTGTATATAACTAATTGCTCTAGATCAAAAGAATTATACGTTTCTCTCAAAAAAAAAAAAAAAAAAAAAAAAAAAAAAGGAATTATACTTCTGTATCTCCCTTGTTAAAGAGGAGAGTGTCAAACCCTCTGCTTCTATTTTCTGCATTTCTTTCCAAATTCGAACAATTGGTGCTGTTATTCATTAAAGACCATCCAGAATATACCAAAAACTAGGTAAAAATTCTACTCATGCAAAAGGCAACTGAGATGTTTACCCTTTCTCTAATATGCCGGGGATTACTTACAAGACAATATTCCATTTATGTATCCACTTTTGTACGCATGCTTTCTTGAGATATTCGACGGAAATCATGCAGAAAACCAGAATAAATTATGAATTTGCACCAATAGGTAACATTCAATAGAAAAAGTGTCCCTATTTCAAATAATCCGCCTACCTCCTCCACAAGGGACATAAACCTTTTTATTTTGGGATAAACGAGGCATAATAACACTAATTAATTGTAGAGATGAAATCAACCATACTAGATAACATTAGGTAACTTTCAACTCTTGTGCCCGCAAAAAAATAAAAGAATTATAGAAGCTTATAGCAATTTTCTTTACAAATTCGAACATATTGAAACTGTGTAGATGACCTTAAATTGAAACATATTACTAAGAGGTAAGCTCGTGCAGAACGCTCAATCTAGGCAGTTGTATGAACTCATGAACAAAGTATGCGGTTCAGTATTGTAGTGCTTAAATATACTTCACATCCTAAAACCTAGAAAATGTAAGCGTTTTCTAAATCCTGCCAATGGACTTACTTCTCCACATGGCACACCAGGTACTTTTTAGAGAGGTGTCTACAGTTGTCAGATTTACTTCTTGTCCCAATTTCAGTGTCTAACTTTTTCTTTTTGGTTTGTCCCAAAATAATTTCTCTTTCTACATTTAGTAAGTTGATAATTCAAACACCTTTTATGGCAAGTTTAAAACCACAAGATTCAAAGGTCATTTTACATCACACACATCTTTATTCTAGAACCACAAGATTCAAAAATCTCTTTTTATTCCTTAAAATTTGTGTCCAGTCAAACTAAGACACTTAAATTGAGACGGAAGGAGACAGTAACAAGAATAAATGAACCTTGCGAAGGAAAAATAATGCCCTATAAACAAACTTCTATTATACTTTTATCTTAAATAAAAGAAGGGAGGGGAAAACAGAAGGCAATACCAAAACCAATAAATTATGAGACCTTTGAAAGGATAATACCAGGTCACATAAATGCATATGGTCCAAAGGAAAAACTCCTTCATCAGGGGAAGAAAAAGTGGAGGCAAATTAACTGTTCCTTTTATAGAGGATAATTTAAATTCCATGTATTCCATGATTCTGTAGTAGGTAGCATGTGAGAGTAAAGCCAAGCAATTCGCCACAAAGTACAAAGATCCCCAACTTAGGCACTTATGTCAAATCAAACACCTAAGTGAGGAAACAATTATCTACGTTTACGGTCATAAAAGTACAAATGACAACACATGATGCTGATGCCCATGAACTCAATCATTAATTTTCAAGTTCCAAGCTTTATTCTGATGGCATTGGCGAGGCGCGAAAATTAACCTTTGTGGGTAAAAGTTTTACAATCATCTAATAGATGGTTGACCATTTGCCTAAACATTATAATAATTAACTTGTTAAAATGTTTCATGAGGTCAGAGTCTTACAAAGTAAAATCACAAAGTTAAACAACAGGTCCCCTGGGGATTACTAACTGGTCTATTTAGCTTTTTGGGGATTATATGGTTCTAAATTTTGTACTGTATTGGATGCAGACAAGTTGACAGCTGATGCTGCTCTTGATCCGTTCGGGCTTGTAGCTGTTGCAGTTTGCCATGGATTTGCTTTGTTTGTGCGAGTTTCAATTGCCGCTAACATCTCCGGTGGTCACGTGAACCCTGCTGTTACCTTTGGATTGCTCTAGGCGGCCAAATCACAGTTCTCATCGGCCTCTTCTCAGTGGCAGAGCCAGGATTTTCAGTAAGGGGGTTCAAAAATATGAAGAAGTAAACATACGAAGAAGCCAAAGGAGTTCAACATCTATCATATATACATTAAAAATAATTTTATCCTTCAATATACATTGTAATTTTCTGTCGAGGGGGTTCGGATACCCCCTTGGTTACACTTGGCTCCGCCCCTGCCTCTTCTACTGGATTGCTCAACTTTGTGTGCCATTGTAGAGTTTGTCAGAATAAAGTGACACAAGCATATACATAAGTCGGTACCTCTGTTTATTATCTTGAACCTTATGAAGGCTTCTTTCCCCTTCGCAATAATGTGATGGGTCTAGAATGAAAATTCAAAAAAAGTAGACAAACATCAAAACTTGATCAAATAACTCAAATTTCGGAAATGTTTTGAAGAAAGAGGACTTTGCAGAACTCATTACATGAACTGCTTTGTAAGCAGAAATTGCATCCTGAAAATGCACAAATCCAAAGCATTATCCATCCTACATTCACAGTTTTTTTTATTGAGATGCGTAATTGTAAACAAGAAAAAGGTTTGAGCAAATGATAAACTAACAATAACCAACAACAATGAAAAACAAACATACCTTATAGTTTTGAGTTGAACATCATGACTGTGAATTGATCAAAACTGTTTGACAATAACGTGGAGGTCACTTCTTGTTGTGTTGGTTGGCAATCCTCCAATGTATATCGGTTTGCATGTAAACGTGTAAACAAACAATTCAGAAAAAGGTAAAACATGATAAATTTCCTCAACTATTTGATTTAAGACAATGCAAATTTACATTTCGATTTCCTCATTGGAATTATCTTGTTGCAGCACTGGTTGAAGGAGATGCATCTTTCGACACACCACTCGAACTAGACATCAGCGCCGTAACTAAGCCGCCATTGGCTTGAGGTTTTTTTAGGTGTTGATGGGAGACCAGCATCTGAAGCAGTTCATACAATATTGTATGGGGATTTCCTAGGCGATGAGGACCTGCTCTACTTCATTATAGGAAAAATTTCGAATTAGGCAAAGCTTTAGATGTAAGAAACTCTAAGAAAAACTTTATAATCTCCGTATAACTAGCATCTGAACCAAGTGATCCCTGAAGTTATAACTAACCATTGAAGCATAACTAACTTTAGGAGTCCCCTTCTCAACAACGAAAGCTGTCTCAACAACTGATTTTTCTTTTTTGCTCGGAGTGATTGAAGGCTTCTTGATAACTTGATCATCATTTATCACCGTAGTATCTGGTTTTTAGAAACTTCCTTGACATCAGCTTTGTTTTCAGTTGCTGGTGTTATACCCCATTTTAACCGGAGCCAAAATGATTTACAACATCCAGGTAATTCCGGGGTTAATTAAAGTTAAGAGTCGTCACCTAATTATTTATGGTGAATTAGGGCACCTAAAGTTAATTAAAATAATTATCTAAAGTTGATTTTATTTTTAAAGTCTACGAAACCAAAAAGATTCTAGGTACGGGTTCAAATAACCTAGAGGGAAGGTATTAGGCATCCTCTAGATTCCATTAATAATGGTTAACCGACCGAACTCGAATTTAACTAGGCTAAGAATGCAGATGTAGTATTTTATAATGTGTAAGAAAATATCTTTGTAAGTATTGTTAAACTTGTAGATAGACATATAGTAATGCTATTTAAAATAGGACTTGTAGGAAAATAATAATTGGTATAAAATAGCTTAGTTATAAATAAACTGAGAAAGTGCAGGATGTATAACGTTTTGTAAATACTTGAAGAAAATAAGTTATACTGACTAACAAATTAAAAGAATCATTGTAAGATTGATATCGATAAAGTTTTAAAGTTTTACATTATTAAAATACGACGCAATCGTCGGAAATCAGAGAGAGGATTTTAACGTATAAAAGGGAATGATTCAAGCCTTCACTATTTTAAAATGTTTTGAAATCAACATGATTTGTTTGGAAAATGTTATTACTATTCAGCCTTTAACTCAAAATATGTGGTTACGCTATTTCGAAAATCAATTATTTCTAATGAAAATAAATATTGTAGATACTATGAATGATTTAACAAAAGAAAGAGAGAAAGAAATCTTATAGAATTAACTGTGGGTTTCCCTTAAATTAACTACCCATTACTAAAACTATATCCTCTAATTTCGCTGAGGTTCATCTAAATCGACAAATAAAGTGTTAGTCCTTCAATATAATTTAAATGCACAAAGACAAAATGGAGGAGTAAAGATGATTTAAATGGGCTCGCCCATTTTAAACCGCTATTATCTATCTCTCGTGTCGCCATCGTTATGGGCCTCGGCCCAGAATTTTGCTGCGGGTGGGCTGACTCGGGAGGAAGATTTCGTTGGGCTTTGGCCCAACACCGAATGCGGAAGGTAACGAGTCCCTCGGACTCGTGTGCGATGGTCATGCATAAAAAAAATGAAAAGAAAAGGATTAGTATAGTGAGGATTTACGAGACCTATACTTCGAATACCTAAAAAGAAAAGCAACAAAAAGAAAAGCAATAACCATGACTGGTACATATTAAGATATCATCTGCCATTTAGAGATACGCCAAAGGCATACCAAAGGCGTACAAAGTGCCAGATATACCTAAGTGTACTTCCTGTATACTCAAGTATAGACCTTTATTTAGGCATGGGTAACACATAAAATTTTACCTATAACACATGTTCATGCTATTGTTCTTAGGCGTACAGATCACACTCCATAAAAGGATACGCTACTCAATAAAACGCCACTCATATGTATCACGGGATTCGGGATGAGAATAGCATGCACCAGATGATCAGAAGGGATAGAAGAACAGCCAGGGAAAGGAAAGGGATTATACATGGCATAATTTATAGTATACGCGATCATCATGCGTGGAAAAACTTAAAGATAATTATCATATGCGAAGGAAAATATCCAGCCCAAAACAGAAGCTACAGTCGAACTGTTGAACTATAATGAGTAATAAAATAGTAAATTCGTGTTTTCTACACTTCTATTACGACTTAACAGGTGATAAAAATAGTAAGACGACCTAACATAATATGATTTGGTTTAACATTTCCTAGACTCAAAACAATACGAGAAATCTTCATGCTAGGCCCTGCTTTTTATTATGAATTTAAAGACCATAAATATACTTGTTTACGAAATCTAGTCATGCCAAGTTCATATCGAGTTTTAGCCAGCAATGAACGAAAACTGAGATTTAAGCCAGATACCAAAACCAAGAGGAAATACCAAAAGAGCTATAAGAGAAAATTATCTTGCGCACAACCGGTAGCTTAATAGCGATTCAAACTAAGCTAATCTAACTACTGGATTTGAAATACACAGAACTGAAAAGGCAACCACGATAAGGAGGGAACCATTACCTTTGTTAGGTGCAGTGAACGGGGTGTCGATGGCGTCGAATCTACTCTCTCGTTATGAATAGACCCGAAACTCGATTGAAAATTAAAATGCCTTTGGTAGTTAAAGTCCTTTGGCCAACAGCGACGAAAGTTAGTCGAATCGAAAGCCTTAATTTTTCGACATTAAATTCATGTTTTTAACATAATGTTTTCTGGTTTAAAAAGTTCAAGACCAGATTTTGAACAAAAAGAGGAAACTCGAGACTTTTTGTGAGAGAAAATATCCCTATCCCACGATCGTCTCTCTCCTCCTTTCGGCTATGGACTTAACGATGTATTTATAGGTGAAGTTCAAACTCTAGGGTTTCGTTTTGGGGGGGGGGGGGGGTTGAGCTTGAATTCGCCATTTGAAAATCAAAAAATCGAATCCTTAAAGCTGTTTTTTTTTTCCAGAAATTTCAGAGGCGTTTTTGGTCGTTTATGTTGATTCGACCGTTGAAGATAGGAGAAAGAGAATACTTGTATAGAAATGGCAAGACCAAAATCTGTCATGGCTAAAAAATGGATCATTGTTCGAAAAAGAAAGAGGTGAGAGGGACATTTATTAGATATACGAAAATGGCATCTGTTTTTCTGCCATGGTTGAAAAGGGGACTGTGTTGTAGCTAAAATGGTGGAGAGAGAGAGATGAAGATGAGGAGAAAGGAGAAAGAGAAGTGCGGCGTTAGGGTTTAGGATGAAAAGGATGATGAAAACATTTTATTACACGGGCAGGGTCGGGTGGAAATGGGTAGTGGGCTGGTCGGATAGATGACTTAAAATGTGGGCTGTTGCCTTAAAATATGGGCTGATTTATTTAAACGGATAGTGGGCCAGCCGAATTAATTAAAGTATGGGCTGGTGTGATCCGAATTTGATCCTTTTCTTTTTGGAATGAACATGCAATTAGTAATTAATAGTAATAAGCTATAATTTAATGTTACAAATTTACTAATAATAGAGAAACTATAGATATATAGGTAAAGCGACAATAAAGTAGAAATATTATCAAGGTTAGTTTTACGATTAATATGTAATAAATAAATAGCAATATACGATGCATTAATAAGTAATAGTATTTAATCATAGTAATAATAATAATAATGAAGTGCTACTGAAAATAAGATATTTAAAGTATTAGCAACTCAAGAAAAGAACGAATCAGAATAAAGGGAGGGGCAAAATTGGGTATCAACAGCTGGTTCTGAATGCAATAGTAATTCCAAAAGGGAAAAGAATAAGAAATGTTACCCTAAGGAGCACCTCGAGAAAACCGACTAGAGGTATACAAAACATACCGTCATGTCGGAGGTCACCGTCACCCTTTCCACCACCACTCCAAACCGTCGTTCATACCGTTGCTACAACTATAACGACGCCTTCCACATCACCACCATCACCACTAAGCAATGTGGACAACGGAAAGAGGAGGAGCTAACGGTGGTGTTAGTGGTGATGGTGGTGATATGGAAGGTGTCGTTAGAGTTGTAGCAACGGTATGAACGGTGGTTCAGAGTGGTGGTGGAAAGGGTGGAGGTGGCCTTCGTTGAGGACATGACAGTATGTTTTGTATACCTCTGGTCGATTTTCGCGAGGTGCTCCTTAGTGTAACTTTTCTTTTCCCTCTTTTTGGAATTACTATTGCATTAAGGAACAGCTACTGAAAGCAAAGCTGAAGATAACATCAATGCTAATGTCAAGGAAGTTTCTGATAAATCAGATACTAAGGTGACAAATGATGATCAAGTTGGCAAGAAGCCTTTAATCACTCCGAGCAGAAAGGAAAAATTTATTGTTGAGACAGCTCCATTTGTTGAGAATGAGACTCCTAAAGTTAGTTACACTTCAATGGTTAGTTATAAATTCAGGGGTCGTTTGGTTCAGATGCTAGTTGTAGGAAGATTAT
Source organism: Lycium ferocissimum (assembly GCF_029784015.1). Lineage (NCBI taxonomy): Eukaryota > Viridiplantae > Streptophyta > Magnoliopsida > Solanales > Solanaceae > Lycium > Lycium ferocissimum. Next base: position 53,827,031 of record NC_081353.1, on the reverse strand, counting down.
AAAGTTTTTCTTAGAGTTTCTTACATCTAAAGCTTTGCCTAATTCGAAATGTTTCTTATAGATGAAGTAGGGCAGGTCCTCACCACCTACGAATGCCCCATACAGTATTGTGTGAGTTGTTGCAAATGCTGGTCTCCCATCAGCACCTAAAAACCTCAAGCCAATGGCGGCTTAGTTAAGGCGCTGACGTCTAGCTCGAGTGGTGTGTCCGAAGCTGCAGCTTCTTCAACCAGTGCTTCAACAAGACAATTCCAATGAGGAAATCAAATGTAAATTTGCATTGTCTAAAATCTAATAGTTGAGGAAATTTTACCATGTTTGACCGTTTTCTGAATTGTTTGTTTACACGTTTACAGTCAAATCGATATACATTGGAGGATTGTCAACCAACACGACAAGAAGTGACCTCCACGCCATTGTCAAATAGTTTGGACCAGTTTATAGTCGCGATCTTTAGCTCAAAACTACGAGGGATATTTGTTTTACATTGTTGTTGGTTACTCTTATTTTATCATTTGCTCAAACCTTTTTCTTGTTTACGATAATGCATCTCAATAGAAAAATTTGTGAATGTAGGATGGATACTGTTGCGGATTTGTGCATTTTCATAATGCAATTTCTGCTCAAAATGCATTTCATGTAGTGAGTTCTGCAAAGTCCACTTTCGTCAAAACATTTTTGAATTTTGAGTTATTTGATCATATTTTGTTTTTCGTCTACTTTTTTTGAATTTTCATTCAAGACCAATCACATTATTGTGAAGGGAAGAGAAGCCTACATAAGATTCAAGAGAATTAACAAAGGTAAGTACCTTATTATGTATATGCTTGTGTCACTTTATTATTTCATAATCTCAAGTGGTAAACTAGAAGAGAACTTGTGAATACCTCTGAAGGAAGAGTATTGAAACTGAAAAACCAAATAAGGGACAAAGAAAAGTGAAGATTAGGTGATGAATTTATAGTGGCGAGAGAAAAATATTAAGGCAGTAATTCTTGAGAAGATTTTCTCCAATCCCAACTAGTATTTTATGTGTGGAAGTGAAACTCTTAATACTACCAAATCATTAAATATATTCCTTATATGTATATTGTAATTTTTTTTAGTACTTCTTAGTAACATTAGTTAACCATTGAAAAGCTTTTAATGAGATGAAAATATGAGGTAGCCGCTTGGACATGAATTAATTGATATTTAATGGAAAAAAGTAGTATTTGAAGTTCCTTTTATCGAAAATCCTAAGTTGCCACTAATGGAAAATAAGAAATTATATATTATAAATAATTGTCTAAGATTTTTATTAGCTGATAATATACAAAAATAATTATGTTAGAATTATTGTTTTTATGCATATTAGGGAATAAATTTTCTTTAAGACACAAAATATTTTCATAGTATGAAATTTTCTTTAAGACACAAAATATTTTCATAGTATGATTTTCATATACAATCGAACCTCGTAATAACAGAGTCATTTGTCCGGATTAATTAATTTTGGCTTCTATAGCTAATTGTTGTTATGAAGAACATGTAATATAACATAACATGAAATTCGGTTTCATGGGGAACTGGCTATTATAGTGATATGTTTTATATAGAATAGTAGTTATAAAAAGTTCTGATTGTATCTGATAAATTAAAAAAAAAAAAATTACTCAATTTGTTGAAACCCTAATCATGATTTATGCACAATTTTGAATAGTCTTTCCCCTTCTACCATCTTAGTTTTTTCTGTTTGTTTAATATTCAATATCATTTTAATTTTATCAATTACCAATTTTACTATTGAAAAATTATTATTTTTCAGATGTCGAATTTCTTTGTATATGCTTTAATTTCAAGGATCGACAAAATTGAGTCTTCAACAAGTTTAGACGAATCAAATAATTCTGAAATCGATGAAAAGAATTGTTTTAAAATAAAAAAAAATATGTAACTTACCTCTTCTGAGAATTTCGCTTGATCCACTTATGCTTAAATTGATGATCATTTCATGCGTTTGGAAATACTTAAACCAGTCGTAGAAAAGAAGAACTTCTTCAATTGAATCTACCAAAATCAAGTAAGATAGATCATCCAATTGATTTTCTCTCCACTTCCGAGAAATAAAAATGTATTAGGAGATCACATCTGAATCTTCGCTTAGTCGCCAGCGTTCATCAAACGAGAAGATTTAGAAGGATGACTTCAACAAAGTACCATAGATTATTCAAATGATCTCTTGTTATTGGAGAATCAACCTTTTCGGTGTATCCGAGGAATGGAAATGTATCATGAGACAATATCTAAGTCTTCACCTAGTCGCAAGCACTCATTGGACGGTTTGAGTTGGCCAAAAAATGTGAATAAGAAAAAAGGAAAAAGGAAAACACATATTATATATGATTCTTAAAGTAAAGGAAAAGAAAAAAAGGAAAGTAAGAAATAATAGATTTTCACTAAGGTCCCGCCCAATGTTTTGCTGCTCTTGAGAAGAGTATAAAGTGGAGTCATACTGTTAGCTGTACTTTGCTAATCAACTTGGTATTTTTCATTTTATGAAGATACGGTGACGTCAAAGGGTTTTTTTCCGGGAAAAAATATTTTTACATACACCAACTCATATTAATTTATCATTGTTAAATACTTAGTTAATAATTTTATATTTATCATTCAAGTATTGACACGCACATTAAAAACAAAATAGTAATTAATAAATATATTTAGCGGAATTATTGTTCACTTGTCCTTCAATGGCTAATTAATTATTCTTCAGCTCCTTGACGTGGAACAGTAATTTGGTGAAATTTTAAAAAATAAATAAATAGCTTTTTATTTTTTAAAATGACAAATATTTTGGACTAAACCTTCTGACTAAAGTGACAAATTAAAAGGACCACAAGGGAAATCTAAGGTGGATTACCCCGATCCATATTATTTGTGTTTTAAAGTTAAGCTTTTAAAAAATATTTAACCGTCTTAATTGTAAGGATTATGACTTAATCAACACTCTATTAGTAGGAACAATAAGGGTACATTTTAAAAAATAGCGAATGACTTCGTCTTAATGCGTCAAATATTCCACCATTTGTACTAAAATGATAGGATTAGCTATCTCATATAGAAGGTGGGATAGCTGATCCGATGTGATATCCCACCAACCAAACGACCCCTTATAGTCTATCTAGCAAAGAATGTTATCTTTTATATTAATTGTTTAATTCCAACATCCTACATAGCATATTTAAGACTATAAGATTCAAGAACATTTTGTTACATTAACATATTTTTATTTTAAGATCATAAGATTTAAAAATCTCTTTTACTTATTTAAATTCGTGTTCGATCAAATTGAAACACGTAAATTGAAACGCCAAAGTAATTACAATTAGGTTGTATAAATATATATGTTACGCAGAACATAAATATAAATAACACATATCAATATACAAATAACAAATGTTGTGTGCTTATTAACTACAAGCATGCAAAACGACACATGTAGTATTAATTTTTTTGAGGTCAAAAGTGAACAATAATGTGCTGGCATTGCATAGGAGCAATTTGAAATAATAAATCTAATTTCTCTAAATTACAAGCTTATTAATGAAACCAATTAGATCTGTTGGCTTTTTTGAAAATAAAAACTAAAAGTCAAAGCTGTTAGTTTACCCCTTGAGATTATGACAATAAATATGAAATCAGGTTGATTGGAAGTTGAAATTTTGTTTGGACATGCAATATAAATCTCAAAAGTTGGACTTTTTCTTAGGTGCAATTACAAATGAAAAGCTTGTTAACACTCAAATTTTCTTATACAGTTTGCTTCATGAAATTTATTAATATTTTAATTCGCATGCAAATTAAAGGATACTCCTCTCCTTACTATTTTAGACATTAGAATAATAGAAATTACTAATTACTATTAAGAATAAGTTGATAACATGAAAAATGAAGTAACCGACTTGCAAAAACCGATTAAATTTTGATTTGATTAATTTGAAGTGTACAATATTATTTGGCCTCTATACGTAAATTCAACTAAAAACATAATTATTCTCTTTTTCAAATTTTGATTTGATTAACATTAAAGCAAATCAAACTTAATTAGTCTATATGTCTAAACTTAGGTTGAAATGTTTAAAAGGGCACAAACTACACAAATATACAGTAATTTACTATATAAGTATATATTGTTATTATTATTTCTAAAATTTTAGTAACTTGATGAGAATTTAATCAGCATATTATTTAAATTTTAAGCTTGGCAAAAGACAATTTAAATTCTTTGACAAATACATAGGGAAGAAACAGTCGGGAGGGTTGGGAATGTGAGGGAATTAACTTGGGCAGGAAGAGGGTGGTGATGGAGGAATGGATGACATAAGAAGTAGGGCTGGGCATAAATATCGAAAACCGAGAAACCGAACTGAACCGAATCGAAATTTCAACAAACCGAACCGAACCGAACTAGTTTGGTTCGGTGTTTGGTGTCCATCGTCAAAAAACCGAAACCGAAATAGTCGAACCGAAGTTTGATAAAACCGAACCGAAAAATCGAACGCGCACCGAAATTTAATACATTACCCAAAAAAATTAAAATAGTCCAGTTCATTAAGTTTAAAAAAAAAAAATCCAATTGTAATAAGTCCTCTTTTGCATTTGTATCCCTAATTTTCCATTTCAATTGAAAAAATCAAATATCCTTAACAAAGAAAGGTAACTAGGATGTCTCTTTAGGATTAATGTATGTCTTTTATGTGTTTTCTTAATTATTCTTACGGTATGTATATAACACCTAGTAATCCTTTGTCATGATTATAGTTTTCTATTCTTGTGTATCCTGTTTGTTTGATTTTGATTTCAATTTATCAGTTTTATGTTTTATTGCTTTTGAGAATATGAATTAGTATCAATGGAATCACTTCTAATATTATATTAAAAAAATCGAATTGAAAAAACCGAAACCGAACCGAACCGAACCTTAAAAAATCGAAACCGAAAGAACCGAACCGAACTAGTTTGGTTCGGTGTTTGGTGTCCACCTTCAAAAAATCGAACCCGAAATAACCAAATCGAAGTTTGATAAAACCGAACCGAAAAATCGAACGCCCACCCCTAATAAGAAGAGGACATTTTAGTCCAAGCACTCAAAAATATATATAGCAGCTACAGGAAGATTCGCTTAGGCCCAACCATATTGCTTCATTTCAACTGAAATGACATGCCCCCCAAAAAGCCAAACATGCATGTTGACCTGCTGCAGGGCCCGCTAGAGGGTAAAGCCTCGAAGGTCATTGCAATTTGGGGGCCCCATTTTCTAATTATAGTATATGTATATGTTATATTTTCTTTAAAAATATTATTAAAAGGTAAAGTGTAAAAATTATGAAATATTTACTCCCTCTATTCCAAAAGGGAAAAGGGTCAAATATACTTTTCTATTTTGTTTTATTAATTAAATATACCCTTCTTTAGGAAAAATTAACAAACATACCCCTGTCGTCTTCAAACTTCACACTTATGCCCCTATTTGGATGAAAATCCCCGAATCCTTTCAAATTACTCAATTTCAAAAAAATCACCCACTTTTTTTGTTGACCCGCCCCGCCGACCCGCTTATAATCATCATCAAACTCTAGCTTCATCTTCTTCCATGGAGAAAAAAAAATCCAAGAACACCAAATGATAAAATCCCAAACTCACCTCAAATTTAATCTTTAAATTCAACTCCAAATCTTAGTGCAGCCCGTACTTAGACTGTCCAAGTATTGACCAAACGTATCATCCAAGAGGTTCATTTGAGAGCTAGTTTAACTCCAAAGCTAGCAAGTTATATGCAGGGGCTGAACTTCTACCCTTAGAAGAAATGGACTGAGCATTGAAAGATAGTTGTTTCTTGATAGTTTAGCTACGTTGTTGATAGTTTGTGCCTAGTTCGAGCATAACTGGGGTTTGTCCAGTTGGTTGCTCCTTTTTTCATTTTTCTTTGAGCTGTACATACTGCCCTTGTTAATAAATACAATGTTTGTTTACGCCACACCTTCCCCCGCCCCCCCCCCCCCCCCCCACCAAAAAAACCAACCAAAAAAAAAAAAAAAAAATAGCGGCTCAATGCATATGGATGGGTTCTAGTCCCTTCTTCTACTAGTTCAAGGAATCTGAACAAACCTTTTACCTTCCCAGCCACGGCAACAGTAGGCTACTCGAATAAAAATATTCTACCAGTTTTAATCTCTTCCTACCTCGCAGACAAACAAATTTCACCATTTTGACAGACTGAACTGTTTCCATTTTTACACGATTCAGTTTCAACTTGTCCTTGATAGACTCTAAGTATTGGTTGCACCGAGATTTAGAGTTAGATTTAAAGATAAAATTTGAGGTGAGTTTTGGGATTTTATCATTTGGGTGTGTTCTAGCTTTTTTCTTTTTTTCTCCATGAAAGAAGATTAAACAGAAATTTTACGATGATGATAGGTAGGTCGATGCAAGCGGTCAACAAAAAAAAGTGAATAATTTTTTTGAAATTGGGTAATTTGAGAGAATTTGGGGATTTTCATCCAAATAGGGGCATAAGTGTGAAGTTTGAAGACGACAGGGGTATTTTTATTAACTTTCATTAACGAGGGATATATGTAACTAATAAAACAAAGTAGAGAGGTATATTTGACCCTTTCCCATTCCAAAATTATGGATCTCCAACTTTTCCAAAAGATGCAAGTTTTCCTATCATTGGATATCTGCTCTTTCTGAAGGATGCAAATTGTCCTAGCATTGATCTCTATTTTTTCCGAAAGATGCAAGTTTGTCTGCCACAGACGTAGTATACAGGAAAAAGTCAAAATGAAAATCAAAGTTTGCTATTTATGAGATCTCTATAATTTCATTTTTAGGGAAATTATCCTATTTTCTTAATATGCTGTTTCCTGACTCCTGAGATAGGTGCAATCAAGCAACAAAGAGTATCTCTTTCTTCCTGTTCCTTTCCTAGATAGTTTCATAGGTTTGGTTCTGTATATAACTAATTGCTCTAGATCAAAAGAATTATACGTTTCTATCAAAAAAAAAAAAAAAAAAAAAAAAAAAAGGAATTATCCTTCTGTATCTCCCTTGTCAAAGAGGAGAGCGTCAAACCCTGTGCTTCTACTTTCTGCATTTCTTTCCAAATTCGAACAATTGGTGCTGTTATTCATTAAAGACCATCCAGAATATACCAAAAACTAGGCAAAAATTCTACTCATGCAAAAGGCAACTGAGATGTTTACCCTTTCTCTAATATGCCGGGGATTACTTACAAGAAATCAAAATCAACAATATTCCATGGAATTAGTATATATTCCTTATATGTATATTTGTAATTTTACTAATACTTCCTTAGTGACATTAGTAAACCATGGAAAAGCTTATAATGAGATAAAAATATGAGGTAGGCGTTTGGACCTGAATGAATTGATATTTAAAAAAAGTAGTATTTGAAGTTCGTTTATCGAAAATCCTAAGTTTCCACTAACGGCAAGTAAGAAACTATATAATATAAATAATTTGTCTAAGATTTTTATTAGTTGATAATATACGCAAATAATTATGTTAAAATTATTGTTTTTATGCATAATTAGGGAATGCCGTTTCTTTAAGATACAAAATATTTCATAGTATGATTTTCATATACAGCCGAACCTCTTAATAATGGAGTCATTTGTCCAGATTAATTATATTTTAGCTTCTATAGCGAAATGTTGTTACAGAGAACATATAATATAACATGACATGAAAATCGGTTCCACGGAACTTCGCTATTACAGTGATATGTTATTATATAGAATTGTTGTTATAAAGGTCTGACTGTATTTCATAAATTAAAAAAATTATTCAATATTTTGAAACTCTAATCATGATTTAGGCACAATTTTGAATACTCTTTCCCCTTCTACCATCTCAATTTTTTTCTGTTTGTTTAATATTCAATATTATTTTAATTTTATCAATTACAAATTTAATATTGAAAAGTTATTATTTTTCAGATGTCGAATTTCTTCATATATGTTTTAATAAGGATGGACAAAATTGAGTCTTCAACTAGTTTAGACGAATCAAGAAATTCCGAAATACATGAAAAGAACTTAAAATAAAATTAAATAAACATGTAACTTACCTCTTCTGAAAATTTCGCGTGATCCACCTATACTTAAATTGATGATCATTTCATGCATTTGGAAATACTTAAGCCAGTCTAAGAGAAGAAGAACTTCTTCAATTGAATCTACAAAAATTAAGTAAGATAAATCAACCAATCAATTTTCTGGCCACTTTCGAGAAATGAAAATGTATTGGGAGATCACATCTGAATCATCGCTTAGTCGTCTGCGTTCATCAAACATGGAGATTTAGAAGGATGACTTCAACAAAGTAACTAGATCATTCAATCGATCTCTCGTTATTGGAGAATAGACTTTCTCGGTGTATCTAAGGAATGAAAATGTATTATGAGACAACATCTAAGTCTTTGGCTGGTCGCAAGCGGTCATTGGGCGGACTGTGGTGGCAAAAATGTGAATAAGGAAAAAGTTAAAAGGAAAATACGTATTATATATGATTCTTAAAGAAAAGGTAAAAAAAAAAGTAAGAAATAATATATTTTCACAAAGGTCTTCATATGCTCAAATCACACCTAACAAATGGCGTCAAGCGGATATTGTCAAATATAGTAACCCAACTAGGTTGGGGTCGAATCCCGCCAGGAACAAAGTGTGAAAAGGTTACTATAGTAGTGTGGTACTTAACTTTCAATCTAGTTTCGTATTCCGGTAAGTGTGTAAAAAGAGTTTATGTTTCTACTAGCTATTTTGATTTGCTTGTAATTAGTTGGATTAAGAAACTCAGGTTGTGTCCCCTTTAGATGAGATGTAATGCTATAGGTGTTAATATGATATACTTCCAATGGATTGTTGTAAGGTATGCACTTAATCTCTAATTGACTTTCCAATATTTCCCATCTTTTAGAAAGTATTTCTCTTTATGATTTTCTCAAACATAAAAGAGTTGAAATTAAGAACGATTAGTTTGTGCCAAGTAAACTCTGTTTATCCCTAAGTGAGTTTATTAAATGAGGGTTAACTCCTCGAGTTCTTGTTACTCATTCCGACCAAACCCTAACTCGCTTTCCCAAGCAAAGTAGAGGTTTATGGCTCAAGTCTATGTTTGCAACCATCAACCAACATTAAAGAGTAAGAAATAAGTAAAAACCAACAACCCATTATGCGTATATTCAATAGCAAACACCTATTCACACAACACCCATCATTGGGTCCACTACCTTAGTAGGAAAATTAGCTACTCATAGTATTTAATGAAAAACAAAGCATTTAAAGAGTCATTGAGCTTACAATATGAATAAAGAAGATGAAAAGATGGAATCTTGTCCTCAAAAGCTTCAACAATAATGAGTATTCAATGCTATGGAGTAAAGGAATAAAAACTGATGATATATCACCCACAAAACCGTAACAAACTATTTTATAAAGGTCCAACAACGCGGAAATACATATGACAAAATTATCCTCGGCGGAACCAAGTACGGACGTACAAAAGAAGTACAGTCTGTAACTTTTTATACGGTTGATCAACTCGGAATTAGGTCTTCTTTTACGCCCGAATGTACGGCCCGTACTTAGGAAGTACGATCGGTACCTTGCTCCGTATTTTCTTCTCTGAGTCGACTTCAGTGATTTCATCTTTAATGTACCATGTGAAGTACGACCCATAAAACGTTATACGGTCCGTACAATCTACCATATCAAGCCTTCTCAATTATTGGGCATTCTATTTCTTGCATCCAGGTATTATACCCCATTTTAACCGGGTCAAATTAGAGCACAATACATTAGTGATTCCTATATGATTTAACTTAAAGAGTCGCCACCTAATTATTTTTAAGGTGAATTAGGAAACCCATTTTAACTAAGTAAATGCTTAAAATAAACCCGTATTAATGGTCTACTTAACTATGTGATTCTAGGTAAGGGTTCTTAATTATCCTAAAGGAAAGGGGTAAGACATCCTTTAAGATCTATTTAAGTACGGTTAACTGGCCAAACTTAGGTTAATTAATTAAGACTGAGAAAATACAAATATAGAGTTTTAAATATTCGAGAAAACAGCTTATAAATATTTTTAAGGTTACTAATGGAAAATAAAAGAATACTAGTTAAATTAAATAAGGCAGTAGTTTGTAAAAAAAAAAGACTTTAGTTATAGGTTAAACTAAAAGAAAGTGCCAGATCAGCCAATATTTTTATAAGCATTTAGAATAAATCACGGCTAAGTGTCAACTATTTTAGCTGCTTAAGAAAAACATATTAAGCGATCAAATAGGATAAGTAACAATGCAAATTAGCCAATATTAATTTGAAAAGTAATTCCATAAGCAAAATCTTCTTATTTATTAAAATACGAACTTGGTGAGAAGGGAAGATTCACAAATATAAAAAAACGTTGAAAACCTGTTTTCCAAAGATGCACTAAAACAGATTGTGAAAATCATTTTTTATCCATTATGCACTTCCAGCCATATTCAGTTGATTCACTTAAAATCTGCAGCCTATGTGCCACGTTCTATGATGTAACATAAATATATTTCACTAATAATTAGAGTGGGAATCCTCAAGGATTAAATAAATAATAATTATTAACGGTATGTTAACTACAAGTTTTCAACGTGCAATCCCAAAACTTAAGATAGATCCCACACACAAATAAGTCAACAATCATAAAAAGATAGGATTACGGAGTAAAAAGAAAAGATGCCATAAGTACCCCAAGTGTTGCGCTTGTTATCTCGCTATGCGGTGTAATTCTAAGGAAGATGATGTATGTTGATTCCAAGCACGGGCATGTTGAGTCTCGTCTTGAGACTTCCAATTTTGCGAGAGTCCTGAATTAAGACTCCATTTTGTTTTTGTGGTGCAGTGAACAAGGGTGCGGGGTCGTAGATCCGACATACTCCGACCTTGCTCACGAACAAAGCGACACAATAAATCAAAAGATATCCCTGCCAAAACTTGAAAGGGATGGAGATTTGAGGAGGGAAAAAAACATAGCAATGGAGAATAACTTAAAGCTTGTATTTTTGAAGGCTAAGTAAGAAACAAAGAGTATTTTGGAAGTTTGGAGGGGGAGAAACTGCGACCAAAACTTCAAAAGGTAAAAGGGGCCACTCCAAAATTTGTCCAAACTGGATTCCAAATGCTAGTATTTGTAGATGCAAATTAGGGTTTGCTAGGGTTCAAAGATTCGGGCGGGATTTCTTGGTCAAGAGCTTCATTCAAAATCCAAACGTTAGGATTCTTGTATGGATATGACAGGAGAAGGAAGAAGACAAAAGCAATTAAAGTCTTGTACTCAAGAAAACAAAAGGTAAAAATAATCTAATTTCAACACTCCTATCCGAATTCAACCTTTGTTTGAAATGGTGAAACCTTCTCAAGCTTAGAGATGAAAAAGACTTGGAATTTTCTCCAAAAAAGAAGAGGAGAGGTGGGGCGGGCATTTGGATGGTCAAGTGAAACCCTAGTTTTGTGTTTAAGGTATGATGTGGGCTGCTGGTAGGGTAGAACTACGGGGAACTTACACAATTACTAGAAAATAGGTATTAAATTATATAATCTACAACTACTTTCTAATTTACAGAATCTACAATATTACCTTATAAATGAGTAAAGGAGAAAATCTTTAGGTATGGTAATTTTCGTATAAATAAGGTAATTAAATTTGATAGGCTATATTTTTTCCTTTATTTAAGTACTATGTCCCTACAAACTATCCTTTCCTACCTATCAATAGGGAAACATTATCATCTAATCCTAGAAATAGTCCATTAATTGAACAATTTGCTCATATACTCTATCTTCTATTAGTTATATTGTAATATTGCGTACTACATATATAATATACAGAAGGTATTATTATACTATATAGTATATACTTTATATAATACACAAACTTAAATATACTAATTCCTACTACAGTCAAACCTCTCTATAATTGGCATTCGTTATAACAGTATTTCACTATAACGGCCTGATTTTCTCCGGAACCGATTTTTCATGTTATATTTTACTTCTCTATAACAACATTCTGTCTATAACAGCAATGACATCCATTATAGCGGTACACTCTTTATAAAATTACCTCTCTATAACAGCCATACTCAAATAGCGTGTAATAATATTTTGTAAGAAATATATTATGTGACAACAAAAGTGTCGATGAAGAGCCTCAAACTAGTGCTACTTGGAGATAGAAGAGTCAACTGTTAAGCACTTAGCTAGACAGCCTTCAAGGGAAAGCTATTGACTCACCTTTTGCTGAAAGTTTGGACAAAATTCTTTGTTAGTTCAAGCATTATATTATTACTAAGAGACTAGAATTTATGAAACAACCTAATTTGTAGAGTTCTTTCGTCAAACTTGAAATATTTAAATTCTCAATTAATTTAAAATGCATATGTTCCATAGATTTTAATTCTTTATCTGTGTGATATAACTAGTTATGGATTCCGTAGTAATGTATTAGTCTTTTCAATTTTTAATTTATGAGATATGAAATCAATTGAGATTCTAAAATTTACAAGTATATTGTTTTCGTTTATAACATAAAAAGTACAAAAATTTAATTGTTTGCGTACTTTTATTTATAAAAGCTAAATGAGATTTAAATATTGAATGCCTATATACATGCATAACAACACCTCACTATAACAGCCATGAAATTTCCGGACAAACGCTGCCACTATTAAGAGGTTTGACTGTATTATACCCACAAATATTTTTTTACCATCTTTTCAATTACACTTACCAATTTGAATATACCATATACATGATATTATCATATTATATATTGTGTATCTATAAAAAATAAATATACTAATTATTACTGTTATACCCACAAAATATTTTATTATCATCTTTTCAATTACACTTGTCAATTTGAATATACCATATACAAAATAGTGTGAAAAGGTGATAAGACATGCTTAGAAATATTTTAAAAAAAAAATTGAAAAGCTTAAGTAAAAAACCCCAAATACGAAATACTGAGTAGTGCAGATCATAAGACTTTGACTATGTATATAAAAGCAAAGTTTGAGAAATTGTATTTCCAAGAGTTTGAGGAGATGTATATGGAAGGAGAGAGGCTTGAAATTGAAGATTAGAGCAACCTTTTGATTGATTAGGCAAGTTTTTAGGTGAGAGAATTAGATTTTATTGTGTACTTAATTAGGAGATATATTTTAGGGATATGAAAGATAGTATATTAAAGTTAAAAACTTAGAATAAATTGTATTAATGTAATTTTTTTAAAGTAGTTGTAATTTTTGAAAATTGCATATTTAAATGTTGTATTTGTGTAAGTTTTCCTAGAACCATTGGGATTAATTTGATAGATGGGCTTGGACGGATGTGGACTTAGTTAAAGGAATTGGGTTGGAAGACTCATTTAAATGGGCTAGAGGTTGGTGTTAGATATTGGTCGAAAATTGTGACATTTCACTACATCAAAATGTTTTCTCTGAGCTTCCTTATGACATAACTATCATATATACAATTCACATAAAATTAAATATTTTAAACTTACAAAATATATATACATGCAAATTATTAACACAGCAATAATAGTAGTAAGATTAATGATAATTTTAGTAATTAGCATAAAGATAGTTATCGCACTAACAATACTAAAAATGATAACGAAATATAGTAAGAGTGATAATTAATGTAACTACGATAATAAAACTAATATTAATAATAATGATATTGCCAATATAGTAGTATGGAAAAAATAGAAATAATTATAGTAATAATAGATAAAAATAGATTATTAATGACTAGGAAGCGTAAAGAAATTAATTAGAGGAAAAGTGAGACAAAATTGGGTGTCAACACCAGCTACGTTTGGGATGTACAGCTCGTACTTCTCATCTTTTTTCGACTTTTGGTGCAATTTCCTTGTTTTTGCCTTTTGGTCATCAATTACCTTGAAACACAACAAAAAGACATCAAAACGACACAAACTCACTTAAAAACAAGTAAAACTTGTCGTCAAAAGGCATCAAGTTTACAGTAATTATACGGAAAATCAGGTCCCACCCAAGGTTTTGCTGCTCTTGAGAAAAATATAAAGTGGGATCATACTGCTAGGTGTACTTTTCGAATCAACTTGATATTTTGCATTTGATGAAGATATGGTGATGTCGGAGGTTACTTTTTTTTTTTTGGGGAAAAAATACTTTTTTTTTGTTAATCGAGTACTTCTCACATATATATAAAGTTAGGGCAGCATTGCTCGTTGCTTATGTTGGGTTAAAATCCATTAACGGAACATTACAAAATGGAACGAGTTTATCAAAAACAGTGCTCATTACATTAGCTAAATAAGTATTATAAATGATGGTGGGGGGGACTTGGGTAGAGTCTGAGTTCCTCAAAAAGTTGTTGCCTTCCTTTTTCTTTTGCCAGCAGGTCCGCCACCTTGTTCAACTCCCGGTATTCATGCTTTAGTACTGGATGGCCCAACGCCCTGATTAATGACCTGCATTCAGAGTAATATGGTTATAAGGTAGGTGTCCATGATTTATCATAGTTATTACCTCTGTCAAATCAGTGCTGATTTTAATTGGTTTTAAATTATGCTCCACAGCTAGTTTAAGTCCCTGCATAAGACTAGTTAGTTCAGCAAGATTATTTGTAGTGTGGGGTAGGCCCTTCGTGTACCCTAACATCCATTGTCCATGGTAAGCTCTTATCACTCTCCTAATTCCTCCCCTATCTGGGCTCCCAAAGCATGAGCCATCAGTGTTGAGCTTGTAATGGTTTTACGTTTGAGGATTCTATTTAATGTATACTCTAGTTGGTTCCGGCCTTGGAGATGGGGGTGAATACTAAGGAGAATTCAACAGCTTGACTGTAAAGATGTCTAAAAGAAGGTTGGTCATGTTTGTTATTGAAAACGTTGCTATTTCTATTTAACCAAATGCCCCAAACTAGGAAAGGTAATAGTTGTTCCCAGTTGATCAAATGGTCAAAATCTTGTTTCTTAAGTTTGTTCCAGTTATTGATCAAAGAGGAAATACTACTGAAGGTGGTTGTTGTCGCAGTGTTTGTGGTATTGTGTTGGGAAACATTATGCCATGATTGTTTGGTGTCCACATTCCTTGCATGCAGGATTTATGTTTAGGCCAATGGAATGTAGGTAAGAAGAGGTGGGGATCATGTTATGATTAAGCAACCGGATGAAGAATTTGATCTTGTTAGGGGTTTTTAGTTTCCAGATCCAGTTGAAGTTCATGATGTGAGAATAAGGTGGGTCTGGTGATGCATTATTCAGGAGTGAGTAAGTACGTAGTCTTAGTACAAAAAATACAATTATTGGTGAGCCTCCAGTGGTTTGAATCCTCCTCATTAGAGGAAGAGGTTCTATTGGTGGTCTTAATGAGGTGTTTAATGTTAATAGGTAACTCAAAGGAGAGGTTATCAAATTTTCACTCACCATTTAAATGTAAATCAAGGATCCTATAGTGTTCTTCCAGCGGTCCAATAATTTGGTTTCTAAGAGTATGTCTATTACGGATCCAATGATCAGTCCAGAAGTTAACATTATTACCCTTGTTTACTACCCATTAGGTGCCCTGCGTGCAGTATTTGTATCCTTCAAGGATATTTTTTCAAGTTCTAGAGTATTAACTGTTGTTAATAGTCCTGTAGTCCTAGCAATTAAGGTGGAAGCCTATAGGGAGTCAGGTTTCTTAAGAAGTCTCCAGGTCAGTCCTGTAAGGATGGCTTTGCTTTTTATTTCAGCTTTTTGCATACCAAGGCCACCTTCATTTTTTGGTCTAGTGAGGGCTTGCTAGCCCCACAAGGTGTATCCTTTTCTTATCTACAGTGGTTCCCCAAACAAAGTTCCCTTGGGTTCTATTAATCTGTTGAGTAATCTTAGTTGGAAGCTTAATATATTACATAACAGGGTTGGGGATGTTACTTAGAGAGGCTTTTTCTAGGGTGGTTCTACTAGCAATGTTGAGGAACTTGGTTTTCCATCCAGCTAGTTTGGTATTCAGGTTGTCTAATATAAACTGATAACCAGAATTTTTTAGTTTCTGGTGCAAGATTGGAAAGCCAAGATATTTACCAAAGTTGTGGTTAGCTCTAATACCAAGATAGCTAGAGTAAAGTTTCATATTGGCAACAGTGCAATCTTTTGAAAAGACAACTTTGGACTTAGCATAGTTAATCTTTTGTCCAGAATTGAGGTTGAAATTTGTTAAGGTATTAATAATGGTGTTGCAATTTTTAGTATTTGCTTTTGCAAAGAGGGTAAGGTCATCAGCAAAGAAGAGGTGAGAGAGCTTAGGTCCAGTTCTGCAAGTGGATATGGGTAACCAATTCAGTAAGTCCACTTGGTGGTTGATGTTTCTACTAAGTCTTTCCATGCATAAAATGAAGATGTATTGGGATATAGGATCTCCTTGCCTTATGACCCTGGTAGGTCTGAAAGGTTCAGTCTTTCCTCCATTAATGAGAATAGATATAGAAGAGGTGGAGTTACAGGAGAGGATCAGTTGTATGAGTTTAGGAGGGAAGTTGAAGTAATTAAGAGTGTCTATAATGAATGACCATTCTAACCTGTCAAAAGCTTTTTCAAGATCTATTTTAAGGATCATGTTAGCATTTCTACCCTTCATAAGGTTAAAATGGTTGATATATTCTTGAACAATTATAGCATTATCATCAACTTTTCTTCCAGCTAGAATGCTAGCTTGATTAGGTCCAATTATGTTTTGGAGAAGAGGTTTGATTCTATGGACAATAATCTTAGTAATGATCTTATATTGGGTATTACATAGCCTTATTGGTCTAAAGTTCTTAAGCATAGTGGCATTATCACATTGAGGTATAAGGCAAAGGTAAGTTTGGTTGATGTGCTCATCCATTGTGAAAGAAGTAAAAGTCTTTCTACAGAAATCAATAAGAGGGTTGGAAATTGTAGACCAGAATTTCTGGTAGAAGAAGGGATGCATGCTATCAGGTCCAGGAGCTTTATGAAGTTTGAACAAAAACACTGCCTATTTAATTTCTTTGATGGTCAAGGGGGCTCTAAGAAGTTCTTTCTTCTCAGGGGTTAGAGATCCTCTATTGGAAGGGTTGGTAGCACATTTAAGGGGGGACGTGAAATATTCAGTCTAAAGAGCTTTTCATAATAGTTGGTGATGGTCTCTTTTATAGTTTGTGTGTTCTTGAATTGAATTTCCCAATTCATCTTTGAGAGCAAGGATCCTATTTCTTCTTCTTCTTCTTCTTCTTCTTCTTCTTCTTCTTCTTCTTCTTCTTCTTCTTCTTCTTCTTCTTCTTCTTCTTCTTCTTCTTCTTCTTCTTCTTCTTCTTCTTCTATTATTAAGGGTGGATATGTGGAATAACTTAGTATTGGAATCCCTCTCTATGAGCCAAGAGGTTCTAGATTTGAGTCTCCAAAATTCAGATTCTTACTTAATGATCTCATCATAATCACTTTGTAGGGTAGCTTCTAGATTTTGAAGGAAGGAGCTATATGGTTAGTTATGTGACTTTTGAATCCCCTCTAGTCTGGCTAGAAGTTTTTTTTTTTCCTGAAGAAAGTGTTCCTAAAAACCTATTTATTCCATTGTATGAGTTTATGCCTAAAGGAGTTGGTGGAGTTAGTTAGGTCTTGGGAGTGTTCAAAGTATTCACTAACCATGTTGTTAAAGTCAGGATGGCTGCACCACATTGTTTCAAATCTAAAGGGCTTATTTCTAGGGTTTAGGTTACTGTTAGTAAGATTGATTAAAAGAGGACAATGGTCAGAGTGAGTCTTAGAAAGGTAGGTTACAGTAGCATCAGGAAACATGTGAATCCAAGCATCATTGGCAAAACACTTGTCTAATCTTTCAAGGATGAGGTTCTGTCTATCCCTATATATCTTGTTAGTCCAAGTAAACCTGTCTCCCCTTGAAGCCTAAGTCTACAAGTTCACAGTGGTTTATACATTTCCAGAAGGAGTTTTCCCAATTAAAGTTTATGGTATTACCCCCATATTTGTCAGAAGCCTTAAGGACTTCATTGAAGTCACCTCCCACCAACCAGTTATCAGTATCCCTAAGGTTATCAGACATAGTGCAAAGATGTTCCCAAAGAGTTTTTCTATCATTGAGATCATTACCAGCATAAACAGCACAAAGAAACCATTGAGTTGTTGAATTGTTTACCTTGATAATAGAATGGATTCCTTGGGTAGTGACAGAGATGTTATCCACCTTTAAGGCATCATCTTTCCACATAATAACAAGCCCCCCTGAGTTACCCATAGCAGGACTTTGAATGAGACAGTTAAAACCTAGGTGGTCAGCAATATGCTTATGCTCATTCATCTTAGTTTCAAGAAGAACAAGCATAGCAGGCTTATACAACCCTATCATTGCAGTGCAGTGTCTCTTAAACTCTACACTATTTGCTCCATTCGCATTCCAGATGATAAAGTTCATTAATAACATTTTGTGTGGGTTTGGTGGAGTCCTTCTAATCCCCTTCCCCTTTCCCTTCCCTTTTAGGTGAGCCACATTCTGTTGGGCATCTAGTGTCTGCTTCATCATGGTTGGGTTCAAAACTATTGAAAAGTTATCTGTCTCTGGAACTAGTGGATATTTGATTTCCAACCCAAACTTGATTAGCAGTCTGGGGCATAGCACAATGAGCATTTGGCTCCGTGGCCTCTTGAACTCGACTAGATGAAGTTTCTCTAGAGTTATTGCTTCTGACTTTGGCACATGCATGGATGTTAGCATGGCCTCCAGCTCCTTCTTATTGGCTTTGAGAGCATCCAATAAGTGAAGAGAACTGTGAGTTGCTACTAGGGCCTGAGTGGTTTCTATGATGATCGAATCCACTTGCATAGGATTTTGGGTTGCTGGAGGAGTCAAGGGGATGAATGTGGGGTTCAGAGGTGGCATGGCAGGGTTAATGTATGGAAAGAAGGGGGTGTTCTGAGTTACTTCTTTCATGAGGGCTGATAGTAGATCTGGTTCCAGATTCTCTTGAGTGGTTTGACCTAGAGCTAGCAGGAGGGTCTGCAACCACACATTGTGATTGTAGTTTTCCATGCCCTGGTTCAAGGCCATGGTCACAATGTGTGCTAGAAAGTAGGGGTCGTTGACTATGACTAGAACTTCTCTGTCCTCCACTTTCAAGTTCAGAGCCATGGAGTGGCCCTGAAGGCCCATCTCTAGCCATGAAGCTGGTATGTGATCATGTGCTTGTGGAGAGGTGATGAAAACCAGTTGGTTTTGGAGGTTGTTTGAGCTCTCCGCCATTTTTAGAGAGAAGGTTTGCAATGGAGAAGTGAGAAAACAACTCAGAAGCACTGTCAGATGAAAGAGGAGATGGTGGAGAGTTGTTTGAAGGAAAATTATGATAGAAGTTTCCCTTTTTATTGGTGTAGGCAGTGGCCATTTGGGGAGTTGCATTAAATGCAAAATCCTCGTTTCTACCGAGCTCCATCACGTCCTCCCCAGTGTAATGATTACTCTGGGGAATAGGCATTATCAAAACATTTGAGGGGTTTTGATCTGAGTTCAGAGAGGGAAAATTAGTTATTTGTGGGAAGCGAGGAGTTGGAAAAAATTACTTTTACATACACCAACTCATATTAATTTATTATAGTTGAATACTTAGTTGATAATTTTATATTTATCATTCAATTTTGACACACAAATTAAAAACAAAGTAGTAATTAATAAATATATTTAGCTAAATTATTATTCACTTGTCCTTAAATGACTAACTAATTATTATTCGGCTCCTTGACGTGGAATAGTAATTTGGTGGAATTAAAAAAAAAAGAATAATTAATAGTTTTTTATTTTAAAATGACAAATATTTTGGACTAAATCTTCTAAGTGACAAATTAAAAGCATCATATGGGAGATCTAAGGTAAAATACTTACCCCGATCCATACTATTTGTGTTTTAAAGTTAAGCTTAAAAAAATAATTTAATTATCTTAATTGTAAGGATAAACACTTAATCAACACTCTATTAGTAGGAACAATAAGGGTACATTTTAAAAAATAGCAAATGACTTCGTCTTAATGCGTCAAATATTTTATCCCACCATTTGTACTAAAATGATAGGATTAGCTATCTCATATAGAAGGTGGGATAGCTAATCCGATGTGATATCCCACCAACCAAACGACCCCTTATAGTCTGTTTAGCAAAGAATGTTATATTTTATATTTAGTAATTGTTTAATTGCAACAACCTACATAGCATATTTAAGACTATAAGATTCAAGGACATTTTGTTACATTAACATATTTTTATTTTACGATCATAAGATTTAAAAATCTATTATACTTATTTAAATTCCTACAAGACCAAATTAAAACACCGAAGTAATTACAATTAAGTTGTATAAATATCCAGCTTACGCAGAACACAAATACAAATAACATATGTTAATATATAAATAACAAATGTTGTGTCCTTATTAACAACAAGAATGCAGAACGACACATGTAGTTTTCACTTTTCCGAGGTCAAAAGCGGACAATGATGTGATGGCATTGAATAGGAGCAATTTGAAATAATAAATGCAATTTGTTTGAATTACAAGCTTATTAATGAAACCAATTAGATCTGTTGACTTTTCTTTTTGAAAAAAAAATAAATCAAATTTGTTAGTTTACCACTTGAGATTATGACAATAAATATGAAACCAGGTTGATTGAAAGTTGAAATTTTATTTGGACATGCAATATGGATCTCAAAATGTAACGACTCATTAGGTCGTTATGTGCGTTTTGACCATCTTACTCCTGCTGATCCATTTCCGAGACTTTAAGCGAGTCTAGTGGAAACTGAAGGATTTAGAATCCTTAAGTGAAAGTGTTTGACCAATAGTTGACTTTTGGGTAAATGGACATTTTTTCAAAATTCCATCGATTCCATGAGATTTGGAGGGTCAATTATGACTTGGTGGGGTGGATGGTTCGGTTCCCAAGGCATTTGGTTGCATTTTGGGCACTTGGTTGGAAACTTGATTTATTATGTTTAGGGGTTGACTTGGTGAATTAGATTTTTGTTGGGAATTTTGAGACCACGGGTGAGTTCGTAGCGTATTTTTATGTGTATGTGCATATCAAGTTTGTGTCCGGGAGGCCTCGGATTGATGTCGGATTTCGGGATTAACTTGTGAAAAACCAGATTTTCTGGTTGCTGGTGTTCTCGCCATGGCGGAGCCTGGCCTGCTATGGTGAGGACCTGTAGTTAATGCAATTCCACCATGGCAGATGGCTTGACTGCCAGGGCGGGACTACTAGGGCGATCCTTGGGACCGCCGTGGAGGATCGACGGGACCAGTCCACTATTTTTAATGCCTAAGGTTGAATCATTATTCCAAAGCTTCTAAAATCTAATTCTAAGAGCTTGGAGAGGAGAATATTCAAGAAACTTGGTGGTATCATCTTTGGGAGTAAGTTCCAACCCATTATCTTGCTTATTTATCTTTCTTCTTTGAGTTTCCATGGTGGTTTAAGGTCCTAGAGTGGTGGGTGATGACACCTAGGCTCCTAATCATGAAACCCTTAGTATAAATTGATTATTGTTGATTAACTTACTGTTTATATCATCTAGAAGTATAGATTAATACATTCTAGGGCTGATTAGCATTATCGCCAGGCTTAGCGGGAGTTCATCCGATCTTTCATGTTTCAATGCTGAAGAAATGCCATGCCGATGGTACCTACATTGTCTGTTGGGATTCTATATTACTGAATGAGAATTTGACTTATGAGGAGCAGCCTATCGCGATCTTGGATAGGCAGGTTCAGAAGTTGAGGTCAAGGAGAGTGTTTCTGTGAACGTGCAATGGAAGCACTGTCCTGTGGAAGAGGCTACTTGTGAGACTGAGTCCGATATGCGTAGCCGATATCCCCAGTTGTTCGTGGATTTAGGTATTTCCCTACTTTCCTTCGCTCGAGGATGAGCAACGGTTCAATTGGTATCTGATGTAACGATCCGTTTGGTTGTTATAGCCTTTTCTGCGTTTTTGCCAGTTCCCGAGCATTGATTAGCTCACTTTTGGCCCGAGGGGACCGTTCACACGTTCCCCGAGGTGTCTAGACCAGATTCAGACAACTTCTGTGAAAATATAGGCTTAAAGTGAAAAATGATTTGACCCAAAGTTGACTTTTGGGCAAACAGACCTTTTTCAGAATTCCGTCTATTTCGACAGGTCCGGATGGTTGTTTAGAACTCGTATGTGCATTTGGTTCAGTTCCCGATGCATTTCGGGACTTGGGATGGGAAATTAGAATTAAGGCATTGGGGGTTGACTCGGTCAACGAGACCTCCGTTGAAAATTTTGAGACCACAAGGCATTCGCAGAGTATTTTTGTGTGGGTCTATGTGTTTGGTTTGTCAGCAGATGGCCTCGAAAATAACTCGGGATTTCGATTGAAGACGTAAAAAATTCGGGGGATTCTGGTGACCGCAACAGCTGCACCGCTGTAGCGGTGTGTTGGCCGCTGGGGGCGGCCACGGGAATTATTGGGCATACCACTGTGGCGGTCTCCCAGCCGTCGTAGCAGCACCGCTGTAGCGGCCCCTATACCATTGTGGCGGTAACGGGCCAGTGTTTTCATTTAAGTGTGTCTTAAACAAGTCTTAGACCCTCATTATTTCCCATTTCGATATTTGAGCTTGAAGAAACTGCACTTAAGGATATTTGGAGGTGAATCTTGGAGGTATATCTTGCCCATTTCTTCATTCTTCCTTAAACCTATTATCATGTTAGATTCCCCTTTTCCCTTAATAAACCCATGGTGATAAGAGTTGAAAGAGGGTTTAGAAGAACATTGTTCCTAAGATTATTAATGATAAAATTGGTGATGTTTATGCTAGATATTGACTAATCTAAGCTTATTAATCATATATCTTCCACTTTTAACATTGAATTTTGGGATTGAACACTTAGGGTTTATACCCAAATTGGGGGTTTTACTTGAAATTAGAAATTAGGCTAATCCTTGGGCGAAATCAACAATTAATGGTTGGATTATGATTGCCTAGTACTTAATTTTGTATTTTGCCCGCGAATTTCCCGTTTTACCCTTGTGGGCCTGTTTCCCGAATTTCTAGGGTTAAAATGGACCGAATTGAAATAGTAGCAATATTAATATCATTCTTCATGATTTCTAATATAAAATTCGATTATGCTTAGACTACTTTGGTTACGAGGTTCAGCGAAAGGGCAAAGCAAAGGAGTGAGTTGTTGGTGTTGTGGTTCGGCAGTCTAGGTAGGTTATGACTTACCTTTGGTGAGACTTCGTATAGCGAAGATGTCGGAGACAACATGTGAACCTTCGGGTATGAAGTCCGGTTGAATATTGCCTCAGGTTGGGCCCTGTTGTGTGTTGGGACTAGCCACCCCGTTATGTGTGTTTGATTGTTCTATTGTGATGGTTTGATGCCATGAGTAATTAGTAGATATCGGAATATGTGTTATTGTCTTGACTGAGATAGGATTGATATAGCGTTGTTGGTATTTGAACTATGATACATTGTTGGCATACCTGTTGTTGGTACTTGTGATATTGATATCTTTTGTTGGCATACCAGCTTTGTGATGCTTGTGATATGGTACATTGTTGGCGTACCCGTTGTTGGTACTTGCGATATTGATGTACTGTTGGCATACCACTATTGGTATTGTGATATGATACATTGTTGGCGTACCCCTTCGTTGGTACTTGTGATATTGAACTTGATTGTGGATAACTAATATACCAATTGCATGCATTCTCACACATTCATGATGCATGGCCGATACCCGGTGATGATCCGGTATCGTTGATTGAGTAAACTGATATTTCGATGAACTCTTTACTTGAGTGATTATGAAAAGGCCGATGTCCGAAGATCAATTCCGGAATCATTGATTGTATGAAATTGACATTTGATAAACTCTTTTACTTGAGTGATTGTGAGAAGGACGATGTTCGAGGTTCAATTCCGGAATCGTTGATTATGTGAGACTGATATTTGATAGACTGTTTTACTTGAGTGATTGTGAGATGGCCAATGTCTGATGATCTATTGCGGCATCGCTGTTGCATGGCCGATTCCGATGATATCTCGAAATCGTTGTTAGTGCATGGACTCCGCGGGTCCCCCAGAGTGGTGCCGGTGAGACTCCCTTTGTGAGCAATTAGCTAGGGTTCCATTTGGCTGTTGGGCAAAGATCCGGGATGGGTGACACTTAGACTTTGCGAGTCACGCTGCGTTGTGCTACCGAGACGTCGATATTTTCGTCCGAGTATATGTGTACACCTCATTTTCATGGCGTTACATTGCATTCATTCCATCATTGCACTGCATTGCATTATGACTTGATTGAGATACTTGGTGATTAGAATGCTTGATGATTGGATTGGTCGGATATATTCGGATTTGACGTATTTGGGTTTAGTTGCTTTACATAGGTGATGACAGATACTTGGTTATGATTATATTGTCTTATACTTGCTAGATTCCTTGCTTATCTGCTTCATCTTCTGAATTGTGTTAACTATACTTAGTCGGCCAATGATGCCTACCCGTACTGTTGTTTGTACTGACCTGCACTTGTTGTATTCTTTTATGAATGCAGAGTACCAGGTCGAATCTACTTCTATGATCTGTGGTTGATAGACTCTTCGGCTTTCTCTCGAGTTTCCAGGTTGAGCATGGCATCCGCTAACCTTGAAGACTTTCCTATCATGTCTCTTACTTTCATTTCAGAGACATAGACATTATGTATTAGTATTCCAGATTGTATTATTCTCCTTAGATGCTCTTGTATTATTCAGACTAGACCCTAGGGGTATTTATTGTCTTCCGCACTTTTACTACTATATATATATATATATATATATATATATATATATATATATATATATATATATATATATATATATATATATATATATATATCGTGAGGCTTGCGTGTTTGTTGATTTCTGTTACTTAATTTTCTTCAATCTATGTATTAGTTCATTGTTGGGATGAGGGTTCGCCTATCGAGGTGGGAAGGTAAGTGCCCACGTGGCCTAAGCAAAATGGGTCGTGACAATGATCTTGGGTTCATGATTGAAAGACTTAAAT
The DNA here is from genome assembly GCF_029784015.1 of Lycium ferocissimum. NCBI lineage: Eukaryota > Viridiplantae > Streptophyta > Magnoliopsida > Solanales > Solanaceae > Lycium > Lycium ferocissimum. Next base: position 53,801,841 of record NC_081353.1, on the reverse strand, counting down.
GTGATAAACGACGTAATGAGTGAAATTGATTTATTTCTCCGTTAACGGCTTCCATTAATGGTATTACTGAGTTTGATGATTTGTTCTATCTCTAAATTTCAAACTGCTTTTATGGATCTTTGTTTTGCTAATCCTTATTATATTATTTTGTAAACTGTTGTCCCGGAGACACTCACGGAGTACCAGTACTCAGGCATACCACTGTTATTTTTTTATGGCGTGTTAGGTAACATTGAGGAGCAAGTTCGTGATACGCGCAGGGCTTAAGAGAACTTGCTACTTTCTGGACTATTTGGTGAGCCCACATGCTTGTTCGTGGGGCACCATCCTATCTTAGTTATTGTTTTAGTTTTGGGGCTGCGTCCTGAAGTTAGATTATGTTTTATTTATCATCTTAGAAGCTCCATAGATAAGAGTTAATTATGTGGGTAGTTGTTGAAGTCATTGCTTGACTCTTTGGGTGTTGCTACGTTTTATGACGATACATTTATGATAGATTTCTGCTGATTTTATTAATGATGGTGTTCATAAGTTAGTTAGCTATTTATAACTTATTGATAAAATTGTTGAAGGATTATCGAAAGAGATTAGATGTTTATTGATTTTATAAGGTGCTTCTGGTGTTGTTTATAGTATCGGATGCTTGTTACGCCTAGGGTGGGTTATGGGGCGTGACACATTTCCCCTGGGAACTTACACATGTATCCTCAAACGCACATGAGATACTATGTAAAGCATAAATATGACATGCACAACAATAAGTAATCAAGCTAAGCAATAAAGACTCAATCTTTAGCTCTTTTCCACGTTTTAAATGAGTATTTAGGAATGATGAAAACACATAATCACAAATGAGACAGGTAATAATATTAAAAGCATTAAATAAGGGACCTCATATCCCAATCACAAACACAAATCAATCTATGCTATCAGCTAATGCCCAAAGCATGGCGTTCAAACCGGACTATACAATGGAAATTACACAAATACCCATAGCATGGCACTAGTACCCAATAAAAGTGCTCATCACCTCACAAGTATCGGGACCCCCTTTAGTTACCCCGTTATCCCCTCTTATTAATTCAATTAGACCAACCGCATCGCTTTAATTAAGGCCAGAAAGTCTCAACTTACCTGAATTGATATCTGACGGTCACAACACAGCCTTGCCCTTACTTAGAGCCTCCGAACGATCCCAACCTGTTCAAATACGGTATTACATAAGAATACGAGTCAATTGGTACCCATATTGCCATATAAAAGATTTGGGTCTAGAAAGTCAACCCAAAACCCCACTCCAAACTCCGAAGGCCGAAATCATAATTTCGCGGCATAATCGGATTCAATTAGGTCAAATTATTGCTCTAGGAAGTTATACAAATCCAATGTTACCCATAATGCTATACTTTAGTTTCGGACTTAAAAGTCACTTAAAATAGGATTCCAAGTGTCACGACCCAACCAGAGGGCCATGATGGGCACCCGGAGCTAACCTACCGAGCACCACAAAACATATATCTCATATCCATACCTGAGTGGGCCATTGTGCTAGCTAATATATCTCATAATCTACAGGGGACACAAGCCCGAAAGAGCTATACATATATATATACGTCATCAAACTGGGCCCCGTATACAAGCCGACAAAGGTATCGTCAAAATGATATAACAAAATATGGACTAAGGAGGTCAAAAGACATCTAACTGTGCATATCTGTCTACGAGACTCTACATGGAATACATAACATAATAAGGATGGGACAGGACCCCTCCATACCCATCTGTACACAAGGAACCATACCAACTTATCTATAGCTCCAGAACAAGTAGAGTGCTCCTATACAATGCTGGGAAACCAACCTATCAATCCGAATCATCTCTCTGTCTACCTACAGGCATGAACGCATCGTCCACAAACAAAAGGACGTCAGTACGAATAATTTACTGAGTCTGTAAGGCATGAATAACAACATAATAAGAAGATATGGAAAGTAACATGATCTAAGAGAGATAACCTGTACATCTGAATGCCTTTTAAGGTGGAGGTCATGCATGCTTAGCTTTTTACAAAAACATTTTTCATACATACATATATATATATACATATATATATATATATATATATATATATATATATATATGTCCACTACAGTGGTGTGCACATCTATATGCCGTACTCGGCCGACTATAGTGCGGCTCGGTGTGAGAAAATAGCTACATATATATAAAGCATGCATGAGAGCCCAAATGAAATGTTACTACTCTATCGTAGTGACGTAAGGTCGGTAAATCTCCGATTTCTATTGTGGAATCATCATCATCGCTATATCTCACCTTGAAGAACAATTATTATAAGATGAGATCAACAATAATGAATAAAATCAATAATCATGGAACAAGCTCAGTAATATCACGAGAATATCAAGAACTATAAGCTTTGGTATCTTTAGAAATGAAATCATCATCATCATCATCATAGGGAACTTTTATCAACAATATCATAGGAACCTTGAGAATTATGAGTTTCTAGCAATTTTAGGAAATAGGACATTATAGATATCATGTATGGGTTCACAATAAGGGAATCATGCCTTTAGAAAGAAAGGGTTTGTTACATCCCGTATTTTGTACCCTCGGGTAAGTCGAGGCAAGTGACACAAGTCGCGTATGGAAAATTGTAAAGTTGGAATATTAAGGAAGGCTAGGGGTAAAATGGTAAATTTGCAAAACGACTCATGGAAATACGGAGAAAGGCTAGGGGCAAATTTGGAACAAGGGAAATATTTTTTTCATGAAATTGAAGAAATTTGCTAGAATTTTCATGAAAGGGGGGCCACTTGGCCATGGGCCCCACTTGCAATATATGGCCAAATGAAATTAGGCCAAACAAGGGACCATATGGTTGCTTTTAATTGGAAGGAGCTAAGTATATAAAGATGTGGAAAGATGACTTGTTCATCTTTTTCCCCTAGAATTTTCAAGAAAGCAAAGCAAGAAAGAGAGAGAGAAAAAGAATGGCCATTCGGCCTTAGGAGAAAAAAAGAGAAAAACCGAAGCAAAAAAAAAAAAAGAAGGGAATTCTCAACTTGTTCTTCATAGCCAAACAATCCCTTGAAGAGTTCTTAGCAAGTTGAAGTGGTTTGTGGAGCAAGAAGAACTCATATTTATATGAGTTGTTAAATTGTGTCAAGTGAAGAGTTGAGGAAAAAGGTAAGGTTTAATCCTTTTCTTATGTATTATGGATGTTTGAGTATGTTGTATGCATGAAAAGGGATGAACTCCATGTGTTGTGGGAGTGTGTGTGGAGCCGTGAGTGTGTATGTGTTGTATGTGTTGTGTTGTGTTGTGTTGTGTGTTGGTTGTTGTTGTAATGTATGGAAAATAAAGAAATTCATGAAAGGTATGCATATGGGGGAGTTGGCCGAATAGTGTAGGCTATGGTAGGGTGTGGTGAATTGATTTTATCTAGAATGGAAATTGTTGTTATGGTAGGTTCTATGATGTTAGAATAAAGATTTAATGGTTTGGAAGAATGAAAATTGGTTGTTGTGATTGAATTTGAAAGAAGGAAAAAAATTGTTGTTGTTGTTTCATAAATTGGAAGATATGGGTAAGTAGTATATTGATGGTATTGTTGGAATATCATGTGAAATAAATTGTATTGAGTTATATTGATTTGTATGGAATTGTTGGATGTTGGATATATAGCTTGAAAGGCTCTTGGTTTATGTTTGAATGACCTTAAATTAGTATGTGAATATGAACATATTGATATTGGATTATAAGTGTAAAGTTGGATTTGGAGTTGTTGGATTATTCGGAAAATAAGACTATTTGCGCTAGAATGCGTTTTTAGTCGATTGTTGATGTTGCTTGTATTGTTGTTGATATTGTGTTGTTAGTTTGGCCGGGTTGAATTCCCGGATTGTTGTTGATTGAAATGGGCCAAGTTGAACTTGGTGGAGTGGAGTATTTATAGAGGAGGTCCGCCGAAATTTCGGTAGCCAAGTGTTGTTTTAAGAATCCAATTCTAAAGGCACTAATCATGTTTGGTAAACATGACCAATTTGTAGATTTTGGCGAACTTGGAGCTTGAGTTTGGAGACGTGAACAAAGCGTAAAAGGTATGTGAAGCCTACCTCTCCTTCATTTGGCATGTCCTAGTTAGTATAGGTCAAAATCCGACCCTCGGGAAAAGTCCTACCCCTCGGAAACGACACCTAAACTTATTCACTATTCATTCAGTAGAATTGAACCTATAACTTGTGCTTTAAGGTAAAATGGTGTTCGAACGTCCGAAACCCTTAGAAATGAAATTGAAATGTCTTGCAATCTTCGTGGATGACTCAATGGGATATAATGACCGTGTTTTTATGTTCGTCACCCGAGTCTCGATAAACGTGCATATCGGTTTCCATTACTTCTTTCATAGAAACTTTATAATCTTATTTTATGTTTTCTTATGGTGTTGCTATTCATTGATAGTCTCGCCTTATAATGATTGTTCCTTCAAGGTGAGACGAAGTGACCGTGATTAGTCCATAAGGTAATCGGGGGCTACCGACCTTACGTCACCCCGATAGACACATGACTTTCTTTGGGTTCTCATGCATGCTGCTTATATGACATGTATATGACATGTATATGATATGTATATGAAAATGGGGAATTTTGGGGAATGGATACATGTTGCGCTATAGACGCATTGCCACCGGTCGGTGGCGTAATTCCATCCCGGACGCGGGATGCCCGGACGCGGGATACATGTGGGAAGCCGACGTATTTCGGCGACATGACTTGATATTTTTACATGTATATGATACGAAATGTTTTGAACAAAAGTATGTATAAGCAAGCATGACATCCGCCTGAAAGGCACTTACGTGTGCATTGTCCTTTTATCTCGTTATATGATCTTTGGTCTCACATGTTGTTAGTGCTCACATGTTACATGCTTTATTGTATTATTTCTACGGCTTACATACTCGGTACATCGTTCGTACGACCCCCCTTTTCTTGGGGGCTGCGTCTCATGCCACGCAGGTAGACAGGTTGACGGGCTCGACTCCTAGGAGCTTTCCCAGCTGTACATCGAGAGGCGCTCCAGTCGTTCCGGAGCTTCTATTTTGGGTACTACTTTTGTGTATATATTTGGACACAGCAAAGTCAGTTACTTGTACTTATATGTATCGTGTTTAGAGGCTCGTAGACAGATATGTACAGTTAGATGTTTCACAGCCTAGTTGTCTTTGTCGCCGTGTAAAATGTCAGCACAGTTGATCATTACTACTCGTTTACATGTACGATGTTATCGGCGATGTTATGGAAAAAAAAATGCCAGTGTTTATACGGCCCACTTAGTAATAAGAATAAGACGTATGACAGGGGGTGCCCGGTACAAGTATCGGGTACTCGTCGCGGCCCCTAGTTGGGTCGTGACAGAAGTGGTATCAGAGCAAAGCGGTCGGTCCTAGGATTTGTCTACGAGCCGTGTCCAGTAGAGTCCTGCTTATGGGTGTGTAGCGCGCCACACTTATAAACGGGAGGCTGCAGGGCATTTAGGAAATATGACCTTCTTTGTACTCTAAGATCGTGCGATAGAGCTATGTTACCGGTTTCTATATTCTTTCTTAATCTCGCGTTATGGTTTCAGTAATGCCGGTGACGAGAAAAGCTACAGCAGCCCGGAAGGGCAAGAGGGTGGCCGGGAAAAGAGTTGAACGGGAGCCACCGCCGGAAGTGGAAGTGGGAGAGTCCCACAACGAGGCTTCTCCCCGCTTCCCCCCGTGGCGACGAGAAGGGCGAGGCCCCAAAGACCGGCACCGGCGGCCGCGGGCCGGCGGGTAACGGAGGCCATCCATTCTGTCGACCCGTTAGTCGCCGCACAAGCTCGGCGGCGGGGATACGGGCCAAGGGGACGGGCGGCGAGCGCGCAGCCCGTGATTTTATCTCCCTAAATCCTCCGCAGTTCTATGGATCGAAACCGAGGAGGACCCGCAAAGCTTTTTGGATGAAATGTTGAGGACGCTGAAAATAATACATGCTTCGGAGACCGAGTCAGTAGAGTTGGCCTCGTACAGATTGCGGGATATAGCGGTCCATTGGTATAATAATTGGATCTCCTCGAGGGGAGCAAATGCGCCTCCTCCGGTCTGGCGAGAGTTTACTGAGGCATTTTTGCGACATTACTTACCGCCAGAGGTTCGACGGGCCCGAGCTGACATGTTCTTGAATCTCAGACAGGGAAATATGAGTGCTCGGGAGTACAGTCTCCGATTTGACTCATTAGCCCGGTACGCCCCAGCCATGGTAGCAGATATGGGGGATCGTGTGCATCAGTATGTAAGAGGGCTAGGGCCGCATTTAGCTAGAGAATGCTTGACAGCCTCACTCCAGGGACGGGATGACTATCGCTCGCATTCAGGCCCACGCCCAAAACCTGGAAGAACAATACCAGCAACGGAGGGGCGAGCGTGATTCGGATAGGGGCTCCAGAAAAAGGGGTAGATCTTTTGGAGCCAGGAGTGAATATAGAGGTGGACAGGCATCGCAGCATTCCAGGTATCCAGAACCGGATCAGAGTGCCCGAGCTCCAGGGTCCCAGCATAGAGCCGAGTCAAATAGGACAGGGCCACCCCCACCGCGATGCACTCGGTGTGGTAAGCTACATTCGGCAAAGGCTACCTTGACACGTGCGCTTGTTTTGTCCGTGGTCGACCGATCACTTGATGCGTGATCGCCCACGGAGATCCGGGAGAGACCGTACTCGGCCCGCCGGATCCGCCATGGTTCGTCGTCGACCGTGCGCCCTCCCGGGACGACGTCCCGTGCCCCGGCCCGGTCGTGGTCGAGGCGAGAGAGGGGAACACCTAGTACGGCGGTCCTCGAACCGTATATTTGCACCGACAAGACAAAGCAGGATCCCGAGCCCTCACAGACGCAACACGTGTACCCTATCGGCATTCTTTTATAAAGTACATATGTGATTGATCTAAACTCTATACCGTCATGTGTCATTCTTTATATTGCTGACGAGAATCTAGAAATCCTGGACAAAAGGTAGTTATATGCATAGACAAGAAATGAGTATTAAGGGCCGAAAGGGCTAAAATAGTAATTAAGAGAAAAGTACGTTCCGAAGGCGTATCGAAAGTGACTAGTACCTTAACTTGCCCTGGATTACGTGACAAAGCCCGTGCGGGGGAGTGGATGCAAATATGTTAGCATTAAGATACCGGAATACGTTAACGTTTCAGGGTTAAGCGTGCTGGAATGGGAGCAATTCCATGATGGGTGACCCCCTGGGAAGTATCCCAAAAATTTCATAAGTATAGAGATAGAAGGCAAATGTGAAGTTAGGGTAGCCTAGATGATATTAGAATATATGGGATGACCGGAGACGTAATAGAGGTTGCGTAGACCGAGTTAGACTGGGCCGGTGAAAAGGAAACAGGTGTAGTACAACCCTAGAATCAGGGTAAGTTTAAATAGTGGTTGGAAATGTTGCGAATAAGGGGATAACAAGAATTTGGATATGTTGGCACATCGAGCAACTACAGAAGAAGGCGTAGAACAAGTTGACGACGGGTACAGTATGACGCAAATACGGAGAACAACCAAGGAAGATAACCGAAAAAGACCAGTAGAGATATAAAAGGGACAACCGAGATGGCGTCTGATGAAGTATGGTATAGCAAGAAAGTATAAGTCAACCAAGGTATCTGAACGGACGTGTTGAGTGATTGTGTACGACAACCATCAAGGAAACCTCCCCGAAATGTAGTAACCCCTATAAGGCCAGTTCAACATTCGAGGACGAATGTTCTAAAGGGGGGAAGGATGTTACATCCCGTATTTTGTACCCTCGGGTAAGTCGAGGCAAGTGACACAAGTCGCGTATGGAAAATTGTAAAGTTGGAATATTAAGGAAGGCTAGGGGTAAAATGGTAAATTTGCAAAACGACTCATGGAAATACGGAGAAAGGCTAGGGGCAAATTTGGAACAAGGGAAATATTTTTTCATGAAATTGAAGAAATTTGCTAGAATTTTCATGAAAGGGGGGCCACTTGGCCATGGGCCCCACTTGCAATATATGGCCAAATGAAATTAGGCCAAACAAGGGACCATATGGTTGCTTTTAATTGGAAGGAGCTAAGTATATAAAGATGTGGAAAGATGACTTGTTCATCTTATTTCCCTAGACATTTCAAGAAAGCAAGAAAGAGAGAGAAAAAGAATGGCCATTCGGCCTTAGGAGAAAAAAAAGAGAAAAACCGAAGCAAAAAAAAAAAAAAAAAAAAAAAAGAAGGGAATTCTCAACTTGTTCTTCATAGCCAAACAATCCCTTGAAGAGTTCTTAGCAAGTTGAAGTGGTTTGTGGAGCAAGAAGAACTCATATTTATATGAGTTGTTAAATTGTGTCAAGTGAAGAGTTGAGGAAAAAGGTAAGGTTTAATCCTTTTCTTATGTATTATGGATGTTTGAGTATGTTGTATGCATGAAAAGGGATGAACTCCATGTGTTGTGGGAGTGTGTGTGGAGCCGTGAGTGTGTATGTGTTGTATGTGTTGTGTTGTGTTGTGTTGTGTGTTGGTTGTTGTTGTAATGTATGGAAAATAAAGAAATTCATGAAAGGTATGCATATGGGGGAGTTGGCCGAATGGTGTAGGTTATGGTAGGGTGTGGTGAATTGATTTTATCTAGAATGGAAATTGTTGTTATGGTAGGTTCTATGATGTTAGAATAAAGATTTAATGGTTTGGAAGAATGAAAATTGGTTGTTGTGATTGAATTTGAAAGAAGGAAAAAAATTGTTGTTGTTGTTTCATAAATTGGAAGATATGGGTAAGTAGTATATTGATGGTATTGTTGGAATATCATGTGAAATAAATTGTATTGAGTTATATTGATTTGTATGGAATTGTTGGATGTTGGATATATAGTTGAAAGGCTCTTGGTTTATGTTTGAATGACCTTAAATTAGTATGTGGATATGAACATATTGATATTGGATTATAAGTGTAAAGTTGGATTTGGAGTTGTTGGATTATTCGGAAAATAAGACTAATTGATTAGAATGCGTTTTTAGTCGATTGTTGATGTTGCTTGTATTGTTGTTGATATTGTGTTGTTAGTTTGGCCGGGTTGAATTCCCGGATTGTTGTTGATTGAAATGGGCCAAGTTGAACTTGGTGGAGTGGAGTATTTATAGAGGAGGTCTTTGCCGAAATTTCGGTAGCCAAGTGTTGTTTTAAGAATCCAATTCTAAAGGCACTAATCATGTTTGGTAAACATGACCAATTTGTAGATTTTGGCGAACTTGGAGCTTGAGTTTGGAGACGTGAACAAAGCGTAAAAGGTATGTGAAGCCTACCTCTCCTTCATTTGGCATGTCCTAGTTAGTATAGGTCAAAATCCGACCCTCGGGAAAAGTCCTACCCCTCGGAAACGACACCTAAACTTATTCACTATTCATTCAGTAGAATTGAACCTATAACTTGTGCTTTAAGGTAAAATGGTGTTCGAACGTCCGAAACCCTTAGAAATGAAATTGAAATGTCTTGCAATCTTCGTGGATGACTCAATGGGATATAATGACCGTGTTTTTATGTTCGTCACCCGAGTCTCGATAAACGTGCATATCGGTTTCCATTACTTCTTTCATAGAAACTTTATAATCTTATTTTATGTTTTCTTATGGTGTTGCTATTCATTGATAGTCTTGCCTTATAATGATTGTTCCTTCAAGGTGAGACGAAGTGACCGTGATTAGTCCATAAGGTAATCGGGGGCTACCGACCTTACGTCACCCCGATAGACACATGACTTTCTTTGGGTTCTCATGCATGCTGCTTATATGACATGTATATGACATGTATATGATATGTATATGAAAATGGGGAATTTTGGGGAATGGATACATGTTGCGCTATAGACGCATTGCCACCGGTCACCGGCGTAATTCCATCCCGGACGCGGGATGCCCGGACGCGGGATACATGTGGGAAGCCGACGTATTTCGGCGACATGACTTGATATTTTTACATGTATATGATACGAAATGTTTTGAACAAAAGTATGTATAAGCAAGCATGACATCCGCCTGAAAGGCACTTACAGTAAACATTGTCCTTTTATCTCGTTATATGATCTTTGGTCTCACATGTTGTTAGTGCTCACATGTTACATGCTTTATTGTATTATTTCTACGGCTTACATACTCGGTACATCGTTCGTACCGACCCCTTTTCTTCGGGGGTCGCGTCTCATGCCACGCAGGTAGACAAAGTTGACGGGCTCGACTCTAGGAGCTTTCCCATTTTGTACATCGAGAGGCGCTCCGGTCGTTCCGGAGCTTCTATTTTGGGTACTACTTTTTGTGTATATATTTGGACACAAAGAAAGTCGGTTACTTGTACTTATATGTATCGTGTTTAGAGGCTCGTAGACAGATATGTACAGTTAGATGTTTCACAGCCTAGTTGTCTTTGTCGCCGTGTAAAATGTCAGCACAGTTGATCATTACTACTCGTTTACATGTACGATGTTATCGGCGATGTTATGGAAAAAAAATGCCAGTGTTTATACGGCCCACTTAGTAATAAGAATAAGACGTATGACAGGGGGTGCCCGGTACAAGTATCGGGTACTCGTCGCGGCCCCTAGTTGGGTCGTGACAGGGTTAACCTTAACATACCTCGTCGTCTCCTTAACTACTCAACGCCTATCCTCCTGAGCTCGTAAATCAACATTCAAGATGATTCACACTCTGGGTAAGTCATTGAAATGCTTATGTGGTCAAACTAAATTAAGAAATGAGCTAACGAAAATTGGGCAGCATTTCCCCTTATATCTTCTATTTCCTCCAACTCAAAAACAACTCCGAAAACCACAATAAAAACATCAACAATTCCATAATCAAAAGATTACATTCCAATTATACTCAATCCAATCCCAAACTTCTTTTCATAAACAATCCATAACAACAACTTCAATACAACCCCTTATACAATTGTATACCACACTTCCTCAACATCATTATTACCCCTCATAACAAGATTATACTCATTACATGCTAACAATTATAGCTCAAGTCAATTTACAACTCAAAATATCATCAATTCATAGTTGAACTTTTCCCCAAAACTCTTTTCACCTTCTAAGACTTGCTAAACTTTCAAATCATCTAAACATAAGAGATAAGATGAAGAACATACCTTGTATTTGAAGAATTTCAACTCACACAACTTGCTCCAAGACTTAATTCCCACAACTCTAAGTGAAAGCAAGAACATTCAACTTCCATAAATTAACTTAGGTTTTTCAAGGTTGATCTTCTCTTCATTTGATTTGGAATGATTTGGAATGTTTATAGATGTTAAGGGAGGCTTAGAGAGACATTAGGGATTTATTTTTTTTGGTGAAAAATGAAGCCTAGGTCGTGGAAACATCTATTTATAGGCTTAGGAAAAAAATTCCACCGACTTCCACTTTCTTGAAATTTCGAGCAAAGTACGGGTTACTATTCATCCCATACTTCAAAGTACGGGTTACTGTTCATCCCATACTTCAAAGTACGGGTTAGTATTCATCCCGTACTTGGAGGTAAAAAACATTTCAACTTTCTGGAAATTCAGGTAAGGTACGTCCAAATTGTACGGGACGTATATTGTTGTATGGGCTGTACTTTATCCCATACTTCTCAGAATTGTGATCTGTCAGTTGCAATGGAAAGAAGACTCGCCGAACATCAATTTACATAGGTTATGGATTCCGTAACTCCTCGTATTCTAGGAGATATGCCTCTCTAAAGTTGGACCAAAATTTCCTGTCTAAAATTCTGCCAAGTTTTCCCAAAGTTTTGACATACTTAATTCCTTCAATTCGCTTGATCCCGGAACCTTTAGACACTTGCTTAACACTTATTAAAAATATTCTTTAACCTTATAAGCATTTCATGACCTCTCCAAGCTTACGTTAGTTTACTTACGACGCAAATGACACGAAAATTTTTAAGGTGTAACACCAAGCCCCGAAGGTTATAATGGGAAATTCATCCCAAAATTAATCTACCCATGATCCATGGAGTCTAAATCCCAAAAAGAAACCAAATTCAACATCAATTTTGATACTCAATTAAAGAAATCCCCAATTCCAACCTAGGGTTCATAAACCCCAATTTCCCCAACCTAAATCATGATTTCTATGAAGAATTTCCTTAATAATCAAAGGTATAATGGTAAAAGAAGGATTAGAAACTTACCCTTGAGAAGAATCTTGATAAACCCCTCCAAAAGTTCTCCAAAACGAGGTTCCAAGCTCAAAATATGTGAATGGGAAGTCTAATCTCGAAATGGGGAATGAATATCTAATCTGTCCAGCGATTTCCGTAGAAGCGGATTATTTTCCGCATCTGCAGTCTTGCTTTGGCGAAGGGAAACCACGCGGGCGCGTGTTTCACTTAAAAGCCCCGGACTCGTAGGTACGGTCTATCCCACGCAGGAGCGGTCTGGCATCTGCGATCCAAACCACGTAGATGCGGACTTCTGACTTCTTCCCAAACTCCGCCGATGCAGGCACTAAGTCGTAGGAGCGGCTCTGCCGGTGCGGACCCTTTTTGTTATAGCCCGTATTTCGTGCGCTCGGATATTTCGAGGAAGTCGTGGAATGTGGAAGGTGAGATCGTTTTGCAAAACTATTTTAATGCGCAAGTGGATTATTAATATTATTTAAGAATATTGTTGATATGGAATATTGAGAAAGGTTGAGGGCGAAAAGGAAAATTCGCAAAGTGGCATCATGGGAATAATGTGGAAAGGCTAGGGGCAAAATGGTCATTTCACGAGTACTTAGGAATGTGTTAACAAAGGGCCATGTTGGCCGGAAAAAAAAAAAGAGAAAAAGAAAGGATTAGTCATCTTTTGGAAATTTGAAGAAAATAAAAGAAAAGTCAAGAAAAGAAAAGAAAATTCTAGAGAAATGGAGGAAGGAATGTGTGTCTATATCCATATTTTGAGGGACTTAATTATAAATATATAGAAGTGGTGGTGG